>NW_007253372.1:368192-384591 GCF_000164805.1 Carlito syrichta | reverse complement strand
GATAGATAGATAGATAGATAGATAGATAGATAGATAGATAGACAGACAGACTAGGTAGAAGAATAGAAAGATAGATAGATAGATAGATAGACAGACAGACTAGGTAGAAGAATAGAAAGATAGATAGATAGATAGATAGACAGACTAGGTAGAAAAATAGAAGATAGATAGATAGATAGATAGATAGATAGACAGACAGACTAGGTAGAAGAATAGAAAGATAGATAGATAGATAGATAGATAGATAGATAGATAGATAGATAGATAGATAGATAGATAGATAGATAAGGTAGAAGAATAGATTAGATAGATAGATAAAAGATAGGTAGGTAGGTAGGTAGGTAGATAGATAGATAGATAGATAGATAGATAGATAGATAGATAGACAGACAGACTAGGTAGAAGAATAGAAAGATAGATAGATAGATAGATGAGGGAAGGATGGATAAATAGGTAGATAGAAAGGTAGGTAAGTAGATTAGAGAGATAGAGTTAGCTTTCAAGGCTTACGCAATGGTGTAACAGGGCAGGCTGCAGGCTGAAACTCTCAGGCAAGAGCTGAAGTTGCAGTCTTAGGGCAGAATTTCTCCTTCCTCGGGGAAACCTTAGTTTTGCTCTTATGACCTTTCAACTGAGTGGATGAGGCCCACCCACACATTATGGAGGAAAGTCTCCTTTACTTAAGGTAAACTGGGTGTAGATGTGAACCACATACACAAAATACTGGCGATACCTAGTATTTGATTGCATAGCTGACTACAATAGTAAGCCCAAATGGACACGTGAAACTACCCAGCACAGGGCCTATGTCACCTCATGGAAGAATAAGGATGTGCTGGGCACAGTTCTAAACTGATTGCTGGGTTGCACTACCTTCATGCCTTCACAAATCCACCTTGCCAAGTGATGTTTTAGGGATAGCCAGACCAAGAGGCTTGGGTTACACCGAAGCAGAGAGAAGAAACAACCACAGGAGAGGAGACACAGTGGATGTGGAGAATTCAGTAGAAACAAGAAATAAGAATGATTTAAGAGAAACCATCAGAGCTTGAGAATCCCCATGGGGGGCTTGAGTACTCTTGAGATGAGTTCAAACTATTACGTAACCAAGAAAGAATGACCCGCAACTCTATAAATAAGAACGAAATAGGTGACACTTAGGTTGCCTTTTTTAAAAAAAGGAATGAATTTGGTGAATGAAATACGGTTCTTTCCATCGGCTATTTTTTGTGTGTGTAGATTCTTTATTTTTGCATACAAATTATTTTTTAAATTTAGGATATACAGCCAGATGTCACCACATCAATGACTGATCCAAACCAGAGTCAATTTTCCCATTAATGTATCAAAATTTGTAACCATGAGGCATGTTGCTTAAGAAGAGGAGAAAGAGCTCACATTCACTGTGTGCTTACTACATGCCAAGGCAACTTACTAATTTCCTTACTCTCATTTTCTCCTCAGGAGGGCTCTTAAGTTAGGTATAATTATCTTGATTTTGCATATAAGGATGCAAGATTAAAGAAGTTAGACACAGCACAAAGGATTAATAGAAGCATTCAGGTGAATCCAGGTCTCAATACGTGGCCTCCAAAGTCCATGCTCTTGACCAACGTGCTGAAGTGTGATTCCAAAGACGCCAGACCATTGTTCGTGGAGGATTCTCCACATGGGTTCATTGGTGTCTTGGCATGCCACTGAGTTGCCTTAGGGACAAGCTGGGAAGATCAGAAGAAGGCCATGGAGCTTAGAGTACCAGGGCGAGAACCTCACATCAGTTAGATCAAGTTCCATGTTGATCATATACACATTGCTTTCCAGTGATCAAAAAAAATTATAAAACAAGAAATTGCCTTAGATCATTCAATCCAAGTATCTGCTAGACCATCTAGTGACTGCAGTTTTTCTCAAATTCATATTTATGATGACCCAAAGGCCTCAATGTGGTTCTAAACCTACTTGTTTTGTGACTGAGATCCAACTAGAGTACAAAGGAAAAGAACTCTTCATTTAGAATGAAGATAGCCTCACTTAGCAGGAAACATTTCAGGTCAAAGTAACACACAGGTCCAAAATGAATACGAAACCTGGGACAAACTGGACAAATTTTTAGCTTTCTTTTCATCCCAGGCTGCCCATAGAGGCCCACCCTTAAATCAGAGTCCATCCTTACTGAGGTTCTTTTAACAAGCAGATAAATAGAACATGCTTTAGGTAGTACAAACCAAAAATCAAAGCATAAAGAGTCTCCGAGTGTTATCAAATCTATTAAGTCCAGAAGAGTTCACTGATGACCAATTTCCAAGTGCTTAAATGGTGCAACTGCATCTTGGCTTATGTGAAAATCAATACGAACACATGAATCACCAGAGAGCATGCTGGAGCCTTCCAAAGACAGTTTGTAATTAGCAAACCATCGATCCAAATAGACAGGACCCCGAAAGATACAGAGACCAGGCAGGTGAAAAGCCAGAGTCCCTGTCCTTTACAATTAATCATGACTACTCGGCCCCCTCCCAGCATGTGGAAAAGGCTTCCAGCCAAGACTATGATCTTGGGATTTTAGATGGTTTGGGGAGTGATAACTCAGCTCTGTCACCAAAGGGAGATATGTGTGTTATTAAGGAAGAACTCATGCCATGTCGCATGTGCCCCCACTATAAGGTCAGCACTGTTATTATTACTTCCCAGGATCTTTTCTGCACCACGCCATATTCTGGTCAATATCAATATTATATAAATCTAAGTGAAGAGGTGAAGAGTGTAGTTCACAGAATCTTGGAACTAAAAGAAAGCTAAGAGATCTTATTTTAATTAACTGTTCCACCTACAGAGGTGGTGAGGCGATTTGTCTGTAAAGTTACAGAGCAGTATAGACACAAGGCTAGAATCGTGGTCTTACGCCCAGTCCATGCACTTTCCACTATATCTTTAGACTAATAGCGCAGGAAGTTTAACCAAGTGGTTTAAATCTTTCATCTTAAAGTGTGTGAGAGATGTGTTAATTGCACCATTTTCCAAAAAGAGATCTGACCTTCTCTCAGAAGGCTCTAAGTCAGGCCTGGATGGATGCCATATACTGACACGCATTTGTAGCATGTAGACAAATAAAGAATTTCCATATTCTTTCCTTTCATATTCAGTGTGCAGACTCTACCTGAGGTGGGCCTTCCCACTGCCCTCCAATACCCAGCTTGCCTTCTAGGAGCTTGTGCTTTATCTCCTTGAAGGGAGGCGAGGTCATGGTCAGTGGTCAGTCCTAGGACTGGTTGGGTATGGTTGGAAGATACAGGTGTCACAGTTGGGGCCGGTCACTTCATTGCTGTGTGAGGCCCTGCATCTTGCCCTCCCTCACCTTTCCAATCAAGACAGACAGCACCCATCAGGACAGGCCTTTCATCCACAGAGTCCCTGCGTGACTATGGCAAGCAGGGCCGACAGGTGTTGGGCAGTGTCAGTCACAGAGATTCTGGTGGCCATTTGTCACTGCAAAAATTACCCGACCTATTTTGACTAATAAAAGAATATTTGATCAAGCTGAGCTTCCTTTGTTTGTTTGTTGTGTTCTCTGAAACACACATAGCCAGGTGCAGTGGCTCAAGCCTGTCATCCCAGCACTTTGGGAGGCAAGAGGATTACCTGAGCCTGTGGGTTCGAGACCAGCCTGGGCAACATGGTGAGACCTCATCTCTACCATAAATCAAAAAATTAGCCAGGCGTGGTACTATATGCCCGTAGTTCCGGTTACTTGGAAAGGTCGCCAGAAACCAGGAGATCAACACTGGGGTGGCCGTGAGTGTGCCACTGCACTCCAGCCTGGGTGACTGAGTGAGACTCCAATTCAAAAAAAGAAAAAAAGAGAGAAAGAAAGACAAATCAAACACACACATAGGTATTTTCACAATTTAGACAAAGAAATGTTTTGTTGAGTGCTGAAATTCAGGCAAGGTACGAGTGCTGCTGTTTTCTCTGTGTGCATAGCTGGAGAGCACAATCAAACTTATTTACCCATCTACTAATCTTATTGCGTGCGTTTGGAAACCCTGCCTGACGACAGATCATTCTTTATCTGGATTGTACAGGAGTTACATGTAGAACATCGGTCATTAGTATTTGATTTTGGTGGCACACATATTTCTTTAAAAATCATTTAAGCGGTGTTGAGAGTAAAACTAATTGGGGGAGGGGGATTGAGTGTGGAGCCAGTTATTCCTCGGTAGTTACCTGAGAACACTACAGGGATAATTATTATTGAGTCAGTCAACTGTTCCAGCAGCCCGGTCACAGCAGGAATCAATGCACACCTCTGTTTTCAATATCAAGGGATCATCTCAAAATCATCAGCTTCAGCGGGGTGTGTAAATGCCAGGCGGGCTCTGGTTAACACCTCGGGGGTCTGGGTCGGATTCTCTTATCCCTTTTATTGAACCCAATGTCCGTCTCTGAGAAGCTGAGAAAGAACTTTTTAAAACTCCGTTTTGTTAGTATAAGATTATATATATACATGTATATTCCATATAATAGATATAGACAGGTACAGAGGATACCAAAAAAAGTATATGCATTTTAAGAGAGGAAAAAAACTGTATTAAAATTGTAATACTCAATACAGACTGATAACAAAAGGTATATAAAAGTCATGTTTGTCATTGGCAATTACAAGAGGTGCTCAGAGATGTCACCAACAGCATGCAGACACTTCTGATGACAGCAAACTGAAAGGAATACAGAGATAATATCATTTAAAATGTGTTTACATTTTTTTGGCACCCCTGGCATATATATCTACACACAATCGTTGCCTTTTTCTCTATTTCCCTTTCTCCATCCCTAATAATGGTGTCTCTTCCTGCGCTGGACAAATCTTGCCATTAAAGAGCAAATTCAGCTGCCAAATGTATGTATTTTTATCAAATTTCTTTGATTTCAAGCCGAATCATCTTTGGGCCACTAATGAAACTGTGGGACATTCAGAGCTCTAAGGCCAGTGGTCAGAAATTCCAGAGGGTCATACCACCTAACCACTGTAAGAATGGCCATCATTAATAAAACAAACAACGACAGATGCTGGCGAGGATGTGGAGAAAAAGAAACGCTTCTACACTGCTAGCGGGGATGCAGACATACAACCTCTTCGGAAGAGAGTGTGGAGATTTCTGAAAGAACTAGAACTTGACCTTCCATATGACCCAGTGATTCCCCTATTTGGAATATAACCGGAGGAACTCAAATCATTCTACAAAAAAGATACCTGCACACATATGTTTGTTGCAACTCTAGTCACAATAGCAAAAACATGGAACCAACCGTGTTGCCCATCAAAGCTGGGCTGGATTTAAAAAATGTGGTACATATACACAGTGGAATATTATGCAGTCATAAAGAAGGACAAATATATGGACTTTGCAGCAACTTGGATGGATTTGGAGTCGATCATACTCAGTGATTTATCACAGAAACGAAGAACTGAGTTCCATATGTTCTCACTCATAAGGTGACCTTGAACAATTATAATGCTACAAGAAAGTGATTGGCAGTAGTGGAAAACTGTCAGGGGCGGGGGGTGGGACTGGCAGTTGAGGGAAACTGCTAGGGGAGGGAGGAGCACACCTCATCAACAAGGGTACCTGCATGATCAATGTTTATATACCTAACCCTGAATTGTACCCCATATCTTTATAAGAAATAAATAAATTTAAAAAGAAAAAGAAATTCCAGAGGTTCCGGAACATGTAGAGTCAGCATACAAAACTCCCAGAAAATGAACCCTGCAGCCTGCAGAGTGTAGAGCATACAACTCGATATGGGGCCCTGGACTTACGGCATCAATGTCCCGTGGGAATTTGTTAGAAATTCAAAGGCTCAGACCCTGATTTGAATGGGGAATTCAGAATTATTACAGAAGAGCCGAGATGAGAAGCATGTGTTGGCAAGCCTTTCGACTCAAGTCTGAGCATACCTCGTATAGAGTTTGCACTCAACCCAAAGGCCTTCCTGTGTCTCAGTGCCTGTCTCCACTTTTGTTGGGAACTCAGCAGACATCTGTGGGCACGTTATTCATCTGTGCGGAAGCCTCTGTCCGATTAGACCTTGTTGATGGCAGTGGAGACGGAGGCTCCCGCCCTGCGTGCTGAGGAAGTGCCAGGCAATTGCCTTTTCTTAGATAATTCCAAGATGAACGGGCTCGCATTGCTCCGATTAGCAGAGCTTCCCACCCCGCAGCCAGCCAGAGAAGGAACATGCTGTCCTCTCCGTGGGCCAAGGGGCCCGCTTCCCAGCCATCAGTTTGGGCAGGAGAGATTCTGATCAACATAAGTCACTGCCTGTTCCCAGATTGTCACCATTACCCAACCAGTGAGACATTCCGTCCCAGCGCTCAAGCAATGCTCTGCTGGTTTGCCTGGCTTGCACTGTAGACGGGCAATTGCATCCGCTGTCGCAGAGGGATTCTGTTCACAAGGAAGCAGGCAGACCAGGAAAACCCTCCCCACCTGATTTTGGGAGGAAATGCCACCGCAGTAAAATGGTCATTTACTGAGAGCAACAGTGAGATGTGCTGGAGCCTTCTTACACATTCCACAGAAGGCCAGGTGGACTCAGTGCGTCTCCTGGTGGAGGTCACTGTGTGGACAGACGGTCTACCGGGGGAGACAGGGGCCATGGGGGAGGGCTCCATCTTTCCTTTCTCGTGTTTCACTTTGAAGCTGTCAGATGTTTTTGTTTTGTACAGTTTGGAGCTAAGGGTTCGCATGTCTGAATCACAGGAAGCCTTCGAAAGAAAGCAGGTAAATATGGCAACGTATAGCTGCCCCCAGCAGCATAAACACTTTCCACAATAGCAATGGCTTCGACCCCAAAATCTGCCGAGGTAACAGCACTGGTAAACATGGGCTCTCCCTCTCTTAAAGCAAACACCAGAAAGACATTTTTACACCATGGTACTTAGAAAAGAATGTGGCTCGTTTTAAGCCTCCTCTGGCTGTAAGATGACATAGAATCCAAATGTTCAAATATGCAAACGTGACCCTCCTAAAATACCCAATTCTGCCCAGTTTTGTGAAACGGCTCAACTCTGTCCAACCCCATCAGATGAGATTCAGAATGGATGCACTAGAAACAATAGCAAAAAATGTTTTGCTGCAAAAGTAGCCATGGCAAAAGTCTGGTTCCCTCTCCAGCCTCTCGAAAAAAGTATCCAGGCTGCCCATTATAACACCTGCTGCTCACAATGAAAGCCCACGCCAAGCAACTCATGCCCTCCCATCCAAATATCCAATCTACCCGCAGAGAATTCAAGCTGTCCAGCCACACACCAGCTGCTTGCCCAGTCACTGCAGAATGCTCGACTCCAACTCCCTCATCTCTTCTAGTGTTTGTTCCCCTGGTTTCCCACCCCTCTGTCTCGCTCATGAAACAGGAGTCGTCGACACAATCTCAGGATACCCCATGAACCCAGATTTGGGGGCTCTTCCAGCAAGGGTCATACCATTTTAGCTTTCCCTTTAATCCTTATCTTCTGCTTCTAGTACGGCACAAAGACAAGCATTTCTAGCACAGAAGGGAAAGTCCCAGATCCCATCCAGCGTTCAGGGGTCATGACGCTTCTGGACGACTCCCGGAATGGCATGACCTGTGACCCAACCCCACTAATCTGCCTTCATCTCATTTTCCAACTACGCGATGAAGACATGACTCTTAGGACCTCAAATGTCCTTCCTAGGAAGTTCATTTTCTTCCCATTTCATTTTGCTTTCTCGAGTGCTTTATTCACAAAAATAGTTTTCTGTCTTGCCTTGACTTGAGTCGTGACTCACCTAACCTCACAGATGCATTTTTAAAGCAACACGTGTAAGCCTTAAAAAATTGCATTTTCTCTTGAATGTACATTTTTTATTTCAAAGGCTCTTTGATTTTATTGCTGATTGATTATTGGGCAGTGATTCTTAACACTTTAAATTTAAATGCCTCCTACTCAGGCTGTGACATATACTTAGACGAGCAAACCTAGACGTTTCTAGTGCCCTTAGGATGACTCTTTATGATGCAAAGGATGATTCTGTGATATGAATAATCACTCCTAGTGGACCCGGCATGCAAGCCATGGTGGCCCTCTGGTCGTTCTCATGACAGCCATGAGAATTCCCTGTCTGTGTCTTTCTCTGGAACAGCCCAACCGATGGAGGGTCAAGCCAGGCAGCCCTGTTGAAGTTCAACTCTTCAGAGAGATTTTTTGTAATTCGTATAGTGATTCTGTGGGTGTGGGCAGAGTTCCCTTTGCAGATACACCCTTCCTAGCCTCTAGCAAGTGTAGTTCCTTTCCACCTCTCAGACCTTACCTGGTAGGGAAAACATTCCTGACCACCTTATGGAAACCAACCTGTCTGCTCCCGAAACACACACGCTTTCTGTTATGCTCAATCCCAGACCCCTATTTTAATGCTTAGCAGCAAAGCAAAGCAATGATGAAGTCTTTAGCAGATTTTGCGATGGACCCCAATTCGTTACTCCTCCCAGTATCTCAGTTCTTTCCTATGGACTTTCCCTTCCCACTTGGTCCTTGTGATTTGCTTTGGGAAACAAAATGGGACAGACATATAGCCACAAAGGCACATCTGAGGCCTCTGTTTGTATTAGCTTAATAATGTCTCACCGGCCAAAGAGAGTTACAAGGCCAACCCCAAAGTCAGGAAAAGGGGAAATGAGAGGAGATACAAAATGACTCTGCAAGAGACCTGTATACAGGAAGCAGGAAACCATTGGCACTGATGACACAATACACTGCTTTGACCATTTTCTACCAATTGCTAGCGACCTTCTGGAACAATGTGTTGAAAAGGGTTCTGAAGTTTCCACTGGGCTCATTGAAAAGCAAGTGTCCTGGTCTGAGTGTTTGTGTTCCTCCAAAACTCATATGTTGAAATCCAACACGAGGTGGTGATATTAGGAGCTTAGGGCTTTAGGAGGTGATCTGGTCATGGGGCCTCTCCCTCCATGAATGGGATTAGTGCCCTTATGAAAGAGGCCTGAGGGAGCTTTTTTGGCTTCTTCCACCATGTGAGGATACAGCTAGAAGGCATCATCTCTGAAGCAGAGAACAAATCCTCACCAGTCACTGAATCTGCTTTCAGATCTTACCTTGGGGGAAGCCTTCCGTCTTGGAATTCCAGGCCACCAGAACTGTGAGTAATACATTTATGCTGATTACAAAGGACCCAGTCTACGGTATCTCATTATAGCAGCCTGAACTGGCTGAGACAGGGGGCCATACCTAATTTCCCACACCTGCTACACTCTGTGGCACGTCTAATGACAAAACAGAAAGCTGCCGAGAAAGAATTCAAAGCAGACCAGGGGAATCAAGAAAACAAATATTTGTCAACAATCTCAGAGCTTAGGGAACATCACCCATCAGTCACTT
Source organism: Carlito syrichta (assembly GCF_000164805.1). Taxonomy (NCBI): domain Eukaryota; kingdom Metazoa; phylum Chordata; class Mammalia; order Primates; family Tarsiidae; genus Carlito; species Carlito syrichta. The sequence goes on along the minus strand of NW_007253372.1, from coordinate 375,173 downwards.
TGTCATAGATTTGGTATCCTGTGCCCTTATTTGTTTTATTTTTGGTTTTCCAAAGATTGTTTTGGAGACCACTGCCTCTATTTGCTGTAGCCAGATGCTTACTATTTTCCTTGTCTAAGAACTGAGAATACTGAGGAGGATAGAAAGGTAGCAGAAGAGTGCAGGGCAGGGAGGATGGACTGCAAATATTGGGCTGAAGGGAGCTTAATTTTTTGCAGGCTAACTCTGAAATTGATTTAAAAAGTCTCTTGTTTTTCTCCTGTTAGCTAAGCTCATCGCCGAATTTTTCCTTTGTGAGTTCCTTATGAAGGTTTGTTGATAATTTGCTTAAAAGTCCAAGAAAATGACTAGCCTAGAAGTGTTGGCTTCCACTTTTTTTTTTCCTTTTGCACCACTATTGTTTACACCCAATATTCATTTAAATCTTCAAGATCCACCCAGTCGTTTGTTTTCTTGTTTTGTTGTTGCTTAAGTCTAATAGCAAATCTGCATAACTGAGAAGTGCTGGGCTTCTGATCTGAAGGAGTGGCCTGTGCCCTGCTCACTGCAGTGGTTTGAGCGTATTTTGTTTTTTGTTTGTTTGTTTGTTTGAGTTGGAGTCTCACTCTGTAGCCCAGACTGGAGTGCAGTGGCCACTCCCGGCCACCGCAGCCTCGACCTGCTGGGCTCCAGCCATCCTTCCACCTCAGCCTTCCCAGTAACTGGAACTACAGGCATGCGCTACCATGCCCGGCTGATTTTTGATTTATTGTGGAGATGAAGTCTCACCAAGTGGCCCAGGCGGGTCTCGAACCCACGGGCTCAGGCAGTCCACTCACCTCAGCCTCCCAAAGCGCGGGATTACAGGTTGAGCCACCGAGCCCGGCTTTTGAGCGTATTTTGGATGGCAGCAGTTCTTTCAAATGTTTGTTTTCTGAGAAAGTCAGACAGCGTAGGTAACCAAGTGAAGGGCAGAGTGTCCATTGCAGGGAATAAGAGGAGAGGAAGAAATTAAATCAAGAGTTCCATGACGCAAAAGTTTAGAAGCCACTGACATAGTAAAGGGGTGACTCAATCTCCCCTCCGCTCCAACCTTGATCCTTCTCTTGTATTCCTTACTTCTATGATTTGGTTATTCCCTGTCCAGTTACCCTAGACATTACCCAGAGTTCTTCTTAATGTTGCTTCCCCCTCAATGTCACCAAGTCAGGCCAATTCCATTTTCTAAAGAGGTCTCATATTCATCCATCCACCCATCCACCCATCCATCTGTTCTCTTCCTCTCTCTCTCTCTCTCTCTCTCTCTCTCTCTCTCTCTCCCTCGCGCGCGCGCGCGCTTTCTGTCTCTCTCTGTGTGTCTGTCTCTCTCTCCTTCTCCCTCTCCCTCTCTCTCTATCTCTCTCTGCCTCTGTCTCTTGTCTCTGCCTCTTTTTCTCTCTTTCTGTCTCGCTCTGTCTCTGTCCCTTTCTCCTTCTCCCTCTCTCTCTCTCTGTGTCTCTGCCTCTGTCTCTTGTCTCTGCCTCTCTCTCTCTCTCTTGCTTTCTCTCTGTCTCTATCTCTCTCTCCTTCTCCCTCTCTCTATCTCTGTCTCTTTCTGCCTCTGTCTCTTGTCTCTGCCTCTAACTCTCTCTCTGTCTCTCTCTCTCCCTCTCCATCTCTCTCTCTCTCTCTCTCCCTCTCTCTCTCTCTCTCTCTCTCTCTCTCTCTCTCTCTCTGCATTCCCACCCCTGGTTGAGCCCACTCAACTTCCACCCATGTTATTGCTTAGTCTCCTATCCAGACTCCCAGTCCCCAGTTATGTTCTCCTCTAATGTGTTTTCCAAATAGTTTAGTCAAAGTGATTTTTCTAAAGAACAGTTCTGATCCAGACATGTATCTGAATGCTTAATTCCCATTATCACTATCAATTGATTCCCAGTATCATTATTATAATTAAGATGAAGAAAGAATTCTGTACCTTGGCTACTGATCACCTCCCAGCCTCTCTTTGTGTCCACTCTCCACTCCAAGATTCAAAAAGTTTTCTGCTATCTGAGCCCACCACCCTGTTTCCAGGCCTGTGCTCACAACATTCCCTCTCTCTGAATTACTTCCCACTCTCCCTTTTAAAGCACCTATCACCTGGCCGATTCCTACTGAGTCATGGCACAGGCTTCACTTTATCCTGGACATTTCCCCTGATGCCCTAGAATGTGTTGGTGACACTGCTGCATGCGTGCTGGCAATTTCTCCTAGGGCAGCACTTTCTTACCACACTGGATGGATCATTACAGTCTATCTGGTTCCAGGGTGGTGGGCCCCACTAGACTGTAGACTCTAGGAAAGCAGAGTCTGTGCCTGGCCTATTTACAGTTATAATCCACCCATCACCCCGAAAATGACTTGGCCCCTGTTAATCATTTAATAAATATGTTAAACTGAATAAATATGGTAGGTTGGAGGGCCATATCAACTACCTCATGTCCCTGAATGCCTGGACTTGAATCCTGCTTGCACCACCCACTAGTGTGTGACATTGTGCCTATCACTCACATCCTAAGCTTCATGCTCCTCACATTAAAATGAGAATAACAATTTATATGTAATAAGGTCATTAGAGATGAAGCATCCAAATAAATCAATGAATACAGTATCTAGGCTAGTAGATGCTAAATAAATGATAGTCATATTATTATTAAAAATAGGATAGCCAGTGGGATTGAATAGGGATTTGCATGAGTGGTACAAAAAGTATTGGAATGTAAGAGAGAGAAGAAAAAAGACTTAGGAATTTGGATGGAGTGGGAAGATACAGGCGTAGCAACTTAAGGTCAGTATAGTTCATAATATTGTACTAAGCTTTGATATGCAGCTTGGGTCTCATTTGGGTTTATTTCATGTTCAACCTCAGATTCAGACATGTATAGGTATGTCTGGAGGGCCTATATGCTTCATTTTGACTCTTTTTGGCTGATTACAAAAGTACAACTCACAGGGCTTAAGCACTAATGTGGATTTATTGGCTTAAGCTACTACAGTCCACAGGTAATAATGGCTTCAAGCAATGTGTGAACCTATGACTCTAAAATGCCACCAAGAGCCCAGTTACATTCATACCTAACTCTGAAAATGACTGCCAGAAGCTCTCAAGGATACTCGCATCTGACTTTGTGTTCAGCAGGAAAGAGGAAGCTTTTATCTGAGCATTCAAGCCAAGTCCTCACATACACTCTGGTGGCTCAAACAGAGGACACATGACTCAAACTCTCCCAGCAAGAGTTGATTCTGGGGCATTTGAGTGTCTTTTAATCAATTACTGTGATCAAGAACACAGGATATACTGATTTGCTTAAACTAATCTTGACTCACCAGTTACACTGGAAATAGGGTCGATCTCATTAAATTACAGAGTGGAAAGGAAAGGAGGGGGAAGTTTTCCAAAAACATTAGAAATATTATCACCATTAAAGAAAGGGAAGGGATGTTTGCCAGAAAATAATGGTGCTTGAAAGACCAGGAGGCACCCTGGGAAAAGACATCATCGACAGTCTCAAACACTTCATCCAAGAACCACGCCCAGTGGGAGGCGAGGGTGGGGAGCAAGGAGAATGCCTCCTTGCAGCAACATTAGATTATCAGAACATCCTTCGAGGATATACTAATAGTCATACGAAGAAGGAAACCAGTAACCCAAAAGGTCATCTAAGTTGCCCTAAAGAGATACATTTTAGGACTGAAATCTAGAATGTCTGACTCCAAAATCCCGTGGTCTTGCAGAATCATACAAATTGAGACCCAAGTTGAAACAAGCAAACTTCACGGCTGCCCCCAGATTTTTACAACAGTAAACCAGCAAGTGAATTGCTAGATTTATCTAAGCAATATGCATATCATAGGTACAGTTATATTTAGTATCTTCTAATCGATTGCATTCATGGCATCCAAGACAATAGTGGGATCTCATGAATCTGTAAGACTCAGAGCTGTTTTTCCATTGAAATTCTTGACTTTTTTTTTTTTGGTAGCATATGAAGTTCTTATATTTATTTTTAGGCTCTCTGCACTGAGCTGCCTGCATCATGTCAATGTTTGCTGTGCTAACTTTGCATCTAAAGGTTATTCAACACACTGAGATATGAAAAAACACTCACATTTTTACCTCAAAGAAACTGTACTTGGATTCTGCTGCATGTTCTAATGGTGTTAAATGTCAAGAAATACTGGAAATATAAGTATTGGGGAATGCAGGCAACTACTGCCCTAGATTATTCGTGCAGCTAAAGAGATGAAGATGTCACTGCACTTCAGCGAGGCTTGGCATTCTGGTGTCAGTCTGTCAGATTTCTAAGAGGAATACAAATTGGGAGGCAGGGAAATAAGTCGGGGATTGTTTATCAGTTCCTGCAGTTCACCCAGTGCAAGTGGTAAACAAAGGAAGCCGTAGGACTGGAGAGAGGACCAAACGAGCATGCGAGTAGTGACACGGCTCATGGTTGAGTGGATGAGCTCGTGGATGTATTCCATCTCATTTAATGCTCATCAGCCCTGAAAAGGGGACGGACGATGTTGTCTCAGTTCTGCAGATGAGGAAACTGATGCTTGGCTAGGTCAAGGTGTGGGCCGCAAGCTGATGCGTGCCGTTCTTGAACAGGTGGCACGGGTGAACTCCTCATGGCTTATTTCTGAGTGAATTTGCAACTCCAACCCACGGGTCAGCAAAGAGACCTCAAGTGTCTCTTCCTGGCAGAAGAAGTCCCCTCTGGTCGTTTCTGGATCTATCCAGGGCTTCGGAGCGTAGGCAGGATTCTGTCATGACTGCTGTTTCAGTAATGCAAAAATTTGCTGGTGAATCAGGAGAGGGGCCAACCCACTCTCAGGCTGCCTGATTTAAAGACACCAGGAAAGCGAGGGCGAGCTGAGGAACGTGCACAACTAGAGTATGTATTTCAATCACCCTTCACACAGATACACACAACACACACACACACACACACACCCGTGGAGGCTGCATATTGTATCGAGGAAGGAGAAGGAGCAAATTAAGAAAAAATGGGCTTTCAATTCCTTCTTTTTTAGAAATTCTACTAGCTTGCTTTATATGTTTCTACTTAAGAGCAGGAGGTGATGTATTTCATTGTCTACAAAGAGAAAAGAATAAAATGTCATTTATATTTAATGACAATAAGTGTTATTCCTATGTTACAATTAAAATGCATTATTATATTACAATTGCTCTGTATTTTAATAACAATATGATAACTAAAACAAATGAAGTCATATTTTACATCGGGATGGCCAACTTAGGACCATTTGAGTCATGAGATTTCAGGGCATGGGTTTGCTTTTCTGTTGACAATCAGAGTTACCAAATAATCACTTAGATTGGGATCTATAAACTCTGGCCCGTGGGCTAAATCCAGCCAGCTGTCTGTTTTTTGGAGTTATCCCGAAACACAGCCGCATCTATTCATCTGTGTCCTGTCTGTGGATGCTTTCACGCTACCATACAGAGTTATGACAAGACTATATGGTCTGCAAAGCTAAAAATATTTATTATTTGACTCTTTACAGAAAAAGTTGCCAACCTCTGTCCTAGATTATGTGACAGTGTCTAAATTTTAAAATTTCTTTATGACAGGCGTGCCTGGCAGCAACTGGATTGGCATATCATGGTATACAAATTGTAATCACCCCACATTGGTTATTTTGCTGCCTTTCAAGTAATCTACTAGAAGGACTATTCCGTTCTCCTTTACTCAGGCATGTTGGCAAAGGGATTTAATTTAATTGACATTTAGGAAACGCTTACTATGTTTCGAATACAGAAATTCTTACTCTCAGATTCCAATGCTCCTTGTGAAGAAATACCAAGTGATATCTGTGGATGGATAACAGAGCATGATGAAAGCTCTCCAACGCCCTTGGAAAAACCAGGCCTACCAATGAATTGATAAATGTTTTCTCTCTCTGCTACCCAGATTGATTAGAAGTAAAAATGCAGAGTATCATTCGACATCAAATGATGATAGCCAATGTGCCCTTCCAATGCCACTACCTCTTTTAATATTCCAACAGTACATTGTTACCTTAAGACAATACCAAATCATTGTCACTGTTCTTTCACAAAGACTCCAATTATAATCCAATTCCTTTCAGATTAAGTACACTTTGATAGCAATTCCCTTATACCAAAAAATATAGCCCAAGATAATGGGCTGTGAGTATAGTTTCAATGCTAATAAGAGGCAGTTTAACAGCCTCGAGAAGTTCATTCTGACTACATTTTCATTGCAGTGATAAACAGCATATAATACCCCTCAATTATAGCTTTAATGTAAAAAAATGAAGTTATAAGACAATTTATCCCAACTAAATTGTAATTTCATTTCTGAGATGTTGCCCTTTTAATAAATAAAAATTCTACTTACCCATTCCATTGTTCTAAGGTTGGGTTTTGACAGTGAGATCGATTACAGGAAAGGAAGGAAAAAAAAAAAGAATCACGGATGAAATCAATTGTTACCACTATAAGTAAATTAGTGAGAGTTTGTTCAAGCCACCAAGCTTGAAACACTTCTCTCCCCTTTTCTCTGAGAGCATTATAAAATAAAATGTTATTGATGGTTGAAACATAAATGGAACTATGAATTCTAGCCTACCATGAGCCATGAAAAAAAGGAGTACAGTAGAGAAGTCCTTGAATCACATGAAAAATTTTATTTTTCAACCTTATTTGAGAATATATTCAGAAAAGTACCCCCTTATTTGAGAATATATTCAGAAAAGTGCCCCCCACAGTTCGGTGAATTTTCACCGACTTAACATACCGATGAAACCATCAACTGTATCAAGAAACTGAACATTACCAACACCCCAGAAGTCCGTCACAGCTTCTTTGCAAGAATAACCACTATCTAGACCTCTGATAGTGTTGATTAACTTTGCTGTCTGTGTTTCATATAAATAGATTCAGATTTCTGTGGCTTCATTCACTCAGCATTGTTTGCAAGAGTCATCCATATT
>NW_007253372.1:351864-368172 GCF_000164805.1 Carlito syrichta | reverse complement strand
TGGGTGGGTGTGTGTTTCATTCTATAGGTTACATCCCAATATTGTTTCCATGGATGGACTTTTTATATATAATAACAATTATGATGTATTTATTTCACATTAGGCAAAAGAAAGAACACAACAAAAACACAAGACTTGTGATCTCAAGGAAGCTTAGAACAAAACTAACTTTACAGAGATAGTAGGAATACTACGCATGAAACGTTTATGGCGGCTTTACTGGGGACAGCAAAATACTGGAAACAACTCTAATGTCCTCAGATGAGCAAATGGTTGGGCCACTTCTGCATCTCCCTCACAATGGAATACATTTTGGCAGCGACAAGGAATGCGGAATTACATGCAACAACCCAGATGGACGCCAGGGCATCATGTTACAAGAAAACTGTCAATCACGAAAGGTTATCGTATGATTCCATTCATATAGCATTCTCAAAATGATAAAACCATAGAGGTGAAGAAGAAATTAGCAGATATCAAAGGATGGGCATGAGGGAGGCATGGTGGTGAGCTGGGTTGGGTACAGAAGCATAGCAGTACCCGTTGTTTATCTACGGTTCAGTTCACTGTGTGTCCTACATTCCCCAACTCTTTTCTGAACACAACTCTCACCTCTCTGGATCGCCTGTGTCCTTTGCATGGGGCCCTTTGAAGTCCCTGATGGACACCACCAAGATTTCCAACACTCTCAACCACGTCTCATTCATCTCGGTTTTTGAATCGAAACCCCGCTGTCTCCTGGGAACCCTTCCCCTGCACCTTTTGCACCTTCTGTATCCCCCCAGCCTGACTGTGAGGCAGGTGTCCTCTTTAATCCTCATGATCTCCCTCCTCCCAACAGGGTCCACTCTGAATCCCTTATCATCAAAATATGCTATTGATCATTCTTTCTTTCCCTCCGCCTCTGGGGCTACCACCCCCTTCCAAATCTTTGAAGAGTTCAGTTCCCCGTGTGGTGTCATTCTTTGCCAAACTGCTCCTATCATAATTCTTAGTGATGTCAACGCCCATGAAAATGATAATTCCCAATCCCTGCTTTCTCGTTTTCTTGAGCTGATCTCCACGATGTTTCAATAACCCCCTCCCGCAGTCATGCCTCAAAGCCCGTTGTTCAGCAAAATGATAACCTCGTGCTCATTCACCCCTCCCTCTTCACCACCTGCAGTCTAGTCTGCTGATGTCCTCGCACACCCCACCTCAGCACAGGCATCTACACTCCCTCAACCCTGCCTTGGAAACTCGCTGCCTCTTCACCCTCCACACCCTCACTCGCCTTCTTACCCAGCTGAAGATCTGCGCCCCATCATTATTATCTCTTCTCCGCCTCTGCCCTCATCTCCTCTGCTCTCCCTTGGGCCCCCTCACTTGAAAAGTGCAAGTCTGGTCCAATCCTCCTCTCCTCTTATCCTCACCTGCACCCGCGTAACTAAATGAAGCTGGAAATAAACACAGCACTGCTGACGCATCTCAGGTTCAGTTCTCGTTCACGCTCCACAAGAGAGCCCTTCATGCGGCCGGGCAATCACACTACATTTCCCCAGCCCTGTCACCTCCCACTTTCCCATGTGACCATTTTGTACCTTCTCTTCTCTCTTCGAACATCCAACAGTCCCTCCTTGGTTCTCCCTTTCATTTTGCCCGGGAAATAGAGGCAACCAGATGAGAAGTTCCACGAGTTCCCGCCCCACCACCTCCCTGCACCTGCATCATCTCACTGCCTTCTTCCCAGGTGGTGAGGGGACATCCCCTCAGCCAGAAAAAGCCTCTCTACCTTGCGCACTTGAACCCATCCACTTGTGTCAACTCAAGAAAACTGCTCTAGAAATGTCCCTTCTCTCTCCTATGTGACAACCCCTGTGTTTTTCATCAGCATATAAATACCTAGAGAAAAAAACAAAAACGTTCTTCAAACCCAATTTCCAGTCCAGCCAGAACCTTCCCTTTACAGCAAAACAAGTATTGCCTCTATTCACATCCCCAGTCCATCTCCTCACACTCTCTTTGAACCTTCTAGCCAAGTTTGTTCTCGCCCCCGGGTGAAAATAAAGCTCTTGTCAAGAATACAGGTAACCTCCATAATCCAATAGACAAATCTCATTCCTTATCTCTCACTTGATCTGTCAGCACCATTTGTTACATTTGCTGTCTCTCTTCTTCTGGAAGCATTCTCTTTCCTTGGCTTCCACCTGGTTTTCCTTCTACCTCAACAGCCAATAACTTCCTAGCCCTTTGGCAGGTCTTCCTCATCTATCCAACCTTGGGACATTTTAGTGCCTCAAAGCTCAGCACGGGGGAACTCTTCTCTCCTCGCCTTTGGGATCTCACCTGACAAGAATCTGATACCTAACAAATTTCTATCTCTAGCTGGACCTCTCCCCTGAAATCTGGAGGCATATATTCAAAGGCCTTTCTCAGCACTTCCACTTGAATAGCTAATAATCGTCTCAACTTTAGCGTGTCAAAAATTCAGCTCCTGGTCAGACCATCATCTCCCTTTAAAAATCTGCTCCTCCCACACGTTTCGAGCCATCTGTTTGCTAAGGCACAAAATCTTGGGGTCATACTTGTGTCTTCTCCTTCTGTCTACCATACATCCCTTCAGTCAACAAATCTTGTTGACCCTACTTTCAGAATATATCTACAATCCTATCTCTTCTGATCACTTCTCATGCTACCAGTCTGATCCAATTCTCTCTCACCACAATTACTACAATGGTGTCTATTATTTCGCCTTTGCCCATTCTTGTCCCCCATATTCTATTCTCAATCCCACAGTCATTAATTGACATCATGATAAAGTAGGCCCATGCATGTCAATCCTCTTTTCAGAACCCTCCAGTGCTTTCAGTCTCACTTAAAAAAAAGTTGAAAGTCCTCACAATGGTCTACAAACAGTATAAATTCTGACTCTTCCATTATCTCACCGACCTCATCTCCTGCTAATACCCCCCAACCCCAGCTCCCACCACCACCACCAACTCATTCTCTTCCGGCCACATTGGTCTTTTGACTGTTCCTCTAATATGCCGGCCACACCCCTGTCTCAGGGCTCTTGAACTTGCGGTAAGCATCCTCTGCCTGAAATGTGATTTCCCTAGATATCTACTAATTCCCTTGCCTCCTTCTGGCAAGGAAGTAACATAGTGGTAACTGACTCCTGCCCCATTACCTATCCTCTTTACCTGCGTGCTTTAGTTTTCCACCACTTGGCACTGATTGCCATTTCCTATGCTATGCATGTAACTTATCTATTTCATTTGTTGTCTATTTCCTGCCCTTAAGGTAGGGTTTTTGTGTGCCCCCCCCCCACACACTGCTGAATCTCTATCCCCTTAAACAGAGAATGGTATTGCTAATCAATACCCATATTCCTTTTCTTGGACAAGTAGGAAGATGACATTTTCCAGAGCCCCCTGACTGATGGGAATCATATGACTGATTTCTGGTCAATGGTATGTGTGCAGAAGAGTCATAAGCCCTCTCCAGACCTGGTCCATAAAAAGTCTTCAAAAATGATGCTTCTCTTTCTGTTCAGCAAATTTGGAGGCCATTTGTTAACACTGGTAGTGCTTTATGGTAGAAGCAACTTGGTTCCAGAATGACCAGCTCTGGATTGTGACACAAGTCATAAACAAATTCTTGCATCAAGATATGGATATTTTAGAATTGTTTATGGAAGTAGCATATCCCAATTAATGCAGCACTCAATAAATATTTGTGAATGAAGAAATTAATATTTTATATTACTTCTATGGAACTCTCCTTAAAAGGTATAACACTGTTTTCTAATGTAGTAAGCAAAATATAATGGATACACTTTAGTCATTAGTTTAAATGCTGTTCTACATAACCAGACCCACAAAGTCTTCTGCACACCCCTGTGTGCCCTTTTTACTTTTCAGAAACCATTCTCCTCATAGTCGGGGTTTTTTCTTTCTTTCTTTCTTTCTTTCCTCTTTTCTGGTGTCACTTTTCTGCTCACTCTTACATTGACTTCTTGAAGCTTCACTGGTGGTTCTCACATTTAAACTCAAATGTGAGAATTTCCATGTCTATTTTAAATTTTTTATTCCCATTTTTCCTTACATTTGTTGTATAGTCTTTGCTTCCTAGCTGACAATGACAAGACTTGAGTTTTTTAGCTCTTACCATTGAATGAGAACATTCTCTGGTTTGTAAATCATCTCTCACACAATATCTTCTTTGTAGGCTCTTGGCTGGTCTCAGCCTTCGTCATGAATACTTTCAATAAAAAAACCTCTTCAAATTATCTTAGAACTTGAATCTACCAGATATGTAAGTGCCAAATAAAGGTCATGGAATAATACAAACAAATTTGGGGTAATCCTTTTTTCCCAAAATTTTATGTGAAATTACCTTACCTAATGTTGCTCTTCATAAGAACTTCTGCTCTTTTTTTTTTTTTTTTTTTAATATTCCCAGATTTACAAGTGGATTAAAACAATCCTTTCAAGACTAGAGGATAGTATCCCTCGCGGTAACACTTCAGATTATTTTCAAACACAACATTTTAAAAACAATTTTATTTTAAACAAAATGTAGTGATAGCCTGGAATTAAAATATGCAAGAAGTTGCTTTCTTAATCATTTATTTCAATGGGATGTGAAGTTAGAATTGCTAAGAAGTGCAGAATGCTAATTAACCAGAGTTAGGAAGCTGAGAATGGGAGAAAATTTCCTGACGTGAACTCTTGATCAACCTTTCTTGTTAAAAGTTCACAGAGGCCAGGTGGTCACACCACTGTGAGGAGGTCATGGTCATTGGGACTCCCCGGGGTTGTTCCATTTAGTTATTCCACCAACCGGTAGGGGGAGACACAGAATACTCCTTGCAACCTGAGGTCTCAGTCCTGTCCCCTGGGCCTCACCAGACATCTCTTTGTCTGTGACAGGTAGAACAGGTTGGTCCAGTCTGGCAAAGCTTGCTCTTCTCAGTGTCTTTGGTTTTTTTGAATAACAGTGGACTCTGCATTAAAGTGAGTCACTAGAAGGAGGAACTTTGTATGTATCGGGTAGTTTTGTAGATACTAGATTCTATCTTTTTTAAAAAAATAAATAAATAAATTTGACTTATGACTCCAAACCACTGGTGAATCTGATTGGAGTTCAGCCATTTAAAAAAAATTAAACTTCACCCTATCTCCTCATCACCACCTTCAATAATCTTAACCCAACAGTCAAGTTTAAAGGAGCTAGCAAAAAGAATTCTTACAGACTGAATAACAAGCTAAACTGAAATCTTAAAATGTCTATGGCACATTAATTCACACTGGTGAGAAGGTCTAAGTTGTGTGTTTGATCTCCCAGGACTAAGATAACTTTGCTTTTTATCTCTCCATCTGTTCAACACATATCTGGGAACCCTACTGTATGCCAGCTTCAAGTTAAGTACTAGGAATAAAACTAGGTCATGGCACCTGACCTCTGGGTAGGTGGACATTTAACAAATAGTTGCATACGTCACAAGAGATGTGAAAGAAGTCTTGAAGTAGCTTATATGAGTAATTCACTGCAAGAGAAGTAGGGCATTGAGGTAAGTTTATAAAGAATGCTAATGCCTAGGTGTGGTTTTAAGGAATAACTAAGAAGAGAGAGGGAAAGGATTAGGGTGGAAATGGGGGGAAAAATGTGAAAAGATAAGAATAGAGGAATGCATCTGAGTTGTTCTCTTATGTTCCTGTTGCTGGAAGGTAGTGCAAAAGGAGGCTATACAGGAGAGAGCTGAGGGGACAGGCTGAGAACACATAGTGGGGGATGCTGAGCCAGAGCATGGGGACAGATGACAGAGTGGAGAAGGAGACAGGGCTTCCGCTGACCAAGTGACAGTTCAGAATGGGATGGCCATTCAGGCTCTACACTGGACACACCTGTAGACGAGTGTCATAAAGGAGTTGGGAAGACCATGAAAATAGAGGTCAAAACCTAGCACCCTGAAGACCAAAAGTCTGGGACCCCTTTCCCTCAGGAAGATCATCTTTACTAGATAAGCAGAACGGTTGTAGATATACATTTCTGGGTAGCACAAGTGCTCAGAAATTAGACGAGTGTTCAAAGATAACTTCAACTTCAAATGTATTTTGATACTCCACCACAGTTTTTCTTTCTTCAAGCTTTAATTTTAAAGATTAAATATTGCTTCGTAGAAAGGCCTTAAAAGAGTTTCTTGACAAGCGTCTGTGTGAGTTCTTTAGATAACAACAAAGGCAAAACAACTTTGAACGAGCACCTATTTTGCTTTTCTCATTTTGATTTCTTTGATTAATAATTTTATCTAATCTTCTGCTAATTTTATAGAACATTGAGTAGGGATGATGACTTTGGAGAGCTGAATCCCTATCTGTGTTCTATGAAAAGCGTGTGACTTGTTGCTTTTTAATAAGTCATTTGAAAAAATAAAGATTGGATGTGACAAAATCCCCACCCCAATCTCACTTAGCAGCCCTTTCTAAGAGGAAAATAAAACCCTTAACTGCTGGCACAGAACTAATCACGAATCTGTGAGCATTTCAGGTGGCTGGAAAGGCATGGTCTTGACTGGGATGAAGCAGAATAAGTAGACATACCATTTCCAGTAACCAAAGCCAAGGTCAGCAACTTCTGGGATCACAGTCAGGATAAAGAATGCTGAGCCAGGCTCGGTGGCTCAGCCTGTAATCCTGCGCCTTTGGGAGGCTGAGGTGAGTGGATTGCCTGAGCCCTCGGGTTCAAGACCTGCCTAGGCAACTTGGTGAGACCTCATCTCTACAATAAATCAAAAAATGAGCCAGGTGTGGTAGTGCGCGCCTGTAGTTCCAGCTACTTGGAAGGCTGAGGCGGAAGGATCGCCGGAGCCCAGCGGGTCGAGGCTGCGGTGACCGGGAGCGGTCACTGCACTCCAGTCTGGGCGACAGAGTGAGACTCCAACTCAAAAAAAAAAAAAAGAATGCTGACAGGTGTTTCTAACTGATCTCAGGTTTTGCCAGGAGGAAAAAGAATGAAGAAAGTAAGAGAAAAATAAAGAAGAATGGGGAAAAAAAGAGAAGAAAAAAGGGGGAAAGAGGGAACTAAAGCTAAGAAGTAAAAATGAAGGAGTCCCTTGGGCAAAAAGAGGAGAGATTCCCAGGCAGGGGGGAAAAAGAGAGGGTGATCTTGACGAACTGGAAGTCCCGAATGGCTGGAGCACGGCGAACATCAGCTTTTGCACCAAGTAGAAGTGAGGATCAAACCACTCCATCTGTCCTCACAACTTGACTCTTTTCTTTTCTCTTAACCAAGTAACTTTCTTTTCTTTTTTTTTTTTTGAGTCCGAGTCTCACTCTGTCGCCCAGGCTGGAGTGCAATGGAATGCTCACAGCCACCTCAGCCTCGACCTACTGAGCTCAGGCGATCCTTCCACCTCAGCCTTCCAAGGAGCTGGAACTACAGGCTCGTGCTGCCATGCCTGGCTAATTTTTTATTTATTGTAGAGATGAGTTCTTGCCAAGTTGCCTGGACTGGTCTCGAACCCACAGGCTCAGGCAATCCTCTCACCTTGGCCTCCCAAAGTGCTGGGATTACAGGCTGAGCCACCGAGCCCAGTCTAGTACTCGTGCTATTAGTACTAATATTGTTATATGACAGTATGAATGACTGAACTTTTTCAAAAAGGAAAGAATTGAGATTCCACAAAGTCAAATGAGCTGTTTATAATTATGACAGAACACACTTGCATAACTGGGTTAAAAATTGATGACCTGAGGCCTGACTTCTGCCTTCTATGTATTAAACAATGAACTCTAATAAAAGAACTCTTAATCATTGCCCACATAATGACACCCTCAACAATACCGTTAATTGCAAAACAATTTTCACGTGTTTGCATGAAACTGTTCAGTCACGGGCAAGATTTACGCCATTTTTTTAGCTTCAAGTTCTCACCATTTGTCACTTCATTCATTCATGGAGGAGATATTTATGAAGCCCATGTGCCATTTTAGGCCTTAAGCTAAGTACTGGAAACAAGACATGATTAAGTCAGTATCCCCCACACAAGAAAGTCAGAGCCTTTAACACTTGCTTCACAGGATATGTCTCTCGGTTCCCACTTGGTCTTGTCATCCTCTCAAAAGTAGGCCCAATTGCTGATGGCCACTGATCCCCTTCATTCATTAATTGATTCAGTCATTCATTCAGGAAATATTTATGGAACCTTGTTACATGCAGGGAAATAGTGATAAATGAAACAAATATAGTTCCTCTCTACATTTTCTGGTAGAAACAAACAAACAAATGAAATAATTCCAAACTGTGACAAACTCTATGAAAGAAACAAACAAGTGAGATAATAACAGGGAGACCCACTTCAGAGAGGATGAGTAGCAAAGGCCTTGGGGAGGTGATGTGTATCCTAGAAGATGAGAAGGATCTAGTTATGGAAAGAGCGTAAAATCACCTTAGTAAAATAGCAGAACAGAGAGACCTCAAGGCAGGAAAGAGCCCAGAGTTTTTCTAAACAGAAAAGAGACTTGATCTGATTTGATTTTTGAAGAACGTAGTTTTTGCTGCTGCAATAGACTGGGTTGGAGTGGACCAAGGATGGAAACCGGAAGCTGCTGCATGAGTAGGAGACAGTCCCCACAGGCCAGGTAAGAGATGGTGGCAGGCAGATGTGACCACAGAAATGGAGGGCGGCTGGAAGGTGACAGATTTTGAAGGTAGATTCTGCAGGACCTGCTGATGGACTGAAAGCGACAGGGCAAAATTAGCAATCATTTCCAAATTTCTGGATTGAGAACCTGGATGATCACTGTTGTCATCGACTGACATGGAAAATCCTGGGTGCCGGGTGGCAGATTTGGGGTGGAGAAAAAAGGAGTCGAATACAAGGAAGAAAACGTCTTAAAAGCACCCCTCATGTTCATAATTCGGAAATTAAATCTCATATATACAGGTGTGGGAACAGGGGGATCTCTGAAATGATACCTGGACCTCAATCTGCAAGTAAAATGCCTGTGTAGAAAGGCAAAGGAGTCTCAGGTACTCAAGGTAATGTCATCATGGAATACATCTCGACTGGTGAGGTGTTGATCTCCTGTACTCACCTGATGCTCAAATATCTTACGTACACCCCTACCAGGGGACCCCACCTCTGGTGAAACAACCACAGTGCTGAGAGGACAAGATAACCATTATACCTGGTGTCAGGAGAGTACAGGGGACCCACAGAGTTAGGAAGTTTTCTTGTCCTTGTCTGGCTTATCACCCTCTTAGTGTTGAGGGTTTTTTTCTGATTGGTCACAAGGTTGGATGGAATGACCGTTGAACTCCTTTCTAGCTGTAAGCTTCCACAATCCCCAAATTTGTCACCTTCCCTTTAAAAGGGACAAGAAATACATGTCAGCTCTGAGAAAGTGAAACTAGTAGGGTGACACAACTCTGTGTTTCCTGGGTGTGGAATTTCATATAGAAGCTTGTACCAACGAATGAAACATTTACCTTAGTCTTTTTCAAGAACAGAGCGCTGTTCATTTTTGTACTATTTTTGAATCTTTTTTGCCTGATTCCAGGTTGCGTTTATTGTCTACTGTTATGCAAAATATCTATTTTCCAGGAATCCATGTGTAAACACTTCCCTGAGTTTTAAGAAACATTATCTCTGCCAGCAAAAAGGTGTCTTTTTCATACTTATTCTAAGTGCCACACCCTAGTTGAGAGCTGTCCTGGGATAATAGTTGATGGAGAAGGAAAAACAGAAAACCAAGGCCAGGACATCACAGAGTGATGGGAAGAGAAAGAAATTCTCTTCCACTTGGCCACTCCTTCTTGAGCAAGAACAAGGGAGACACATGATCAATGATGCCCATATCAGTACTCTGGTGTCTGGAGACCCAACATGGGAACCCCGGGCTAATACCATGATGGTTGCCACCACCAAGGAATCGGTAAGGGGATGTATTCACTCCACCAGACCCTCTCTCCCCACACCATTTGCTCGTGGTGAGGACCTACATAATTTATCTTCAAACTCAGTTTTCATTGACCTGGAGCCAGGATAGGGCAGAGCCTGTAGATGGTTCTTTCACATTGTATCAAAGGAGTAGAACTCTAGCAGTGGTAGCGGTTTCTCTTTTCCATCTTACTGCTAGGATACTCAAGATCCAAATCCTATAAGCAGGCCACCTTAGGTCCCCAGTAGCACTTATGCCTGTAGTCTGACAGTCCTATTTTATTTATGGTTATTTTGCAATTGATACTAACTACCTACTAATGAGTTTGCTGCATCCATTGATGTTCTAAAAGCATATAGAAAGGCGTCAAAATTAACACATAAGTGCTTAATGAATCTAATGCCACTATTTCAAATTGGCCAAGTCATCTTGGTAATACAATGATGAGACTGGTGTGTGAGACACATATTCACTTACCTTGGGGTTGGCTTAGAAAAGAACTGTCTTCCTATAGTTAATACCAGGTCTTGCACAGAGCGGATGATTATAATACAAACTCAGAGCTGCAATTTCTGATGTCCTCAGAGACCCTTTCAGCAGCTTGCTTGAGTAATGGAAGATCCTGGGCTCAGAAGTCAGCCAGATACAACTTCACGGCCCAGCTACGCCAACTGACTGGTGTGTGGTCTTGGGTAAGTCATGGATTCTTGCCTGGTTTCCCCAACAGTAGAAATGAGATGAATATTTCATCTCTCATAAACCTATGGGGAGAATTAAGCACATTAATTATACGCAGTCATCCAGCACGGTAGCAGTCTTCAAACACTCAATAAGAATCCTCCTTCTCCCCCTATTTTATTTAAATGCCAAAAAAAAGTTCTAGCTGTTGTTTTTGTGTCAGAGCTTGCATTTGTTTATTCCATACCCAAAAACATGGCACTAAATATATTCGAGAGTCAGGAGCCCTTTCGTACCTCACAATATTTAACATTCTTACTTTTTGGAATGACATGGAGGTATCCTTTGACATGTGTTGCTTTTGATTCATTCTGTAATATTGCAGAGATGCTTGGCTTATGTGCCAGCTCAGATCAGAAATGGAGAAGGCTCTGTGATCTTTTCTCCGAGTCTCCATGGATTAATGTGATCCACGGGGACATGCTTCTTTTAGGGGCTTGGGCTCGGCCCCAGTGCTCGTAATTACTGGCAATATTTCAATGTCGTGATATTTAAACGTCGACAAATCCCACACTCACCCATCACCCTCTTTGAAATAAATCTAAATTGTTGTTTACATGGAGACACCATGTTTTTAAAGGCCCATAGACAGGACTTTTATGGGGCATGCTGTGCTCCGGGCTGCTTTGGTTAACTAGGCCAGTCTACTGCTCCGAGAGGTTGACAAATTCCACCGTTGCTTCCTTTTTTTTTCCCCTTCCATGAAGTTTAAAATAAACAATTAACCTATTTCCAACACACTGTTCGGTATTGATTTAATTTAGCATGTGTTATTCATCTGCATGCCTCACAACGGTTGCTTAATTGTCTAAATCTTCCCGTGTAGAGTGCTGCCTATGGAATCCTTTCCACAGAACACTCTTAGCAGAGTGTGGCTTACTATTTCCATAACATCTGTCTTTTCTACTAAAGAGCAGATTAGCAATTAGGCTTCTTTTAAAGGTGTATGTGTGTGCGCGCGTGTGTTCAGGGAGGATTGGGCAAAACAATTTGCTTCTGGTACCACGTGTTTTCTGGGACAAGAGTTTGCAGTCCAGTCACCAGGTCAGAGACTGTGCTTGTACCCATAATGCAGCTGGTAGGATTGTCCTTTTCTTTTGCCACATTTTTCCATTCAACACGACTGTCTGCTAAGGAGACAACATGTGCAACCCCTCCTCCTGCTCCCTCGCCCCACGCGCGCGCACACACACGCACGCACGCACACGCACGCACACATGCACACAAAGCTCCTTTCAATTGTGTTAAGCAGTAAAGCAGACAGATTTTTAAAATTAGTGTTTTGTTTTGGCAGTGGTTGCTGATGTGTTCATGTAATACAGTTTTAATCAAATCCCCAAAGCTGAAGACCTTTCAGCATATCTTAGGCTGCACTGTGCGGGGATTATTCCACTTGAAGTGGCCACCAGGGAGGTACAATTAGCTGTTCCCATGGAGAAGTTTGTTATAGTGATAAATAATAAGTAGCATAGGTAGCGATGGAATCAATTAAAGATATTTTTGACCATCTAATGGTTGACGGGAATGCTAAATAATTGACAACAAGTTTTCGACTGTTTTCTATCTGCACGTCTCCTTGTAACTAAACATTGACCATGCACGTAGGACAGTGTCAGAGGTCACTATCTTTTCTTTCTTAAAGCCACATCATCAAGGGCAATCTTGGAAAGACAGTCGCAGCCCTTACGTGATCACCGAGCTGATTTTGAGAGGGTTAAAACTCTGCTGTAAATATTTGCTGCAGGCGGAAATCTAACATATGAAGCAGGAGAACAAATTGTGTTATCAGTTTCAAAAACAATCTGTTTCGCCATTCATTTATTTATTTTTTTAACCAGTGTAAAACAGAACAATAGGAGTTGACTGGCTGAGAGGGGCTTTGTGCTTTGTCTCTGGGTTCCCACCACTTTGATGTTAAAATGGAAATTTGGCAAGTTGGATGCTGGTAAAGTGCACTAAATGCTTTTGGCATCTTGACAGAGGGGAAAAGACATCAAAACGGTCAAGCTACCTTGGTTCAAAATTAGTGAGTGTGTGCCCATGAATTGCTTTTAAAATAAAATCTCCGAAGGAAACAGGACGAATGGGTTTATTGTATGTAGTCAGGGATGAATTGATATGCCACACATCACCGAAAGCAGGTCAGTGATCCATGAGCTTCGCAAGATTTACATGAAAAGACACAATCGTTTCTTCGAAGTTATTGGGTAGGTGACATATGGTCTCAGTGCCAATGTGGGTATCAGTGGGAATTAGTCAGAGTAAAATTTGGGCTCCATAAAGCTTAAATCACAACGATCAACGATCATCTTTCAGTTAGGAAAAGTAGTTCTGTTTGATGCGCTGTTTTACGAATGTTATTATAAATGTAAAAACCCGCTCTGTGGATTGAATTACCCTTAGGCAGAAGGCTTTCCTTGTTTCCTAAAGGTCTTCGTGGAGTCAGCATGAATAATGCTTCCTACAAGAGCAGCAGAATCTACCTCCGTGGGCTGCTAGAGTGCCAAGTGTCTACAGTGTGTGCTAATTACACCTCAAGTCAAATGTAGCTATATAATTGCACCTTGCATTTTATCAGGGGTCAGCAAACTGCAGGACCATAGGCCAGATCTGGCCCACTGCTTGCTTTGTAAATAAAGCTTTATTGAAACACAGTGACATTCATTCATTTGTGTACTGTGGTATAACAGTAGAACTGAGTAGCTGCAACAAAGACTGCATGTACGACCCGCAAAGCTGAAAATATTCACTACCTGGCTCCTTACAGAAACAAGTTTGCCAATTCTGGACTGAAAGAATCCCTTAATCTGATTGTTTAAAATTTCCTTGGTATCTTCACACTATTGCTTTGAGAGCAAGTGTTTCCTTTCATTCCTCGCATCCCCGTCTTCCTGTTCTGAAGACTGTAATGCAAGGAATCTGAGAACGATCAGAGGGTCAAATAGGATAGTCAAATGATTCACACTTCTTTTCTCACCGCAGCTATTGATCAAGAGTGTCAGCAGTTATTGAAGAGAGTGGCATGGCCGACAGAGAGACACATCCTGCCTCTGGATTTGGCTACCCGCCTCCACTCAGTAGGTGGGTCATAGGGGATGGGGACCACTGGAGGTTTATCAGGTTGGTGCAGAATCCCAGGGGGCAAGTTGGAAGTCAAGCTAGGAGCAAAACTAAAGAGTGAAAAAGTAGACTGGAGACTGTGAGAAAATGTAGAGGAACACAGCAAAAAGGCTCTGAAGGAAAGCTTGAACGTGGAGATTCTGGCATTTCTACAGTAGCTAGGGTCTGTAGGAAGATGCGGGCTGGCTCCTTTCTCCTCTGCCACACATGGAATGAGCTGCAGAGAGCTATTAAAAAGTGAAGACACATGAGACTTAGAAGGATGGTCTTTGCTCTGAGACCAGAATCTCTCCACTCCGACCGCATGATATGAACAATGGACACTACCCATGTTTCCACGAAGTGTCTGCATCTAGAGGTTAGAATGGTATCTAGTTTAGACTTGTCGCCCTTGACAGATTTTCCATCTTTTCTACATAGGTGGATATTAGTAAATGTAACCTGGGGTTAGGATTTCTCCGCTCAAGGAGAGGGACTAAGTTATCGGTACTGTTTTTTTTTTTTTTGAAAGTTACTTGGATCCGGGCTCAAAAGGTTGATGACAAATATTTGGAAAACAATTCCTGTGTATTCTGAATCAGGGAGCATCTCCACGCACAACGTGGCATGGACAGCTGAGAAAAGGTTCAAGGATACATTTAAGGAGAAAAGGCATCAAGGTTTTCCCTCAGAGGGACAAAAGGAAGCTCTTTTATCATGAATGTGAACATTAAGAAATTCTTCCATTAGTTGAATCTGAGTTTTTAACTTTCTAGATGTGTGACATGACTTTTTGTTCATTGTTTACTTTCCTTATCAGTTGATTATAGGGTCAGTAATAAGACAATTCTATTTTCAGATGAAGAAAGCACAGGTGAAGAGACATTAATGAAAATGCAATAAATTTGGCAACTATCTCACCACTCACAAGCATAAGAACCAGCAATCTGTGAGACTGTAGGTCACACAACAGTAGCTAAAGTCTGAAAATTGAATAAACTGGCTTTTGCATCTCTGCACCACACACTGTTGGTATAATCCTAGACAAATTTTTAGAACGAATATGAGAATTCCATTTTTTCAGCTGAAAAAGGAGAGAGGATGATGACGATTGCTGTGATTAAAAGCCACGACTCGGCCAAGCACGGTGGCTGGAGCCTGTCATCCTGGCACTTTGGGAGGCCAAGGCGAAAGAATTGCCTGAACCCACGGGTTCGAGACCAGCGCTGGCAACATGGTGAGACCTCGTCTCTACAATAAACTTAAAAATTAGCTGGGAGCGGTAGCACGCGCCTATAGTTCTGGCTCCTTGGAAGGCTGAGGTGGAAGGATCGCCGGAGCCCGGCAGGTCGGTGCTGGGGTGGCCGTGAGCGTGCCACTGCACTCCAGCCTGGGCAACAAAGTAAGACTCCAACTCAAAAAATAAAATGAAATGAAAAGAAATAATAAATGGGCCAGGCACAATGGCTCAAGCCTTTAATCCCAGCACTTTTGGAAACTGAGACGAGAGGATTGCCTGAGCCCAGGGATCCGAGACCAGCCCAGGCAACTTGGTGAGATCTCATCTCTACAATAAGTTTAAAAAATTAGCTGGGTGTGGTAGCATGAGCCTGTAGTTCCGGCTACTTGGAAGGCTGAGACTAAAGGATCGCCAGAGCCCAGCAGATCGATGCTGGGGTGGCTGTAAGCGTGCCACTGCGTTCTAGCCTGAGCAATGGCGTGAGACTCCAATTCAAAAAAATAAAAAATGAAAATAAAATTAAAAAGCCACGATTCATGTAAGATTCATCATAGAGTCTTAGTAACACTCTGACACCATATAGGTTAGGTAAAATATTTGTTTGCTATTATAATTAACAGGGACTTTTTTCCCCAAGGCTTGACTGATTCGAGGGCTCAAGTTCTTTTTTTTTTTGAGTTGGAGTCTCACTCGGTCACCCAGACTGGAGTGCAGTGGCCGCTCCCGTCCACCGCAGCCTCGCCTGCTGGACTCCGGCGATCCTTCCGCCTCAGCCTTCCGAGTAGCCGGAATTACAGACCCGGCTGATTTTTTTGATTTATTGTAGAGACGAGGTCTCACTGCCCAGGCGGGTCTCGAACCCTCAGGCTCAGGCAATCCACTCACCTCAGCCTCCCAAAGGCGCGGGATTACAGGCTGAGCCACCGAGCCCGGCGGGCCCAAGTTCTTAACCATAAAGAGTTATCAGGGCTCCAGGGAAAATGCCCGGAATATCCAGAGAGATTCTCATCCACTACTGTGATCATTTTCGCGCATTCAATCTGATCCTACCCCTCTCTGAAAATCCATCAATGGCTCCCTAAAATATCTAAATACAACCCTGTGTGGCATGTGAGAATCTTCATGATTGAAGGACAACAAAGAGTATGAACTCTGGACTATCTAGGTTTGAATCCTAACTCTGACCGTTACCTACTATGTGACCTTGGGCAAGTTGCTTACTCTCTGTGCCTGAAGTTCCTCAATTCGTCTTCTTTTTTTTTTGAGTTGGAGTCTCACTCTGTCGCCCAGACTGGAGTGCAGTGG
>NW_007253372.1:333403-350759 GCF_000164805.1 Carlito syrichta | reverse complement strand
AAAAAAAAAAAAAAGAAAGTGGGCTGAAAACCTGATTTGAGAACAATTTGTATGGGAGAAGAAAGAAAAATGTTAGTGCACAAGGTTTTATTTTCCCAAGGAAGAATAGGTACTTGAGGCTAACGTGGAAACATATCATGTAGCTAAACAGACCTAGTTTTCCAGAACCATGAACCCTGAAAGATAATTTTTAAAATAGAAAATCTACAAATAAAAAAAAGAAGAAAGTGGGCGGAGAGACACCAGGGCTCCCTGGGACCTGCATTCTGCCTCTGCTCGTCCCACAATGGTTCCCTTGGACCTAGGAGCGCCCTCCGTCCCCTCCAGGTGTGTCTGAAAACAGGGAATGGGGTGATGACTCAAACTAGTCACCAACCCTGCTACATTCGAATCTGCTTTGGCCAGGGCTGTCGCCTCCGTGTTTTACTTAACTGCGTTTACTCAGTGATTTTTAGGTTTTTAAAGTTCCGTCTGGCATTGAAGCTTTCAGTCCTTATAAACCCCAAAACAGCCCACCCTCAAAACCATAATCCCCTTCATGAAAGCAATTACTATAATACAGTTTTGATAATGCATAGAAATGGAATCATTGATAACGCCACATTTCTAAGGATTACAATTACGTCCCGTATTAGAGCATTACAGAATATAGTTTAGCGTTGCTTATGGCATGTGCATGGCTTGAGGGCTTTGGGGCAGGAAAAGGCGTTCAGAACAGTGAGAAGAATGTTCTAGGCACAAGGAAATTCCACACTCACTGCATTTCTTGGCTTGCCTGGGTCTTTCCCACGTAAGACTGTAGGTTTGTTGATGGTGGGAAACCCTATCCTTTCATTTTTTTTGAATCTCCCGAGTGTAGTTTAGAGTAGTCCACATGGCGGACCCTCAAGAAAGTGGTTGAAGGATCCGTAATGACACAGCAGAGCCACAGCAAGATGGAAGCGAAGTCAGAGGAGGACGTTTTGAGAGGGAGAACCCCCATCTGTTCCCTGGAGGCTTGGGGTTTGTGTCTACCGTGTTCCTTGTTGTATTCTTTTTTAAAGAAAATTTCACTTAAAATGTAATATGTTCAGGGTGGTCAGTTTCATCCTGCCTGGGCTGGGAATTTCTCTGAAAAAGGGTGCGTTGTATCCACATAGAGCCAAACTCCGGCCTGAAAACGAAGGTTGACGTCTTGCCAGTCACGATGTGGTTCCCACCCAGTGGGCAGTTGCCATCCCTTGCCCCCGCTTCCTCCCTCTGCACTTGAGCGGGGCCCAGGATCTGATTTTCCCATCCTGGTGCCCGGGTGTGCCCAGGGTTGAGTACCTACTTAACGAGTGCAAACACGTGGTATTCCGTTTTCTGTTTCTGGGCCAAACTTTGCCTTCACAGAATATACCTATTTAACAAATCTTCACATGTACCCTGATTCTAAAATTAAAAATATAAACAGACAAACAAAAACACACCATGTGTTTCTTAGAAATGCTAAATCCCAACCGGGTGTGATGGTTCACACCTGTCATCCCAGCACTTTGGGAGGCGGAGGCCAGAGGATTGCCTGACCCCAGGGTTCGAGACCAGCCTAGGCAACATGGCAAGACCTCATCTCTACAATAAATCAAAAAATTAGCCAGGGGTGGTGGTGCACGCCTGTGGTTCCAGCTACTTGGAAGGCTGAGGCAGAAGGATCACCTGAGCCCTGCAGGTGGAGGCTGCGGTGGTCATGAGGGTACCACGGCACTCCAGCCTAGGTGACAGAGTGAGACACCAACTCAAAAAAAAAGAGAAAAGAAAAAGAAGAAATGCAGAGTCCCAGGTCCCATCAAGACCCACAGATCAGAGAACCGCGCCACTGGTCCATGCGTGACTCTGCCTTAGATCTGAGATACACATGCCCATCTGAGGAGTGTGCTGGTGTGTTGGTGTGCCATGTGGCATCACGGTGAGGTCAGAGAAGGCTGCAGTTTCAAGGCCGGATGACTGGGAGGTAGATGGCCACGATAACTCGAGAACGGAAGGCCAGAGGAGGAACTGCTTTGAGGCTGGGCGAGACAGAGGCAGAAGATGCCGCTCGGGTGGGAAAAGAGGAACTGTCTTGCTCACGCTTTTTGCCAGTCAAATAAATAACAGCCCAATGGCGTCCACTGCCAATGTCGGGAGTCCACAAAAGGAAAGAGAAACTGCAAGAGGGGAAATCACAAAGAAAATATTTTAGGTAGAATTTATGTCAAAGGAAATCATTTGTTGTTTAAGCGCATTTGAGCTCCTCAAAGCCCAGGGAGAAAGTGGCTGCTCCCGGGTCCTCTGTCCTCCATGACCAGACCATTTCTCTGGGCTGGAGTCTGTCAGCAAACTCTCCATCGCTTTCACTCTTGTTCTTCGAGGATTTAATACCTTGAAAACAATCTTCTTAATATCCTCTAAAACCCATTTTGGATATCCACACTGTGTAAAATGTGTGTAAAAAGCCTCTTAACACAATTGTTTTCAAATGACACTGTCAATGTATTTTTCCTCATTTTTGTAATCATTATTACTCAGTGTTGCTTATAATAACCCCATAGAAGCCTACAGCTGAAATCTGTTTTCTTATGGATTTTTAAAACCTTCACCTTCATTGCATGTCACCGCTACTTTCTTTATTTTTTAGTTTTAATGGTTTTGCCAGGTTCTTGAGAAATACCACAAGCATTAATTTTTTTTTAAAGAAAACAGCCTGGAATCATTTACATGAACTTTGCAAAAATATGCCTATGATGGGGGCATAGATGATCTGCGGGGGCGGGGGCAGGGAGGGAAGCGAACACTGCTTAGAATAACGCACCTTTTATCATCAGATCTCAGAGTGCTTCACAAATATTAATATATCACATTACTTCCCTGAGAAACAAGTCAACGTGATTAAACACACTTTACAGATGAGAAAACTGAAAGCACAGAGTGGCAGAGTGAACCTGCGGGAGCCGTCCCAGAGGTCACGGTGAAGTGGAGCCAGGACTCAACGTCCTGACCCTGGGAGTCATCGCACCTGTCCTTGGCTACTTGGCCTAGTCCTTCCTGCTGCCCTGACCCTCCGCTCTGCTGCTAATTGGGCTCTTTGGCCCCAAGGCCCTGCTGTCCGTCCTCTCAGAAGAAGCAGAATCAGTGGAGGGTCACCTGAAGGAAGATTAAGCCAATAGAAAAGCCAATTTCTAATTCTCATTTTTGTTAAAGGCAAAAAGAAAACCTCAGAGAAATCTGGAAAGGTGGGGTGGTGCTTAAAGAGAGGCAACCAGGGCTGAGGATGGGGGGTTGGAGGCTGGTTTTGCTTTGGGGCTTCCGTCCCTGAGCCTCTCCTCTCCCAGTCACAGCAAGGCAGCCTGGGCCTCCCTACCCACATGTCCTCTGCAGCCTGCCACTGCTGTCATAGTGTCCCGGCACTGGGCCTGCGCCCTGCGAAACTGATGTATGTGGTTTTCTTCTTTTTTCTTTTGGGGCAGATTCTCACTCTGTTCTCCAGGCTGGAAGACAGTGGCATATTCATGGTTCACCACAGCCTCGGCCTCGTGGGCTCAGATGATCCTTCCACCTCAGCCTCCGAGGTTGCTGGGGCTCCAGGTGGATGCCACTACGCCTGGCTAATTTGCTGATTTCTTGTAGAGATGAGGTCTCACTATGTTGTCCAGGCTGGGCTCAAGCGATTCTCCCACCTCAGAGTGCTGGGATTACAGGCGTGAGCCACTGCACTTGGGCCCCTGCCTGAATTTTGACCTGTCCTCACCTGTGTTTCAAGGAATGTTCTGAATCTAGCCTGGTTTTTCACTTTCTAGTGAACAAACACATTTATGGTCATGAAGGCCTCGTCCCTGGAGATCTGGACCCCAACTCCTTGCCTTGCTGGTACATCCGTTTCACTCTGCCATGGCTTCCCCGAGATGCTGAGCGAGTGTAACCACACCAGACCGACTGCCCTTTCGGTCTCAGGTACAGTTTTGCACGGCAACCACGGTAACACACAAGCTAAACCTCAGCTTCAGTCCAGACCTCCTTGTCTGCCCTGCGTTGTTAATAATAATAGCTGTCATCGCTGCCGATTATGACGATAACTCTCTGAAGAAAGCAAGAATCTCGCTGACGGTGATTATGAAAACACAAAGAATTCTGAAGTACAATAACAAGATAATTGCAGGTTTTAATTTACACAGGCTAGAAATTAACTGTGTGGGCCCAGAAGTCAAAGGATTGAGGCATAGTATAGGACGCCCCCGTCCCCCAACCATGATTTCTTCCTCGTGCTGGGATTTAAGTTGGGAGGAGATTCAAGATTGCTGTGGTGACTGGAATCTAGTGACCGTGAAACTTTTTTTTATTTTATTAGAAGCAATTTTCGGAAGATGCAATCCATCGAAATGTTACCAAATTCCTACAGTTTCTTATCATGACGTGGACAATTGTAGATGTGCTGAGAGACCACCGAAGGGCAGTTAAGGTTAAGTATAAGGTACACTCTAACAATAGAAGTTTCTTTTTATAGGTTTAAAAAGTGCTCTATACTTTTTATGTGCTCTTTGAAAAATATAAACAAATAAACAACATAAATAAATCAATTTGGTTGAGTAAATAATATTAATTGAAGTCTGAAAAATACTCTTGGTTATTTTCCACTTCCCAGTATACGATAATATAGAAAACACAAACTTATTCTCCCTCTTGTTTTCCTCCTTCTCTTTTGGCAGAGGTGTTAAAGCAGGCTAAATGGAAAAGAAATAAAATAGGAGAAATTAGATAAGAAAAGAGCTTGGATAAAGGATAAGATGTAGAAATAGCCTGTGTATATTTTAAAAATAATTTTGCAGCATAATTTTTTTCTTCCTCCAAAGACTGCCTAGTCTCCAAAATGTCTTCTTAGGCTACCTGAATCATTTTCCTCTCCTGCTCAATTTGCAAGATGCATATTGGTCTTTCTTGTCTTTAAATTTTTAGTGTTTACCCCTACACAGACAACAGTCACTCAAGAAACGGGGTACAATGTAGATGTGAGGGTCCCACTTGCCAGTGGTTTCTAAATTAGTAAGCCTGGGCTTGGCCACAGACACCTGCACGTTTTAAGAAGCACATCTGGAGCCCTCTGGGGCCCGAAACTCCAACTTTAAGAAACACACTGCCCTAAAGCCAAACCTAAGACATTTACGATCTTCCACAGGCCATCAGTCAGTAGAGATGAACTTCAGCAGACAGCAGGGAATAAACCAATCAGTCACCCAAAATATGTCACATACTGATCTTTCTGATCACATATTTCATGGAAACTATTACGTAACCAGCAACACTCTCTTAGTGGAAGGGATACAGAGTTTAAAACGCAAGGGACGAAGTGATAGAAATAATCGTGCGAATGGGTGGGTTTGGGGTATCCATTTTTAAAACTTATCTGTTGAAGTCTGAGATTTATAAATCCTTACGTTTTTCACCAATTATTTTTCATCAAGTCTCATGCTATGGAATTATTTCACGAAGAATCCAACGAGCATATCTGGGAAAAGCTATTTAATGCCAAAGAACAGTGCTCCTCGGTCCATTTAAGGCCCTCCCCCTTAGAAGCAGGAACCGTTTTCTCTCATAAAGATGGGCATGGTTCAAAGGGTTCATGTTTTGCCTCGATTTAAAACTCATACTAAATTTGGCAAAATGTGTCACTCATGGAAGGAAAGAAAATCTGTATTTCAGGAGCTAGGGCTCAATGTCTTTTTGAAATTATGTGACTGATGCACAGTCATATTATTCTCTCCAGGCTCTTTAATGAGGCATTTCCCAAGAAATTTTGATGCTAATCTGTGGTGGACTGATGGGTAGTATTTACGCACATCTGAGGGACCACAGAATTACACTTGTGTGAATGAGTTTACTTCCTATTAAATGACTTGTTTCACAAGCTTAATCATACCTAGACTTCGCTTTTTTTTTTCCCTCTGCTCTCCCAAAGAAGTTTCTCCCGTCATTTGTTGTTGTGGTGGTGAAGTTATTTTTCTTGACAAGTGCCACCCACTCACAGCTAACCTGAAGGTCTTTTCCACTGCCGACCCGCTGCGAATGCGCAAAAAGGAAGCTTGTTATCACCAGATCAGCAACTCGAATTACAGCGTGATCCGAAGTGACATCACCGTGCGGTTTCATTAATGCTATTAGAGGAGAACAGACTATTTTCAGTCATTCGTTTCAGGCTGAAAATCTCTGTCTTCCCCCGCTCTGCCCTCCCCCCCTATCCACCTGACTCTCCCTGAACTGCACCAGGGGTTTCTTCTCAGGGTCACTTTTCCCGTGTTCTGAGTCCTTCAAGAGAGTGTCGTTTCTCAGGTCTCGCTGCTGTAGAACCGAGCAAAAACAAAACAAAACAAGCGCATTAACACTACTGGCCTGATAACTTTCTTTTCCCAGAATAAGTTGTGAAGAGAATTCAAGAAAACCACAGATACTAGAACTGCTGAAGTCTACTTCCTGTGAATCTGTGTGGCTTGCTCTTCAAGCCATGCCCACTTTTTCTGTTCTTCTGCATTCTGTAGTCACAGTGTTTCTGCCATTGTCTGTGGACCCCGCTGAGCCCAGAGCCATGGCTATTCCACATGAGAAGCTTGGCCTGCTCTAGTTCTAGCGTAGAAGGACCCCTACACTGCCAGCCTTTTCACCAGGTTTCTGTGTGGGCTGACAATTCATGAAATTGGTCGGTTTGCCACAGGTGTGGCCAGGGAGAAACATTTTCTGTTGTGTGCTCAGTGAATTCTCTGCTTTTCTTTTTCCAGGGATGAAACTGTGCACACATAGGTGCATTGAGGAGAATGTGTGAAACAGATGTGCAGGGAAAATAGGAATTGTATACACTTGCATTACAGTAGAGGGCTTTGGAATACTGGGAAAGGAGACTGCATATAGTGGGTGGTCTTCTGCCCTGGGATTCTTCAGATAGCTCATGATAAATCAGAAGGAGCCAGAAATAATGTCATCAAATCCTACAACCATAAAAAAATCATTTACACTCTCTATGGTTCAGTTTCCTTAAGTCTAAAACAGAGTCTCTTAACCTCATCATGACTGACATGTCTTGTTGTAAGGGACTTCCCTATAGTCCGTGGGTTGTTTAGCAGCAACCTACCCTGACTTGTGAAGCTCCCTGGGTATTGCCAAATGCTCCCTAAGGAAGGAGAAGAGGGCAAAATTGCCCTCAATTAAGAACCACTGATTTAAAATAGAGTCGTTCCAATGTACGATTGCTTTCCATTCTGAAATTCCGTAGGTATAGCATTCCATGACCTAGGTTGACAGCCGATATGTTGAAACAAGAGACCTCCTTTTCCCAACTCTTAATTTATGCCAGTAAGGAAAAGGGGGAAGAGTAAAATGAAATCATTTTTCTCACTTGTGATTGGAGCTAATTAAAAAGTTAATGGCAAAAAAGACTTCCTCATTAAGATGATGAAATTGAGGCTTCACCAATTAAGATCTAGCCCCAAATATTTGTTGAGAGCCTATCTTATGGAATCACGGTCGTAGGTAGAATCTGTTGAACACTTACTATGCTAAATGCTTTCAGTGGGGTTTCTCGCTTAATGGGTGGTGGTTGACGGAGGCATAATTATTAGCTCCAAGTTACAGAGAAGGAAAACTAAGGTTTAGGACAAGAGACAACTTATCCAGGAATACACTGCTGTCAATGGGAAAACAAAAACTCAAAATCAGGTATGTCTTCCCTAACATGGCCTTCTGGCGATGATTATACATTGCTACAATGTTTACCGTTAATCAATATTAACAGATTTGTTCCTCACCTCGTGGTATCTGTGAGGTAAGTACTATTGTAATCCTCGTTTTTTTATATGTGGGGAAATTAAGGCGGAGAGAGGTTAAGCTGCTTGCCCAAGGTCACACACTAGGAGGTGGCAAAATGGAGATTTCAACTCAATCCGTGATCTCAGTCACTATGCTCTCTTGACTTTCAACAGAAAAAGCTTAATTAGCAGTTCTTGGCACCAGCACCCTCTGAGTCAATGCAAAAAGGGTATTCTTTGGGACTTGTTCAATATTTGGTGAGAGTTTTTAAAAGGCAAAATGTGTCATCATCTCTTGTCCTCAAAGGAGTTGGTGCAATGGAAGAAAAATAACACTGGATTTTTCATCTCTCCACCCCTTCCTGCCTCCCCTTCTGAGTCTCCAATGTCCATAATACCATTCTCTCTGCCTTTGCAGATCCTCAGTCTAGCTTCCATGATATGTGAGTGTATGTGGTGTTCGGTTTTCTTTCCTACATTGGTTCATTTGAGATGATGTTCTCCCATTCTATTCAAGTTGCCACAAAAGACACTATTCCATCCTGTTTGATGGCTGAATAGTATTCCACAGCATATATACACCACGTTTTCATTATCCACTGAGTGGTTGATGGGCACTGAGGTTGATTCCCCGTCTTTGCAATTATGAATTGTGCTGCAATGAACATGCGGGCGCAGGTGTCTTTTTTATACAATGACCTTATTGGGTACAACGTGCACAGATGAAGGTGATGGGTACCCTTAAAGCCCAGTCCATGAACTATGTGTACCCCTTAAAGTTACTGAAATAAATTTTAAAAGCAAATAAGAAATAACATTGAAATTACAGGATTATAGTTGCAGTCAAAGAGATTCTCTATTAATTCTACATAGGCAAAGAGATTTGACCTGCATTTCTTCCACTCAATGGAAGGGTGAGATGGTGCAACACCCTCAGAGGCAGTGCTACCCAAGGTGTGACAGTAGCTATCCAGGTTCCCTCATTGTACCTTGTCACCCGCTCTGTCCTAGGCTCTGTGCCAGTCATGGGAACACAGACACAACTAAACCTGATTCCTGAAAAGCTCAAACAGTAAGAGAAACCCATAGTGAGACATACAAATGGTTAAAGGAATCACAATAAGAGAGCAAATATTTTTTATTCTAACCTGGGGCAAGCTTGGCCAGGAAAAGTTTCTCACAGGAGACCCTTGTGTGACTGTTACAGATCTCAACTGGAGAGACAAGTATAAGGTGTGAAAGAGGTAGCGATTTAAGAAAGATGTTATTCAGTTATGGCTAGAGGAAGGAAAGGTAGTGCTGAGGTCAAAAAAAGGCAAGGAAAATAGATTAGGGTACAAAAGAAGAAAGCCTTGAACTTCATTCTAGGGCTTTTGGTAGGCAATGTGGGTTCATCAAAGAGTTTTAAGCAAGGGAGTGGCAGAATCAGACTTCTATTTTGGAAAGACTACTCCTCACCAATGTGAAGGACTCGTAGAGTTGACACGTACTCAACTCTTTGCCATTGATAACCCCTCCTCTTTTTTCCCTGGAATGTGTAGTTTGTCAGACAAATATGATGGCCTAATATTGAGCAAAATACCAATTTGGTCCAAATTTTTCTGAAACTGCTCTAACTTGGGGCGAATTAAATTTCCTTGACAGGAATCTTCCTGGGACAAATTTCCTTGAGCAAAAGGATCTAGAAAATGCAGTTACAGCTTAACCTTCTTTTTCTACAAAAAGTAAAGTCTAAAAGTCTTGGTGTGGACAAAGGTAAACACAGGTGGTGTCAATAGCATTAATATTTTACACCTACGAAGCCTCTTTGTAGGCAGAGTTCTCAACGCATTCACGAGCATGCATCTGTAAAGTCTTTCTTTCTATGTGGTGAAAACACAGAAGACTGGAGATGATGGTTGACCTTGCTACGACCTCATGGTGAACAGCAATTGTACCAACCCTCTCCCTCTCGCACCGCCCATCAGACCAAAGAAGAGTCCATTCTGGGTGG
Organism: Carlito syrichta; assembly: GCF_000164805.1. Classification (NCBI taxonomy): domain Eukaryota; kingdom Metazoa; phylum Chordata; class Mammalia; order Primates; family Tarsiidae; genus Carlito; species Carlito syrichta. The sequence continues at coordinate 340,982 of NW_007253372.1, read as the reverse complement.
ACTTGGGCCTCTGACTAGAGAAATGGGATGTTTTGAGAGACATCCTAAGTGCGCGTAGGTCTCGATGGTCTCACAGTTAGTGAAGTAACAGTACTAGGACAATTTTCCATCCTAGATGCTACAAGGGACAAGAAGAAACCAGACAATCCACACAAATGAATGAAGCCAGTCTAAAAAAAGTCATGGTATGAGACAGAGGAGCCATACAAGTTCCTCACCTGGGTCCCTTCCCCTCTTGTGAGGACTAGCAGGCAGAGAGGAGAGGCCACGTGGATGCACACTTAGTTTCTTACACTAACCATGGTCATGTCCACAGTCGATGAAAAAGGCATGTTGTATCCAAGCATTTCCGGTGTCTGCAGAATTGATACAAACTCTTTCATTGACAACTCCAGAAGATCTTCCTACTGTAGCCACAAGGAACTTTCCCAAGCTCTTTTCTAAACCATAACTCATGATAGAGCCGATATGCCACTCTGTCCCAAACCATGGCTTCCTTCATTTGCATTGGCTTTTTATGCCTTCAGCAGCAATCCAGATGAGGAGAGGCCCTATAACTATGGCAATGGGAATGGGTCCTGACAGCTCCCCCATGACTGAACCCTCCACCCCACTGGACCCCCTAACGTGTCTACCTTTCTTTTATGATCCTGGGAATGTGTGCTGGCTACCGCTTCATTCCTCACATCTCGTCTGTTTCTCCTGGGGTCCTCCAGAATCCCCCTGAATTCCCTGACTTCACATGCTCAGTTGTCAACTAAGCATACTAACACTGTATGATGAGTCATTTTCTACTCAACAAAATCCAATGTGCTCCAACAGGAAAGAGGAACTAGGAGACGAGACGATACAGTCTCACTCTTAACTGCGCATTTCAAGGAGGGTAGAATTTCTTGTTCTACTTCCCACGTCCAAAATTTCTGAACATCAGAAGCCATTTTCCCCATGGTTTCTGAGGCCCCTGGCCATGCAAGTCGGCTTCCCTCCCACCCCTGTTCTTCTCCTGGAATGATGGGGTTTTCTAATGGGAAAACCATAAGAAAGGCTTACTTCCCGCTAGGATAGCATCCTTCCATGGCTGGAACTGCAATTCCCTTCTGTGTTTTAGGGTACTCATATTTGTCAGACATTTGGATACGCAATGGGTATCATTGCAAGTGAAACCACCCAAGGGGTTGTGAAACCCATCGAGATTTAAATGGAACTCTATCAGTAAACAGATGAGTGATTTTTGAACAAAGTATTTGTGTCAGTTTTCTGGGCCTGGATTTTCTCACGTGAGAAATGAGGGGGTTAGGTTAGAAAACGAGCCTTAGGGCAGAAAGTCATGGTTACTTCGTTCCCTAATGCTCTACTGTTTTTAACATTTTGGGGGTCACTGACTTCCTTTGAAAATCTAATGAAAGCTATGGAAAAAATGATCATGTTTCAGACATTCGAGAAACAATTCAGGGGATTCACAGACATGTTCTTTTCCCCTCACCCTAACCCCTCTCCCTGGTCCAGCAAACCCTCCCCTGTTATTCTGTAAGAAGGAGAAATTTTTCAAAGTACCCAAAGGGAGAGGTGAAACAGGGACCCGAAATGCCCCTTGAGTGAGCAAATGAATTGTCTGTCGCGTGATCTATATGTTCCCTATCTTCACAAATGCAGTCATGTCACAATTATCTCCATAAATAAAATCTAAATATTCCCTTGAATTTATTGTTAATTATCTGCAAAGTGTATAGTGCTACCAGTTCTAAAGACTGATTGCTATGCTATAAAAGCTAGGTCAAGGTGGTCCAGAAGTGAGAATGAGCTGGAAGCCTGTCAGTCACCCCACTGATGTCTGGGGTTTCTTCAGCTGTTCAGGTTGGCATATGCTCACTCAGGAAGTTCTGAATTAATTCAAAGTTCATGGTCTCCCCTGAGCAAGTAGGGTATTTCTTGCTCATGGATATCTGAGCAGATTCCTTCAAGAGCCCCAAATAAAGCCACTACTTAAGTTTGGTGCAGTCTTCCAGAAAGCTTTATAATGATACCTAACTCATTCAGATTAATTGGTCCTTGTCAAGAAATGATACCATCTTCCTATTGATTTTCCTATTTTTTTATTATTTTTTATTACCTTGAACAACACATAACCTTAATAGAATCCAGTATCATTTGAGAAAAAGAAGTATAAAGCTCCTAAAATATTTAGCACACATGATAAGGCATTAGGAATTTTGCCCATGGATTAAAAATCGGCTGTTACTGTAGCATTTGATTGTCGTTATGATCCTGTTTATTGCCAGGTGGTTTGGGTGGGAGGTATTTGTATTTTTTTAGCTATATCAATAATACTCTCCAAATGCCACCTTGATTTCTCATTACTAAAGTCTGGCTTTTGACTCATCTCAGAAAAAAATCTGGCATACCTTGCGTATTATACAACTGCACTCCAAACCCTGACTGCCTTGTGTAAGCTAATCCAAAACATCTGTCCTGCACTTTGTGCTCAAAATCCCTAAAAGAGGATATAGGATCACAGAAAATAGAAGGTCTGCCTTCTGTGCTTTAGTTATTCAAACCCTGGGGCCTTAAGCAAACATTCAGAAACAAATTTGTCTTCTATAATCAATTCCAAGCACATGTTGAAATACATAAGTGTGCGTAGCCTTTCTCCAATACCCTCCCTGCTAAGGGCAGTCTAGTCAATCAATTCACTAAAGTCTCATTATTCTGAAGTTACAGTTAGTAGTTGACTGGAACACTCATAGCTCCCAACAAGCAAGCCTCCCGGTGTTTATGCCCTTGTACATTGTGTGCCTTACACCTCGACTCTAGGCTTGGACATATGACTTGCTTTGGCCAATGGGACTTGGCAAGCCTGATGCACCCAGAAGCTTGGTAAGTGTCCACACGGAGTATCCTCTTGGAATGTTCCATCATGGAAGCCAACAGTCATGCTAAAGGAAGTTCAGTCTGACTCCTGAGGAAGGAGCGAGCATGTGAAAGGAGGCCCTGGAAGAGGATGGGATGGTCTTGAAGTCCCAGCTGCCAGCAAAGCTCCCCGCTAAATGCAGTGAAGTGAGTGATGCCAGCTATGCCATGTGAAATATGACATACTACTGTCCAGCTGAGCCTTAGGAGACCCAAAGAACCACAGGGCATAACAAAGTGTCATTGTTCTAAATCTCTAGGTAAAGTATCAGAAAGCAGAAACATTCATTATATGGGTTCAGCTTGTACAAAAATGCATGTATTTCACATATACATATGTATACATATACCTAGACAACAAATAATATCATGTATATAAACATTGTGATATGAGTGTTAGTTCTTGTTGCTTTTATTATTCGCAAAAGTCCAAATTCGAATGTCTACTGTGGGAAAGACAAATTGTCAGGTATAAATGGTGCTTAAGTTGACATCTCTTTTAAAAAAAATTATTTCTCTCCATGTTTGTAATCGAAATAAATAAAAGCAACAAGGCCAGGCTCCGTGGCTCAGCCTGTAATCCCGTGCTTTGGGAGGCCGAGGTGAGTGAATTGCCTGAGCCCGTGGGTTCGAGACCCGCCCGGGCAACTTGGTGAGACCTCATCTCTACAATAAATTAAAAAATCAGCTGGGTGTGGTAGTGCGTGCCTGGAGTTCCAGCTACTAGGAAGGCTGAGGCGGAAGGATCGCCAGAGTCCAGCGGGTCGAGGCTGTGGTGGCCGGGAGCGGCCACTGCACTCCAGTCTGGGCGACAGAGTGAGACTCCAACTCAAAAAATAAAATAAAAATAAAAAATAAAAGCAACAACTAAAAACTTTAAAATCATAAAGTATTGTGAGTGAATAGGTATTTTTGTTTATTGGTTGGTTGTTCTCAAGCCTAAAGACATTAAATATGGCCAGGCTTGGTGGCTCGGCCTGTAATCTCAGGACTTTGGGAGGCTGAAGTGAGTGGACTGCCTGAGCCCACGGGTTCAAGACCAGCCTGGGCAACTTGGCAAGACCTCGTCTCTACAATAAATCAAAAATTAGCCTGGCGTGGTAGCCCATGCCTGTAGTTCCGGCTACTTGGAAGGCTGAAGCGGAAGGATTGCCAGAGGCCAGTGGGTCGACGCTGGGGTGGCCATGAGTGTGCCACTGCACTCCACCCTAATAGACGGAGTGAGAATCCAATTCCCAAAAAAAAAAAGACATTAAATGTGCAAACACATTTTACAACTGAAGTGTAAATCCAAGCACATTTTAGTACTTTGAAAATTTATATTTCCTATTGAAGGATAATAAGACTGAACACTTTTTTTAGTCTTCACCAAACCAATGAGTTCAGTTGATAAATCAGGTGTTTTATTTCCCCTACTTTTATTTAGGCTCAATTATAAACTGTCAATAAACTGTATCTAGTGTTGCTTTAATAATAATAACTACCACTTCCACCACTTCCTGAGTGATCATCAAGTGCCAGGAATTCTACCCGACTTCGCATATACAAATTCATCATCCCAACTTACAAGGTAGATTTTCCAACTTCATTCTGAGGCAAAAAAATAAAAGATTGGAAGGAAATTTTCCAAGACCAAAAGCAGACAAATGGCAGAGGCTCTCGGCTTACAGGATGGAAGTTGCCTACTATAAGGCAGAGCTTCATTCTGAAGACCTTCTCCTATCTTGTCACATTTTTAGCAGACTAAGCATTCCTGGGGTGAGAATTTCAATCAAATTCTGTATTTCCCCTCCCCCCTCTGTCTTCCTCGGTGCTAGGAGGTGGTCGTGCAGATCAGGAACTTAACGGTGCGGAAAGTGATAAGGCGAGCTGGAGTAAAAGTTGAACATAAGTTTAGCGTTCCCGTCTCCATCCCTTACTCCACCCCTTCCTGCCCGTTCCCTCTCCATCTTCTGAAGACAAACTCTTGTGACGTTTTAAATCTCATCTTAGATGAGACCCACACGTGTTCCTACATAACCACGTATTTGTGTGTGATATTTAATGTGGACTTTTGAAGGTCATGGGCTTAGGATAACATAACCTTACAGAATAAACAACTGAGCCTTCTACAGAGGCGTCAAAATGCCGCAAGTTGCGATGTTGGAGTGAACCAAAAGGCAAGAGAAACAGCGACTATAGACCTGAGAGTATAAATGGAAGAAACATGACATTTACTATACATCCTCTCAGAGCCAAGTCCAGGACTGCAGGGGAGTTAGCAGATGTCATTGCTTTATTCTTCACCATAACACCATGGTTAAAAGCAAGGACTCCTGAGTCATAACACCCACGGGTGAATACCAGCTCTCCCTTTACTGTGTCTGTGACCTTGGGCACAATTTTTGCCCTCTCCTCTCTTGGCTTATGAAACAGGACTTCATTTGTTTGTCTGTTTGTCTTCTTTTTATTTCAACAGCATTAGGGGTACAAACAGTTTTTGACAACATGGTTGCCTTGTATAGGGGTGAAGAAGTCTGGGCTTTAAGTGTACTCACTACTCCCACCTGTGCACATTGGACCGAATAGGTGATGTTTTTCACCCGTCTCCCTTCGGAGTCTCCAGTATCCATTATAGCTTTCTCTATACCTTTGCAGACCCTTAGATTAGCTCTTACTTGTAAGTGAGACCATGCGGTGTTTGGTTTTCTGTTCCTGCATTAGTTCCCTCAGAATGATGTTCTCCGATTCCATCCAGGTTGCTACAAAAGACATTAGTTCATTCTTTTTGATGGCTGAATAATATTCCATGGTGTGTGTGTGTGTGTGTGTGTGTGTGTTTATCACATTTTCATTATCCACTGATCGGTTGATAGGCATTTAGATTGACTCCATATCTTTGTAATTGTGAACTGTGCTGTGATAAACATACTGGTGCCAGTGTCTTTTTACTTTTTTTATTTTTAATAATGACCTCTGTTCCTTTGGAGAGAAACCTAGTAGTGGGGTTGCTGGATCAAATGGTAGATCTACTTTTAGTTCTTTGAGAAACTTCCATACCCATTTCCATCGATATTGTATAAATTTACACTCCTACCAACAGTGTGTAAGCGCATGAAACAGGATGTTTGTTGCATCTTTTTTTGTTTGTTTTGAGATGAGGTCTCACTTGCCCAGGCTGATCTCAAACCCTTGGGCTTAAGCAGTCCTCCTGCCCTGGCCTCGCAAGTGTTGGGATCACAGGCATCACCCACCATACCAGGCCAGATCGCACCTTTCTTGAAGGGTTATGCGAAGATAAAAATGAGTTCCTACACAAACAGAGAATGACCACGTGGCAAATACGTATTAACATGGTGCATACTACCAAAGACATTTTGTAGTTGCGGAGACGGAGTGCGGAGAGGTTGAATGATTCATTTAAAGCTATTTTACACGTACGGTAATCAACCGTGCCAGAGCTGAACCTGTCTGTGGCTGAGTCCTGAGCTGTAGAGCCTGAGGGAGAGGAAACACCAGCCAACAGAAGGAGCGTCCAATCCCTTTCAGCAGGACAACAGACTTAGGAAGAACACACACCAATAGATAATCCCGGAATTAAAAATTCAGAGAATTATCCAGGAATGTGGGTCCAGAGAAGAATGGGTTTTTGTGAGTGCGGATAAGAGAGAAGAGTCCAGGTAGAGCCAAGGGGGGTGAGGAGAGGGAGGCAAGGCGAGGGCACTGCCTGGGATCCCAGCGATGTCTCCAGAAACAAGAGGCTATTCTTGTGGCATAATTAAGGCCACAATCTCAGGATGACCCACGCCCAGACACACACAGCACATATGAAATGAAAAAGGAAGAAACCCTCCAAATTAAAAAAAAGATCCGTTTAAAGAAATGTATCTTAAAATGAAACAAAAGTATTATTAGAATAAGCTGCGATCCATCAATAATCATAAATAGCTAATAAATATGGGAAATCGGTATTGTCACCATGGTTTCCCCCAGACTTCGGTTACTTAGCTAAGTAGGGCAGAGGGGAAGGAGTGCCTGGGGTAGCTGGAAAAATATTAAAGAAAAAAATTTTTTGTGGAAATAATTTTACAAGCCCTTCTGTGTTCCAACAAGGGGCATATCTGTCCCAGGAGCCTTGCGGCTGTGCCTTGAATAGAGAAAGCTATTAGGTTTACAGCTCCCACAAAATAGTTTCACACGGCTCTGATTGCATGGGGCCCTCTGAGGTCTTGCGGCAGGTTTGGTTTGGTTTCATGGCGATTTTATATTTCCTGTTCAAGTTTTTATTAGTTTGATATAGATGATACATAGGCATGAAGGGTCAAGGGGAAGGGAGAAACACAAGAAGACAGAATAGAGCATTTAAGTTAGTGATGGGAATTTCAGGGAACAAGATGTTTTGCTTGATTCAGGGGAAGTTGTACCGGCATCTGGACAGCCAGGCCCCAGGAGAGGCCAGGATCTCGTGTCAAATCGCTGAATCTCCCAACTGGCATTTCCCTCCCCTCTGCTCCATGTGCACTGCCCTTGAAGTTCCGAATGTCACCGGATGGCTTCCTCTCGACATTTCCTTTTATCTTTGGGTACAGCAAAAAGTCATTGGGAAGCCGGGCTCGGTGGCTCAGCCTGTAATCCTGCGCTTTGGGAGGCTGAGGTGAGTGGATTGCCAGAGCCTGCGGGTTCGAGACCCGCC
>NW_007253372.1:275692-333333 GCF_000164805.1 Carlito syrichta | reverse complement strand
TGGTGGCCGGGAGCGGCCACTGCACTCCAGTCTGGGCGACAGAGTGAGACTCTAAATAAAAAAAAAAAAAAAAGTCATTGGGGGTCAGATCAGGTGAGTAGGGAGGCACGTGGCAAGTGTGCGAACTTAATTGTCAGACCACAACAAGTAACGATGACGGCTCTGATAGCCATTCCAGACAAGAGTTCCAAAATTGCTCTGACAGTTAGATGAGGTGCTGGCATTGGGGCATAGCTTCCCAAGGGGAAGACTTCAAGGTGACCATCATGATACTCAGCAATGGGGTGTGGAGTGCTTTTTCTAGGATGGTTCGCGAACCTAATTGTCAGACCTCATCTATCTCGCCAAAGTGATTCCACTCTTGTAAATGATAGGACCAGAGGGGAAGAAGATACGCTCGTGGACTAAAGTGATTCTAAGATCGATTTCAGCTGGTGATTAAGGGTGTGGGCCCAGGAGCCAGCTGACTTGGGTGTGAGCCCCTACTTCTCATTTGAGCCAGGGATCTGAGATGCAAGAGTCCTCGTGTCTCTGAGGGACAAGCAACAATAGAACTACCCTGGGTGGCAGTATGAAGTCTCCTATAACAATAAAGGAGAGTCAAGGGAAAACATAATAAAAGAGATTTATTATCTCTACATTCATGCACATATTCTAAGAGAAACACCAGGCAGTGAATGAGATGACATATACAAAACACTTGGGACAGTGTCTGCCTCATAGAAACTGTTCAATAACTGTTATCTATCTATCTATCTATCTATCTATCTATCTATCTTTTTTTTTGAGTCAGAGTCTCACTCTGTTCCCCAGGCTGGAGTGCAGTGGCATACTCACAGTCACCCCTGCGTCGACCCGCTGAGTTAGGCAATCCTTCCACCTCAGCGTTCCAAGTAGCAGCAACCGGAGGCACACGCTACCACACTAGCTTATTTTTTGATTTGTTGTAGAGCTGAAGTCTCACCAAGTTGCCCAGGCTGGTCTCGAACCCCTGGGCTCAGGCAATCCTCTCGCCTTGGCCTCCCAAAGTGCTGGGATTACAGGCTTGAGCCACTGTGCCCCTACCTTTTTTTTTTATTTTGAGTTGGAGTCTCACTCTGTCGCCCAGGCTGGAGGGCAGTGGCTTGCTCATGGCCAACCCAGCGTCGACCCTCTGGGCTCCGGTGAGCCTTCCACCTCAGCCTTCCAAGTAGCGGGAACTTCAGGCGTGCGCTACCACGCCCAGCTAATTTTTGATTTAGTGCAGAGACATGGTCTCGCCAAGTTGCCCAGTCTGTTCTCAAACCCGCTCAGGCAATCCACTCGCCTCGCCTCCCAAAGTGCTGGGATGACAGGTTGAGCCACTGATCCTGGCCAACATGGTGACTTTTAAGATTCAGTGCCACCCTCCGCCCCCAGCCCCCTCAGACTCAGAGTTCCCTGTGAGGTCAGCTGAGACCTTTGCAAGGACAGCATCACGGCTCAGTTTCTGTTCCTGCCTGATCCTCTTCCCGTCCTGTGGCTCCCAGGGGCCCTCCCTCATAAGCATTCTGCTGGCTAAGTCTTCTTTCCAGGGAACACAACCTGCGACCTCACCAGCCACTCCTCCTTTTACTCTGTGGCCCATTTGAACAAAATCGACCCCTCTCAGGTCCTCGAACAGGCCACAAACTCTCACCTCTCTGTCCGTCTGTGCCTGTGTTCTGTTCATGGTATAACCCAACATTTAGTCCCCGAATAACACACAAGATTATGTTGTTGTTGGATAAATGTATGTCCTTGTGTCCAGAAAAGTCCTCCCTACCTTCTTCCTCCAAACTCCCTTTTTTGAGTAACTCATTCATCCCCGTCTTTTCGGATCTTTCAGCCTGAACATCGACCCCTCTGCCAGACATCTGATGCTCTTTGTCGCTTTTCCTTGTTGGGATTGTTGTTGCTTTGTTGTCTTTGCTCTATCAGAGATTTCTGTTATGTTGTATTATAGCTGCTTCGTTATCCATTTCTCCCATCCCATGCGAATCTTTATTTTTTTGAGCACCTTGAAGTCATGACAGTGGTTTTCTTTACCTTTCTTTATCCAGCAATAAGGTTTTTTTTTTTTTCCTTTGGCCACAATACATATTTGAAAATGAAACCTTGATCAGCAACCTAATATTTATCTTTAGAATCACCTGGAGAAATTTGAGAAATACAGATTCTCATTCCGGACCTCGAACCCCAGAATGAGACCAGGATTAGGGCCTGTTTCTGCCTCATTTGAGAACTGCTGACTGATATCTCAGCTCTACTCTCTACTGTTTCTGCTGTGAAGAGAGCCATTTAGTTGTATTTTTACTTTTTTGACATTGCAGTTGACCTTCGACAACACGGGTTTGAACGACACAGGTCCACATATATGCAGACTTCTTTTTTTTAACCAAATGCAGATGAGGAATACTGTATTCAGGGGATGCAAGACCTGCCTCTATGGAGGGCCGACGTTTAGTATATGCAGGTTCTGCAGGGTTGACTAGGGGGCCGTGAGTATGCATGGATTTTTGTATACACGAGGTCATGGAACCAATCCCTTGAGGATATCGAAGGCTGGCTGTAGTTTGACCTATTATTTTTACTCCTGGCTAAGCTTTTGGTCAAGAATACACCAACCAGTGATGCCTTTGCTCTTATGGGAAATGATAGAAACGAGTCTTACAAAAATCCAGTGTGGTGACTGACTGAGGATGAGCATCCCATGAACACGTTGCCTGATTTGACCCCTGGTCCTGCCCTTCACTACCTCTGCGACCTTAGTAGATTATATCCCTCTCTGGGCCCTAGTATCCTCAACTGCAAAACAGGGATGCTGAAAATCCCAACCTCGTGAAGTGGTCGTGAGACTCATGAGTAAACCACACGGGGAGTGTTTAAAACTGAACTTGACACGTCGGAAAATGTCAACAGTGTTGTTTATTTCGATTACTATAACGATTGCTGTCTGGTATTACTGTTTTAGTAAATTATCTTCCAGAAACACATGTAATGTGAAGGGAGTTATGGCCTAATTGTAAACGTTTGAAAGTTAGGCAGGGGAACGTCCAGCCAAATTCACAGTTTGGGATTCTAGGCCCAAGACATACGTTCTCTTCCCAATCCTGGTTGCTTTTCCATGATCTGGTTCCTGGGGCCTGAGGGTTCTCGTCACATTCTGTGGTTCCGACAGGGCTTTCCAAGCTTAGACATATACGCTCTGCAGTTTGGCATTCGACAGGAGACTTAGGGGAAGGATGTTTTTTCTATCTCGGAGGTTTGAAATTGCGCAATCCTTCAGGTATAGTATTTCAACGGAGAGTGGCCTGTTTTCTGAAAGCAGTCTACTGCACAGACAGTAGTATATCAATTTGTCACCAGCTTGGAGATCCTGGCAGAAAACTGTGACAATTACATACCTGTAATTTGGTTTTCTCATTATAGGGGCCTTGACCAGCCTGGGTGCTGTAGAGTAAGGTCACTGACACTTAAAAGAGAGCAGCTGGACTGAAGAACTCAGTGCCAAAAACTCAGCAGCCCCTCCCCTCCGCCCCCACATCCCCCTCTGGCAGGAAATTACACCCAAACCACAGAAAACATCTCAAATGCCTGCATCCAAAGAGACATAATTAAGTTGATCAGCTTAAATAAAAAGGTGGTGACCCATTTTTTACTTTGCCTAAGTGAGTCAGGTGAAATAATCCATTTTCCTTGTCTACACCTGAAGGCAACAGAAAGCTTCGATTTCACAGGATTAATTGACAGTAGGCTTGAAGAGAGCTTTGCGTGAAAAAAACTCCCCAAAATATGACACAAACATCTGTGAACTTTTTTCTGACTGAAAAAAAAAAAATGACCTCTCAGAGGCCCCAACCCTAAGACACTAAGGATGTTTGACCCGTAAAAGATCAGAACTATACGATAGGTTGGAAAATCTGTCTTGTAAAATATAAATTCATTTTGGATCATTCCACAGTGTAGAACCGTGGCAAACCGATAGAGACATATAAAGGGAGGGACTTTGAGTTTGTGATGAGTTTATGATGTACAAACATCATTATATTAACAGCTGGTGCCCTATTTACCCTTAAAAAGGGAACAAAATTTGCTCGCAGATATACCCTGACAAGCACTTGAGCATTACAAAGAGTCAGATAGGGAGAGAATGGTCTTCTTTACATAGTGACCTCTCCTTTGACCTCTCAGCTAGTCAATAAAATAAGTAAACCAGCGCAAAGCAAAGGTCTAGAGGATCCTTCGTGGAAGCTGGTGGAGGGGCTGAGTGTCAGCTTCCAGGACAATGTGGGCTGGAAGCGAGGACGAACGTGACAGCTGGAATGTCGATGGGCAGATGTACCAGGAAGCAGGCTGTCGGGAATTTGCCAAAATTGTGGCAAGGGTTCTGGATTTTCAGAGAAGTTCATGATGACCTGACTTAAACCCCAGAGAGACTGACTGGCAGCTTGTTTGCAAGAGAAAGAGCCTTCCTATTACGCTCTCCTGGCTCGCAGAACCAGGGCCTAGCGACCAACATGACTTCCTCCCTCGGGAAGCCTTGCCATGATTTCCTCCCAGAGCTGAGGAGTTGAGTCCGTTGAAGGAGGCAGCTGAAGGAAGAGGTTCAGCTCGGAAGGCAGAAATGCGAGGGTGCAGCCCTGCTCGGGGTGCCGTGCCAACCCAGAAGAGCCCGGGCTCAGCCTTGGAGGAAGATGACTTACAGCAGGTTTCTCAGAAGAGGTGAGGACGGGGTGGGGCAGGGGTAAATGTGAGCACACGGTGTCTTCAAAACACGAAACTGTTTGGGGCTTGGAGGAAGCAGCAGGCCCTGGAGTGGAGCTGGTGCACGGGGGCTAATGTGGTAGAGTGGAACTACCTTTCAAAACAAGCGTAGGAAGGCAGCCAGGGGACACGTCGAAAGGAGTCCCTAACTCAGCATACAGAGCTTGGATTTCAGATTTTATCTTTTCCTTTTTTTCCCTTTGTGTTTGAGTCAGAGTCTTGCTCTGTCACCCAGATTGGAGGGCAGTGGCGAGATCACAGCTCACCGTGGCCTCAACTTACTGGGCTCAGGCGAACCTCCCTCTTCGGCCTCCTGAGTAACTGGGACTACAGGTGGAGGTCACCACTCCCACTGGCTGTATTTTTTTATTTTTTGTAGAGATGAGGTTTTGCTATGTTGTCCTCAAACTCCTGGGCTCAAGCAACCCTCCTGTCTCGGCCTCCCAAAGAGCTGGGATTATAGGCATGAGCCATTGCACCAGGCCTGGATTTTATCTTGAAGACAATAGGAAGTCACCGAAAGTTTTTAAGGAAGAGAGTGACGTGATGACATTTGGGGACTGAAACAATATGTCAAGGGTCTCTAAAACAGCTATTTGTTTTGCACAGTCTAGACATTTACCTGTCCATACCATCCTCCCAGCCCAAGCATCTCTGTGTCTTTCAAAACCCACCTCCCCTATGAAATATTCTAGGATAAGATCAATCCCTACCTTTGATCCTTGTCACATTGATTTTGCTCCCATATCACTTACCTCCTTGAACGTTGTCTTCCAATGAAGCATTCTTCAAATGTCATCTTATATCCAAATCTCTGCAAGCCATTCAGGATAGAAAAGTCACAAGGCTACAGGAGACAGGCAGATAGGTCAGTGAGTAAAGCAACCAGGCCAAAAAAAAAAAGGCATTTGTCTGCTTGGGGCTGTAGTTTGAATGGTGTCCCAGAAGTTCATTGTTGGAAACTTAATTCCACCATGCAGCCATGTTGGGAGATGCAGTCTCATAGGAGGTGTTTGGGACATGGGGGGGGGGGGTCCAGCCTCGTGAAACGATTCTTGTACTTCTCTTAGGACTGGGTTTGTTCTCACAAGAGCTGGTTGTTAAAAATCAAGTGAGCCTGCTTGGGCTCTGTTCTTTGTGCATGTCTTTCCGCTACAAATTAATACAAGTTCCTCACCAAATGCAGCCACCTGATGTTGCACTTCCCAGCCTCTGGTTCCATGTGCTAAATAAACTTCTTTCCTTTAAACATGACCCCCGTTGCAGGTAATCTGTTATAGCAACCGAAAATGAACTAAGACACATGGTAAACCTGTAAGTAATGCTCTACTTTGATAAAGAAGAGGTCAAAAAATTGATCCACCATAAGGAAAATAACAGCACAGGGCAGTGTTAAGAAAGATGCATAATTTGCCACAGTGTTCATGAAGTCATAGGGAGTGATGAGGTCTGTGGTCAATCAGGGAGACCATCCACTTTTTTAAGAGGCACAGTCACTACTTGTCCCAAGTGATTGTTGGCAGGCACAGTTAACGCCACAGTGCATAAGTGTTGTTTAAAGGAAAGATCCAGATTGTTATATGAAATATCCTGATATTTAAAAATTGGCTCAAATTCTTTCTAAATATTATAGACCGATGGTTGCATATCAGTAGCCCAGATGGATCCTGAATTACCACTTCTATAATATGTTTTTATATGAGCATGAGGTCGAGAAACTTGCTGAACAAATATAATTTGAAAACAAGATGCTCCCCCTTCCGTGATTTTAGCATCCTTGCCTTTATCATTCAGCTCTGACTTTGTGTTGACTTTTATTGCTATTTATTTTCTATGTTTATTTTCAATCTTCTCACATAGATGAGACCTTCTAAGGAATCATCCCTTAAGCATCTTTCTGTCCTCAGATCCAAGCATGGTCTTTTCCCCCTTTTTGAGGCACCGTAATAACTATAAAAACTAAAATTCATTAATTGTTTACTACAGATCTGGCATGAGAGGTAGTGGTTTGCTCATATTATCTCATTTGCTTCTTAAAACAATGCTGCAAAATAGCTACTGGCGTTTTGATTTCAACTGGCAGACGAAGAATCCAAAGATTGGAGAGCTTATACAACTAGTCCAGGTTCTTGTAGTCAGTAAGTTGTGGAGCTGATACTCAAACCTGGCAGGCTGGCCCCACGTAGTGCAATTACACAGCTAAAGATGCCAGAAGATGGGAGGAGTGATGTTGACGGAATCGGAGAACTTGAAGCAGGTATTTCTTGTGGCTCATTCCCATTCTATGATTCCTCAAGGCTAGTCTTCGAATAGTAAGTCATTCCAAGTAACTTTCAATGAAATAATGTCCATTCCAAAAATAAACTGGTGTGATCTGGCCTTCTGAGGACATTTGTCATGTGGTGATTTATAAAACTTGAAAACATGGTTCTCAAGCCACGGATTCACAGAGGTGTGTCCTGATTTCTTTCATATTTGATTTGACTATAATGGCTTCAATACACTTTCAAATATTTCTACAACACTAGTTTAAAAAAATACCAGCAAATCCAAGGGGCAATTCGACCCACAGAGTATCTCCAGGGTGCTAACTAGTAGTGTCTCTGATGAACCGCTTAATAAATACATGTATATTGTAACGTAAAGCACATTTATACTAATAAAATACCACTTTCTCTGCTTTACATATTGGAGTTCTATGTCAGATTTTGTTTGCATAATGCATTCTGCTCTGTGAGAAAGTTGGAAAGCCTCTCCCCTAAATATAGCTTCTTACTAAGTCAGTCTCCACTCTCCCACCTAATTTCACACGCTTGAGCAGTCAGTGGAGGTCGATTAGCATTGTATTATATTTAAGGAGTCTAAGATGCAATGAATTGTGAGATGTACCCTTATTTTATGTACCACAAAGAGAGAAAAACACTACCCGTGAAAGATGGTATGCCATCAATTCAGGGATCTTAAATCCAAAAAAAAAAAAAAGTAAGTTCTCAATAAATAGAATATAGGAATTAAGAGCTTGAATGCTGAATTCAGATTATTTGCATTTGAATTCTAGGGCACCTTGTAGTCTGTGATCTTTGGAAAATCACTAACCCTCTATCTTTGACTGCAAAATAGAAATATTATTACAGTCTAACTCAGAGGGCTACTGCGAAAATTAAATAAAATAATAAGTTTAAGGCCAGAGGCTTGGAGTGTAGTAAGTTTGTCTTTGATAAATGTTTGCTGTTGTCGTTATTATGAGCCTTAAGAGAGCCTTTGTTATAGACTGATTGTTTGTGTCTCCCAAAATGTATATCCTAAAGTTGAAGCCCCAATGCAATAGTATTAGGAGGTGGACATTTGGGAGGTGATTAGGTCATGAGGGTGGAGTCCTCATGAATCAGATTAATGCTGCTTTACAGCAGGCCCCAGAGAGCTGCCTTGAGCCTTTCACCCCGTGAGGCCATAGTGAGAAGGTACCATCTATGAATGAGAAAGTGGGTCCTCACCAGACACCAGTCATCTGCCTGTCCCTTGATCTTGGACTTCCCAGGCTCCAGAACTGTAAGAGGTACATTTCTATTGCTTTTAAGGTACTCTGTTTCTGATAGGTTATTATAGCCACCGAGACAGATCCTACGACCTCTGATTGTACAAGGTTTTTCCTCTTAGGGGTATGGTCAGAGTGGTTAGACTTGTGTGATATCCAAATAAATGCCTCCAGGAGTCTATGCTTCTCCTTTTAATCTCCTTTTCAGAAGCTCTTTTCTCTTAGTCAGAAAAGTGAACACACATCTGATTGAACGGGCTTTTATCGCTGAAGGAGGAGGTTTGCCTGATGATATAAAGCTCTGTTCAAATGCCAATTTAATCTCTTCTGATGGAGAGGTTTTAGAAGCTTTTAGCCCTCCTTGGTGACCTCCGTATCACACAAATAGGTTTCTCCTGATCTTGAGTCCCGTAGCCCGAGTTGGAAGGGTGAGGTCAATTTTCCTTCTAAAGTTTTGGTCTTGAGTGCAGTAGTGGGGAAGCTTATTTGGATAAGCGACAAAGTAATAGATTTTGATAATCACTTCACAATATATATTTATATCAAAACATCACATTGTACACCTCAAATATATGCAATTTTTTATTTGTCAAGTATACCTCAGTAAAGCTGGGGAGGTGAAGAAAAGTAAAGCAATAAAGGTTTTAGAATATTAACAAAAACAATTCCAGTTTGGGACTCATTTTAGATATTCTTTTGTTCAAAGTAAAAAAATAATAATAATAAGGTTCTTAGTCCCTCTGAATTGTGCATACTAATTATTTCATACATGAGATTTTTATGTGTATAATTTGGAAAGTGACAATTTTCATCTTCACACCCTCTGCAACTCCAAAACTGCCTATCCAACTACCTGGCCTTTACTGCTGCTGCCTCAGACTCTGGTCTCACCAACTCCTCACATCGGAAACCAAAGTCATAAACTTCTCCGAAAGCAAGTGAATGGACCAGGCTATGCTTCAGTGACAGATAAGACTGGAACCTCATACCACTGCCCATGGAATTCTGGTGGCATCCTGTGGCAAAAGTATCTGGGCTCCTTCCATTGTGTGGCCACCTCATCTGGAACACTCTCTAAGGTCATTTTAGGAGGGACAGGAGGACCAGGAGGTTACCTAGACTGTCTTAAGGACCAGGCCTATCAGTAGCTTATCTCATTTCTACCCCCATTCCATTGGCCAGAACTCAGCCACAAGGCCCCCCAAACCTGTTGATTCCACCTCAGTGGCAACTGGACATTTTCCCTCTTGTCCACACCCACTGCTTTTGTTCTTTTCCAAACACTTTTATCTTTCATCTGTACCACCAAAGTAGTTCCTTAAGAGGAATTCCCGCCTGAGGTCTCCCTTTCATGCCTTCCCTGAGCATGTATCTTCTACATGGCTGCTAAGCTTACCTTCCACAGACTTGATCTTACCCCCTGATGGAAAATGGTTTCTTTGGCAAGTCTGTGGTGGGATGGGGTTGTTCTCCTTCTGGGGTGTTCAGGTCCTATCAGGCACCAGGACACATGTCCAGGCTATCTGCCAGCAGACCTCCTCCTATATTATACAATATACTTCACAGGATCTCTTGTTTTCCTAGAAATATCCTTGTTCCGACCTGGCTCGGTGGCTCAGCCTGACATCCCAGCACTTTGGGAGGCTGAGGTGAGTGGATTGCCTGAGCCTGTGGGTTCGAGACCAGACTGGGCAACTTGGCGAGACTTCATCTCTACAATAAATCAAAAAATTAGCCAGACATGGTAGCACACACCTGTAGTTCCGGCTACTTGGGAGGTTGCGGCAGAAGGATCGCTGGAGCCCAGCAGTTTGACGCTGCGGTGACCGTGAGTGTGCCACTGCCCTCTAGCCTGGGTGACAGAGTGAGACTTCAACTGAAAAAAAAAAAGAAAGAAAGAAAGATCCTTGTTCCATGCATGGTCTCACACTAGTCAATATTTTTCCATCTTTTGAAAGCTTACCCATTATGCAAGACCCAACTTAAGTGTGTCTCGTTCTCTTTCAAGTGTTTCTTGATTCACCTGGTTAAAATGAAATGATCATTTCAAAGGTCTCCTAAAACACATTTTAGGAACTCCTCTTTTAGACTTTGTCTACACCATTCTGACGGTTCCTTACAGTCAGTGGTGTATGGACCATCTCCCTGACCTGACTGCTTCTTGCACCTTACCAGTTAGACCTGCGCCTTACCAGTTAGACCTGCGATAGACACTTTTCTTCTATTTCCAGCACCAAACTCAATGCATTGAGCATCACAGATACTCAATAGATAGTTAGTATATTAACTAATATTTAACATTTTTAGCAACTGCTGGAACTAAAAAATACTATCAATTTTCAAATATAAGATTATTCAATATATTTTCTTCTATAGCATGACACAGAAGAGGAGTTTTGTTGTGTTCACAGCTGAAATTATCTTTATAACAGATAACTTATACAAGTATGTTCCAGGTGGAACCCAGTAAGGGGGTCTTATCATTTTCCTTCACATCTGAAAGCCCTTATGGTTGAGGGCACCTGGGGCTTTAGGTAAAGGAACATTCCCACGTGGTATTTAGTCCTGAACCACTCTCTTCCTCTACCTCGCTCTGCTTAATGCATTTTCTCTATTCTGCTTCTTATCAAAAAACAAAAAACACTCTGGTTTTTAGACCTAGTGACCCCTTCTGGCCTAATTTATCTTTCTCCATCCTCCCAAACTTGTAGCTTTCTCCTTGAATCCTTAGCAAGACACTTTCTTGGATGGGACTGCTGACTTGTTGGCTTTATTTCCTCACTAACTTATTTTCATTTGGATGCGAATCTGTTTTCTAGGACAAAGTGAGGAAGAAATAAAAGAACAAAGGTGAATCAGATAGAAGGTGTGGGGCTTCAACCAGCAGTAAACTGTGGCTCAAACTGACATAAACAACCCAGGGATTTATTAACTCTCCTAGAAAACATCCAGAGGCAGGGGGGACTACTTTTGAGCGGTCTATAACTGCTTTGTAACAATTCTCTTGGCTCAGTCTTTCTCTGGGTTTGCTTTCTTGGGCCAGTAGAAAAATGGACGTGGTAATTCCAGGCCTCACACTAGGCATGGCAACATCAAGAGGAAGAAGAAAACTGCTTGTTCTTGTATTTTCTTTGTGAAGAAAGACAGCCTCTCCCAGACATTCCTCCTAAGACTTGAGTCATGATTCATTTGCCGGATCGGATCACGTGTGATCGCCCTAACTGACTAAAACTAATAATTTGGGATGGGATACATTTTTAGGGGCCCGTCACAATAATTACTACAAAAAAAGAAGGTAGGGAGGAGGTAGGGAAGAAAGAAGGAAGGAAAAGCAAACTAGAATTAGTCTTCTTTAATAAGCCTACCCTTTGCAAAGAATTGTTGCATTTCCAAAATGCTTTTAGATTTCAGAGGATCTTTGTTGGGAAATTGAACTTGTAAGCCTTTCATCAGAGGGAAGAAGATCTCTGGAGGTTCATCCTGCACTTGAATGCTTCAATCCATAGGAGACCATTGTCACTTCTGCTCACAAGTCATTGGCCAGAGCCAACTGGTCAATATGGCTCAGCTTAACCATGGATAGCAGGTGGTGGGAAGTTCAAATCTACCACATGCCTGGAAGTCAGGAAGATAGAAATATTTAACAGACAGCATTGATAATCGCCATAGTCCACGGAACGTTTAGTCTATACAAAGAACTCCAAAATCTTATTGACTTATCACACAGAGGCTTATTTCTCCCTCCTACTTCATGTCTGTCACAAACTGGCAGCAGAATTTTCCTCCTTGGGTCACCCAAAAACCCAGGCTAGCAGAGGCATCATCTCAACACACGTTTTCACAATCATCAAAGTAACAGAAAGAGAATGTGGCAAATCGTGCACTCGTTTTGAAAGTTTCTGTCTGGAAATGACTCTCGTCACTTCCACCCACATTTCATTGGCAAATAAAGTCATATGGCCCTGCCAAAACAGGGAGCGGAAGTGCAATTCTTTTCTGTGCCCAGAAAAGAACTATCTGGTCCATGGCACTTGCAAATAACTTCCTACTTTCTCTAATTCTGTTTCCCCAACAGGACATCTTGGGTCTTCCCATAACTCCTCTGGTCATTATCAGGTAATAATTAGTCTCTGTCTTGTGTTGGCAAATAGTTCAGTATCCTGTAATATCAGAACTCCAAACTCCATTTAGGTTAAAATCTCAGCACATACCCAGTTGTGTGCTGTGCTGGGGTTGGACAATTTCAGGGAGCATGTATATATATGAGAGATGAGGATATGATCAACTTTCTCTTCACCTAGATAAACTTCCAGTCCCACCCATTACTGTCCTAGTCTTTGAACCTAGTTATTAAGCACCTTCTCTACCAGACATCCATCTAGATGCTTGGGGTGTGGCAATGAACAAAACAAACTTTTCTGTCTTCATTGAGTTTATATTCTACCAGATAAATAAATTAAGTATGTAATATGAGAGTGACAAGTTCCAGGGTAAAGACTATGGTAGGAAAGACAGGTAGAAAGTGTCACAGAAGTGCTCTTTGGGTAGGGATGTCTTTAGGTAGGGATGTCTTAAGTAGAAGTAGTAGTAAGGGAGTGAGTAAATCGAGTAAAGTTTCTAGGTCAGAGAAAAATAAATGCAAAAGCTCTAGAGAGGGACTAAGATTTTGGGGTGGTCTGAATGGACTGAACTTTTAGTGAACTATGGTGGTCATCAATGCTGTGTGCCAAATATTTCCATCTGGAGTCCTTTCCAGACAGTTTATCGAAAACCAGCAAGTCGGGACAGCTTGGTTAGAGAATAGTGATAGGAGCAGAGCAGGACAGTAGAAAGACATAAGGCCAAACAGCAAAGGAGGCACCAAGATCTAGGTGGGCTTTGCCAAGGTCACTTGTCCTCTGTGAAAGAAATGGACGGGAAAAGGGTGAGACCAAGAGAAGGGAGATCAGTCAAGAAGCTACGGCTGAAGTCTAGTGATTGATGACGGTTTCAGGAGCCAGGATGGTAGTGTAGAAGTTGTCAACTCTTTTTTTTTTATTAATCAATATTTTTTATTTTGGTATTGTGGGGTACAGTTAAGGGTTAGGTATACAAATACGTTTCATTCAGGCACCCTATTGATAAGAAGTGCTTCCCCATCTCTAGACAGATATTTGCTACCATTAATCCCATCTCCCTCCCTTCCTATAGTTTCCCACTATTGTCAGTCATTTTCTTATAGTATTAGGTTGAATGTTCAAGGTCCATTATATGAGTGAGAACATGTGATACTCAGATCTTTGTTTCTGTGAGAGGTCACTCAGTATTATAGACTCTAGTTCCATCAGGTTGCTGTGAAATTCATGATTTTGTTCTTTTTTATGGCTGCGTAGTATTCCATCGTGTATATGTACCACATTTTTTAATCCAGTTCTCTTTTGACGGGCAGCATGGTTGTTTCCAGGTTCTTGCTATTGTGAACAACGCTGCGATAAACATACGTGTGCAGGTATCTTTTTTATAGAGTGATTTGTGTTCTTCAGGGTATATTCCCAGTAGGGGGATTGCAGGGTCAACTCTTTTATTTTCAAGCCCCTTGGGACCAGAGCCAGTAGTGAGGGTAGGGACATTATTTGGTTGAGGACAAAAAAAGTAGCCATTGGAATCTCATAGACATACCCTCTGGATGCGGTAGTGATTCTTTCACTTTCGAGACACCTTTGTGGGTTTTTCGAGACCCCCCACTGCTGGTGGTCTTATACCTGCATTTCTCTGAATAGAGACTAAGCCTTTCCAGCTGGTCATGTATGGCCTTCTCCACCAGCCTCTGGCTCCTGGCAGTTCATGTTTTTATTTGGACCACTGAGCTCCTCTTCATTATTCTCTTGGGCAGAGCACACAGACCAACTCCCATTTCTAAGGGCTGACTCTCTGACAAGAGACTCACCTATCAACTGTCCTCCCAAACTCAGGATGTTCCAGCCATTTCCTGTGGTGCCTCTTCTACTCTGCCATCAAAGGGCAACATGCCAACCACAGCATCTCACCTTTGGACTGGGGTCAAAATACTGGTCTCTGAATCCTTTAGTCTTTACTGTAAATGCACTGCAGATCACTCTCTTGAAGCTCCACTCACTTTGAGGTGAGATGGAAGCATCTTTCTCCCCTCCCCTATTGGCAGCAGGGAAGGAGAAATGTTTAACACATTGACAATTCCCTGAAAAGAGATTCTCCCTACTAACCTCTCTGAATTCCAGTTTATTCTTTGCCTTCTTTTATGCAGACTGGTAGTGATGTGTTAACTCTGGAAGAACAAGCTTCTCACTCTTAGCTAGTCCTGCATAAGTATTTCACTGTTCAGCTTTATGAGCTGAGCCACTCGTTGCTTATAACTAGAAACTCCACAGCGGAAAAGTTGAATTTAACATTGTCTTGTCATTGCAAGCACAGGACTGGATCTAGAGGAAAGCAAGTGAGGTACCCAGAGTGCAAATTATAAGGAGGCATTCCTTCTCTGGGTTGTGTAGACACAGGGCTGGCCCATCATGCCCAATAGCAGATAGTAAGCGCCTTCTTCCATTTTGTACCTACATGCTTCACCCTAGTCCCGATCTCAACAGGCAAACAGAAACCAACTAAAGTTAATTTCAGCAGAAAAGGCAGAAGAAGGTATTTTTTTTAAAGGCATTTGTTTGGACAACTCATGGGATCACAGTGTGCTGAGGAGACAGGATTGGAGGCCACATGTGAGAAACAAGGCCTCAATCAGACCACAGGTCCAGTGACAGCCTCCCAGCTGCCACTGTTGGATAGATACATCGCAGCTTGGACTGACCACCACACCAGAACTGGACAGCACACCAGTTCCACCATAACCACGTGTCCTGCCATCGCTAGAAAGCAGATTTAACTGCTTCTGCTGCTGCCGCTGTCACCAAAATTCATCATTTCACTGGCTTACAAGTCAAAGTTGGGAGAAAGTGATCTGAACGGCACAATCTAGGTCATGTGTCCATGATGCAGGGGACTCTGAGAAAGAAAACTTGCCATCCTTGACTTATATTGAGAACAGGCTTACATTCGTTGTGTAGAAGGTTATCCAAATATATGGGAATTTAGGTCCTGCACAGCCAAAAATAAATGGCAAGTGGCAATCAATCGATCGATCAATCCTGTAAAAGAATTGAAAGCTGCAGTAAGTTCTATGAAAGAAAAAACGATTGGGGTTAATGAAGATGACAAGAGGGTAGATCTCGAAATACAGCAGTCAGGGAAGGAGGTGAGCTGGGACCTGGAAAGGGGAATGGCCTGGCTGTGCAGAGACTGGTTCCAGGTAGAAGAGAGAACTCAGTAAAGGCCCCTAGGGTGGGAAGGAGCTTGGCATGTTCCTGTAACAGCCGGAGCACAAGAGGAGTAGAGAAAGTGTTACTCCATGATGGTGGCGCTGTGGACAGCAGTCAGATCATACAAGGCTTTTTAGACTGTGCTTAAAGGGTTGTACTTTATTCCAAACACAACAGGAGGTCACTGGAAGCTTTTAATGAGGAATAAAATGATCTAATTTCCATTTTTAAAGAAAATCACTTCCGCTGATATCTGGCAAAGGCATTGGTACAGGAAGGGTCAGATCAGAGATACCGGGTAGGAGACTGTCACAGTGTTCCAGGGGAGAGAAGATGGCCCCAAATACGGAGGTAACAGCAGAGGTAGGGAGAAAAGTTTGGATCAGATGTAAATAGTTGGAGACAGAATCAATGACTTGAATTTAGTAAGTTAGGGGAAAAGAGGAAGCCTGGATAACTGCTAGAGTTTCCTGACTCAGTCACTGAATGGACAACTGTACATTGTACTAAAATGGAGTAGTGGAAACCAGCTAGGGTGGTGAACGTTTGCGAGTTTCGTGTGGGACCTGTTCGGTTTGCAATGTCAGTGTGTCATCAAACAGGCAAGGCTTCAACTCACGCTGTAGAAGTGCAAATATTTCAAGTAACGCCAGCGTTCAACATTCCGTGACTCTTAGAGTCCAAAAACAACTTGCTGGCTTTTGTCTTTGTTTTTTTCTTCTTTACTTTTTTTTAAAAATAACCAAATGTTCAGACATACAGAAAAGTACAGGAATAAAAAACTTACAAGACACCTGTACATCCACCATGCAGATTTAACAAATGTTAACATTTGACTATATTCGCTTCAGATCTTTTTTTAAGTAAATAACACAGTGCACAACACACACACACACACACACACACACACACACACACACACACACGGCTCTACTCCTCATCCATTCCTCTTAACCGTATGATGCCATTTATATAACGTTCTCAAACACTCAAAACAAGTCTATGTATTTTTATGGACCACTGCGAATCTAGCAAAATTATAAAAACAAGCAAGTCAGGACACACTAACAGCCAAATCTATTTTTTTCTGTTTTTTTCTAATTTGCATGAAATGTGCAATTCTCACACATAGGGGTTCCAAGAAACCACACCTCAGTCATTTGGGAGTTTGGATCCCCACCCCCCGCCCCGTCCCTGGGAACTTCAGGAGAATTCTACTGCTGTGACAACCCAGGGATACAGGACAAAAACTCTGGCTCTGTTCCCTGGAGTCATCGGAGACACTGACACCCAAATAGACCCCTTGGAAGCAGGAGGGCTCGGGCATCCTCCTGCTTCTGTGAAATGCAGCACCCACTTCCTTCTGCGAAATGGCTCTCCCAACCTGGTACCACAGCCCAAGTGTCCCAGTGCTTGTGTCAAGACCTGGTGTGCCCCGCCCAATCCCAACCATCCAGCTTCAGGAAATGTCATTCTTCCCAAAGCTAGACTTCCCTCTGCTCGCTCAACCCTGCCAACCTCTAGTCCGGAGGTCACCAGCTTAATGTATTAATGGTTTCTTAACTTTCCCCTAGAGTAAGGGAAGGCAGGATTCAGGACAGTAGGTTCTGCCAGCCTCAAAGAAAAACACAGAAATATCTCTCCTCCTTTCCCAGAGCTTACAAGCCACACTCACGGCAAAGGTCATTCGTTCCTCAAGCGGGTCACCTTCTCTCTCCCACCTGTTGCTCCTTCCCTGATGTGGATGGGCCTGGTGGCCATGCTGTCTCACAGCCCTCGCCCTGGATGGTTCCTGGTGCCCACTGGCAGACTCCTTCCTCTGCCTCCAGCTTAAGAAGCAGTGTGCAGATGCTGGGCATTGGACTGTTTTCATCACACGCTGCTCTGATTTCACCACGGTCTCATTCTTGTATCTCTTCACTCCAATCATTTTCTGTTCTCTTCGGAAAAATCCTCTTTTTCTTTCTTCCTTTTATTTCATTGGTGAACCCAAACCATTAATTGATGGATCAAAAGATGTTTTCACCAATGTAAGAGAATAATGAAGAGAAATTCAGAATATATTTAAGTACTCATCTTAATGCCTACCCATTTCCTCAAAAGAGAGTAAAAAACAAATGAATGCTCTGACCCATTTCATCCAGTGACAGAGCTGAAAAATTCATTTCCAAATTTCCGCCAAATCTACCTCTACCTATAACCTCATACACTTCCCAATTAAATCTGATCTTCTCAAGTAATGGCTAACCAAAAGAACATGGTTTCTCACTTAATTTCACTATTAGATTATATCCATCTTGCAAAATATAAATTGCACTTAATTCATTAAAAAGCTGTATTACAAGACATTGTGGGATTAATTAGAGGCCCGCCCACCATGTATGGCATTGTTTCACTGACACAGTGAGTTCAAAGTTCCACTTAGAAATAAATCTTAGCAAAGCAACCCACTGGTCACTCTGCACACATATAGTCTGGTACTAAAAATAACAATTTATATTCCCAGTGTTGAAATATTTAATTTTTCTGGAAGCAGTTCATTTATTTTAGCATAATTATTGTATTTCAATGATTAAAGAATTATCTAAAAGTCTTCCCTTCTCATAACTCTTTCATCGGGCAAATACTTGTTGAAGACATAGGTAAAGTGCCCAGAACCAAGTCAATAACAGGTACATTTCAGTTTTTTATAAACTACTTCTTTTCCTTCTTTCTTATTTTCAGGTCCAGAGTTGCTAAATAATAAAAGTAGAATATTTATTTACTCTTAGACTAAGTTCAAAAAAAGAAGTTCATAACAACTGAAATTCTCACATATCACCTGAAAGTTTTTAAAGAATAAGATTCATTTGTGTACCTTTTATGGCTAGCATATGTATGGCACACAACAGGCATGCAATCAATATTTGAAAATGGAAAATTTTGTCTCAAGTACTTTTAGATATTGCCCTGCGTGAAGGGGAAAAAGATAATTCACAGCCTCTTCGAACCCTTAGACTGTATTTTCTCAACATCATGGTAGTATCCACGTTCCCTGTTTCCCACACTCTCCCAACCCCAAATCCCTAAAAGGCTGAATTCAGGAAGGCAGGACTGGACAGATCAAATGCCTCATTAAGAATGCCTGAAGAAATATGCCTAAAGATGAAATTATAGCTCTTAGACTAGCACTCAAAACCCTGGAATAAAAGAAAAGAGAGGAGGAGGGGGTGGGGGCAAAATTATGCGATTTGACCGTGGCTACTTATCCAGCAAATGTTTCTGAAAGCTACTAACTACTAATTGTGGTAAAGGTTTTTAAGCCGGGAAATGGTGAGTCTCTCTTTCTTTCCCTGATGCTCTGTAATTCATGTGCAGTTTGGGGATAGCACCATGTCTTAAATATAATAATAATTTAGAGAAATCTGAACACTCAAAGTTAACAGGTACACCAATTTGGAGCCATAAAAAAGATGCAACTCCAGAGATTTCGAATAATTTAATAAGGCATTGCCATTTTTCTAAAGTTCTGTGGTCTTTTTTTTTCCCCCCACCAGTCTAAAAAGCCCTACCATGTGGCCTAATTCAGGGCTGCAGACAGGAAAAATTACTGACTGCATTATGCCTGCCTGGTGCTCTCCAGTAAAAGCGTTAGGCATCAGGCATTTTCATTCTTGGAGGCTCTGTAGAAAGCTTTTGCCCTGACAGACTTCCACTGGCTTCTCATGAAAAGCAGCGGAGAGAAGGAGGTTGTGTTCTATTGTATACCGGGCTCAGAAGTTTGTGTCCTTCCCCCAACCCTCTTGCCTTAGAAAAGACCCACAGCAGGGCCTAGTCACACTTGAGTCATAATGGTCCTTGGGCCACTGAACGATATTTAGGACCTGCTGAAGAGAGATTAATGTTTATTATTATTGCCATTAATGGTATTACTGTTATTGTTGTTCTTATCCATTGCTCATGAGCATTCTGTGGTCTTTGGAAACATTCCCCTGCTTTCCCTGCAGTGTATAGAACAGCCAGCTGCTTGTCTACAAGGGAACAAAGAGTCAACGTAAAGCCAGTGTGGTTCCCTGGACTTCCTTCGGTGTAGCTGGACTTGGCGTTTTCCATCGCTCGGATACACGAGAAGGCGGGAAGGAAGACTCTGTGAGCTGGGGTGAAGCTGGCTTCTGTGAGAGGGTAAGCCTCCAAGTCTCAAGTGGCTTATTGTGATAGACGTTTATTCCACTCTTCTAGCGTGTTAGGAGGGAGCAGACAGCATTCTTCCAAGCACTGACCAATGAACTTGAGTGCCTTCCGTCTCTAAACTACCAAGTTCACCTTGATCGTTGACTTCATTTCAGCCAACTGAATGGGGCAAAGACCACGCGTGGAGGCCTTGAAGTTGCACACACTCCTTCTACTCACATTCCATTGGGTCATGCTTAACCATAGGGAATCTGGGAAGCGCAGTCCATTGAGAGTAGTGAAGACAGGACTGGAAGTCGGGCAACCATACTTCAGAGACTTGTTCTTCAGGTGGTGGGGTGTTGGATCAAAGCAGAGGTTCTGAGTAGCCTTCCCTGAAGATGTAATATTTGTGCGGATAGGTTGCACAATGGAGCTACATCAACAGCTCCTTTCAAGTTGGACATGCCTGGAGTGTTTTTTGGTTTGTTTGTTTTTTAGTACTCCTTATTGTCTCTGGAAAGTTGGTATGAGCTCCCCTAAAAGATAAGCTCCTCTTAAAACAACTTGTGTATTTCTGGTAATGACTGGTGCCATGCTAAACACAGAGAAGGCACTCAAACACTCATATCTTTTATCTGGGGCCATTCGCTTTCTCCAGCGAAAAAAGCCCCAATATCCAACCTGGAGATAAACAGTTGGCTGCCTGGGTTCAGCTTAATCTAGTTGGGGCTAGGAAAGCCACTCTTGCAGATAGATTTTCGTCCAATTTCCTCCTGCTTTTCAGTCATACAATTTGCTCCTGCCTGCCACCTTACTGATGCATCTGAGCTTGTAGTAACACAGTCTCCCCTCTTTTCTGTATCCTCCTCTCTGCAAAAATGCTAAGACACATTTTCCTCCGCTCCACCCTCTCAGTTCCCACACCTCCATATGTTTTCTGTCTCGGGAATTTTAATTAACATCTCTTAACTGATCATGCCTCCCTCTCTCCTCTCTATTCTTACGGCAGTATTTTTTTTTAAAATACAGATTCCTGGGCTTAATACTTGAGAATTCAGATAAAGTCAATCCGGGTTGGAACCTATGTCTGTTTTATAGTATTAGAAAAGTAAAATAAAAAATGAAAATATAAAACAACAGAATTCTATGTAGCCATCACTCAGATTTAATAGTTATCAACATTTGGGTTTTTTTCCTTGCTAAAGTATTTTAAGGCAGGTTCTGATATTGTGTCATTTTATTCCTGTACATTGCAATATATATTATATATCACTAAAAAATTTAAAATTGCTTCTTATGAAACCACAATATCATAAAATTACCTATATTTCTCTGAAATCATCTAATGTTGAATTCATAATATAATTTCTATAATTTTTTCAAAATGTATGTATAATTGGTATATTTTTAAGATATCAAAAAAGTAAAAATGTTCTGTTATTTTATAAAGTGAGCACAGCCTTAATAGCAAAGATTATGAGAATCAATATACTTTTGAATATCAACTTAAAAACACTATGAAAATTGCAACCATAAGAAAGCTAGAGTTAGCCGGGCTTGGTGGCTCAGCCTGTAATCCTGCACTTTGGGAGGCTGAGGTAAGTGGATTGCCTGAGCCCGCGGGTTTGAGACCCGCCTGGGCAACTTGGTGAGACCTCATCTCTACAATAAATCAAAAATTAGCCGGGCGTGATAGGGTGTACCTGTTGTTCTAGCTACTTGGAAGGCTGAAGCAGGAGGATCACCGGAGCCCAGCAGGCTGAGGCTTCGGTGGCCAGAAGCGGCCACTGCACTCCAGTCTGGGTGACAGAGTGAGACTCCAACTCAAAAAAAAAAAAAGAAAAAGAAAGCTAGAGTGGTTATACTAATAATTAGGCAAAATAAACTTTAAAATTGCTTAATGCTATAATTCTTAAAAATCACAAAGACATATAATAATGAAATGATCAATCCATCAGGAAGATGTAATAATTATAAAAATATATACAACTAACAATAGAGCTCCAAAATGCATGAACCCAAAACAGTGAGAATTAAGCCACTAGGCAGAATATCAACAAGAAAATAGAAGACTTAGAGAACTCTATAAATATCAAGCAGACTTCTACAGAACATTTCACCCAATAAAAGCAGAATTTACATTCTCCTCAGGTAATATGAAACATTTTCCAAGATAGACCGTGTTCTAAAGGCTCAATAAATTTAAAATAATTGAAATCATGCAAAGCATTTTTCCCAATCTGAATGTAATGAAATAGAAACCAATATTAAAAGAAATTTAGGAAATTGACAAAAATGGAGAAATTAAACACATTACTTTAAAAAGAATGGGTCAGGGAAGAAATCACAAGGAAAATTAGAAAATATATTGAGAAAGATTAAAAATTAAGATATAATATACCAAAACTTAGGAGAATGCAGCTGAATCAGCGCTTAAAGAAAAATTGATAGCTGTGAACAGAGTTTTAAAAAAGAAGAAAGATTTACATCATAAACTACCTCCCACTTTTAAGACACTAGAAAAAGAAAAACAAACTAAAACCAATGTAAGGATAAAAATTAAATACCGAAACTCTGTACGAATGCTAATAAAATAGAGAATTTTAAAAAATTGAAAATCAATGGAACCCAATAATTGTTTTTTTGGAAAGATTAATAAAACCGACAAACCTTTAGTTTAAAATCCCACAAGTAAAAGAGAGAAGATTAGAATAGCAGGAATGAAAGTGGGGACATCATTATTCACCTTACAGGAACAATAAGGATAGCGAAGTAAGCTATAAACAATTGCAACACACACAAGTAGATTGTCTACATCAAATAGACAAACTCCTAAAAAGACAGAAAACTGAAACTGATTGAAAAGGACATAACACTTCTGAACGGATTGATAACAAGTAAAGAGATGGAATTAGTGATTTAAAAAACCTTCCTACACACAAAGAAAAGCACAGGCCCACATTGCTTTACTGGTGAATTATACCAAATGTTTGAAGAAAAATTGGATACGTTATAAAAGAGAATGTTCTTGTTCGTGGGAAATACACACCGAATCATCTAAGGGTAAAGGGGTCACATACACCACCCTGAAGTGGTTCCCATAAAATGTGTATGTGTGTACTCGTGCAGAAACAGAGACTCATAGAAATAGAAAAAAGAGACAATGATACAACAAAAGCAGAAAAAATCGGAACAATCTGAGATGCCTAATTAAGGGTTTAAATACTGTTTTTTTTAATTGCACTATTTTGACTATAATACAAAGTAAGTTGGAAGTTATTTTCTTTTGGTTGTTGTTTCTGTTTTGTTTTTGGCTTATTGATTTTTTTTTTTTTTTTTTTTTTGGCAAAAGCAGGATTTATTGGGAGGAAAGAACAGAAAAGCTCCCAGAGTGGGAGGAGACCTAAGAGGGTTGCCCTGAAGTTATTTTCTTATGAAAAGTTTTTTTTAAAAAAATAACAATGTATATGACCAACTGAGAATTTTAGTCTAGTAATACAAGGATTGAAAAATATTAGGAAAACTATAAACTGATGTAGCACATTTTGGAATTAAGGAGATGATTATGTGATCATCCTCATAGATATGGAAAGAAATTTGGCAAAATTTAACAGCCAATCTTGATAAAATGTTTACTGAAATAAAAATCAATAGCATTTTTTAACACAATAAAGAAGCAATATAGAACCAATAGCTTTGTCAGATATTAAAACTTAAAAGTAAATATTTAAGCACCTTCTGCATTTAAAACTGTACAGTAAATATTGTTGCATAAATAGATGGAGAGACACATTTTAAAAGGGTACAGATAATTATGGAAATGAACTGTTTTCTAAAAATGTTCTCATAAGTCAGTGCAAGAAAGATGGAATTTTGGATAAATAGTATTGAACAACTGAGTAGTCATTCTGAAAACAGGCAAACAAACCAGACAAAGTGGGGACCCAAAGGAGGTCCAAACTTTATCTGTATGATGACCACTTGTATACCTAATCCTGAATTGTACCCCACATCTTAAATAAAATAAAATAAAATAAAAAATAGGCAAATATAGAGTCCATGCACACATTCTATACACACCAGGCCTACATATGGATATAAGTGCTAAATGTAAAATTTGAAACTGTCCCAACCATTAAAGGAATTTTTATCATTTGGGAGTGGGGAAATACTTCCTAACTGAATCAAATCTAAAAGTAAAGTAAATTTTATCCCAATAAAAATTCCTGAAGGCAAAATACAAA
This sequence comes from Carlito syrichta, assembly GCF_000164805.1. Taxonomy (NCBI): domain Eukaryota; kingdom Metazoa; phylum Chordata; class Mammalia; order Primates; family Tarsiidae; genus Carlito; species Carlito syrichta. The sequence continues at coordinate 309,316 of NW_007253372.1, read as the reverse complement.
AACCACTGGAAAAAAAGTGTATATCACCAGGACAAACATCTCTAGTTTGTCAAAGGACTCCTTCTACCAGAGGAACAAACAAAGGACTCCTTCTACCAGAGGAACCGTGTGGACAAGCCAATAGATACATGAAGAAGATAGGGACAGATCAGTTCCATACCAGGACATGAAAACACCTCCTTAAACATATGAAAAGATGTTCAAACTTACACCTAATCAGGGAAATTAAAGGAAGACTACATAAGGTTCTTCTTGTCACCTACCAGATTGGCAAAAACTCTGCCGTTTGACAATGACTTCTCCTCACAAAGATGTACGTAGATAACGGTTTCTTACCTTGCTGATGGAAATGTGAAATGGTAAAAGCCCAAAGGATGGGTTTTGTTAGTAAATAGAAACATGACACATGCGTTACTTTTTTGATCCTATTAACTCCACTTCTAAAAGTCTATCCCGAAGGCAAGCTGGCAAGAAACAACCCTACCGACGCCCAAAGTCATTCCTTGCAGAAATGTTTATAGTAGCAGAAGATTGTAAACAGCTCACATGACCATCCTGAGAGGCCATGCACACAATGAAGAACTAGGCAGCCAGCAAAAAGAATGACAAAAACACACTGTATGTTGAGACAGAATAATTTTTAGGATGTATTTTCAGGTTGGAAAAAAAAAACCAAGGTCAAAACGTTAAATATGCCACTTTTTGTGTAAAAAGGGGGGGCCGTATGAGTGTATGGTTGCCTTTGAGAGCAGGTGTATTGTAGGGGTGGGATAAAGGACTTGGCTTTTGTTATCAACTTTGTGGTTCAACTTATCTTCACAAAAAAGTACATGTACACGCTACACTTCAAGCTGCCACCTGATTCAACAGCCTCTCCACACTGATGACGACAAAACCACACTGAGAGCTTCTTTTCTGCTTGAGGTGACAAGACATGAGGCCTGAGAAAACTAGCAGCATAAGAAAATGCTCTTTGAAGGGAGCTCCTTGGGAAATGTCTAGAGCAGGCAGTGGGGTTGTCATGGGGCCTTTGGAGAGCAAGTGTCCAGCAAGGCTGAATGCTGAATGGAGAGGAGAGGACAAGTTCAAGACAGAGCCGTGTGTCTGCTGGATTTAAGAACTTCATTTGGTGACTTTGGTCTAAGAGAATACGTTCACAGGGTGATAGAGGTGGGAAGCTGGTCACTGTGGATGGAGAGCTAAGTGAGAAGTAAGACAACTAGGGTGGGCCTTTTTGAAAAAAAGTAGAAAAGAAAAGAAAAACTCAAGCAGGAAATGGAAGAGAATTCAAGGTCAAGTGACAGTTTTGTGTGTTTGCTTGTGTATTTTTAGGATGAAAGAGGCGTGAGCTTGTTTCTATGCTGAAAAGGAGAGAAAACAGTAGAAGGTTTGGTAGAGAAGATAGTAGAGGGCTTACTTCTCACTTAGCTCTCTATCCATATTTTAGGGAGGCAGGAGGAGGTTAAATCCAGGGCCCAGGAGAAGTGGTCAGTTTTTAAGTGGTTTACAGCCATGGAAGGATCTGATCACCTCTCTCTTTCTCACGCACACATTTTTCTTCTCTCTCATATTTTCTCTATAATTTTGATTATATCTTAGGTTTCCTGAAGATATTATCTATTTTCCAATAAATTTCAATGTCAGTATTGACTAGTGTCAGTCAACAAAAGTGTCTACTTATACCAATTCTGGCGACTTTTATTTCTTTCCTACCACAAGGGAGAAGTGTTTTCTTGTTTTGTTTTGTTTTTGCTTCTGTTCATAAAAGGCAAAGTCCTGCCTTTTCTTTGCCATGCAATCAGCATAGATTCTAAAGACACTACAGGCCCACAAGAGGTACTTACAAATGTTGTTAGATGTGAGAAAGTTTTTAGTAAAAACAAGGTAATTTTTTTTTAAAGTCCCATTGGAGACAGGAGATCTGCATGTGACCACCATTTGATATTGAAATGTGACACAGATAAGGTGGATATATCCTTGTCTAAGCCTGGTTGGTTTCTACTGTAAAGGGTAAAAAAAAAAAAATTCACAATATCTAACTCAATGACACTCACACTTCTCTTTTTTTCTGATTGTACACCACCATTACCACCATTTTCCTAAGTCTTTGCTCAACTTTTCTTCCACTCATAGTTAATATCATTTCTCAAAAATAGAATCATAAACTTTTTGTAAACGTTACCTCCAGAAATCTATGGTTAGCTCCAGAATCTTTATTTATTTTATAGAAGATATTAAGAATGAAAAAGAAGAAAATACAGGATGCATGTGGAACCCACTCATACTTCCCATGCAGGGGACCATTTAAATTTATTCCTTGCTGTTTCACCTTTGAAATGATGACCTTCTACAATTCCCTAATAGCCTCTTTAATTATCCCCTTTAATTCATAAATCTATTCAAATACTAAAACCTTGCACACTCCAAATAAAATGTGATGGGAAGACTGCTATTCACGAAGTTCTGGAACTTAGAATCAAGAGCATAAGCACAATCCAATGACTGTTTGTGGAATGTTCAAAATACTTAGAAGATAGATTGTGGATGGATAATACATGGCATAGACACCACTCCCACTCTTCCTTTCCATGTTAGCCCAGTCTAGAACATCACAAACAAACATTACATTCCTACCCCCTGGACATCGAGTCAGAATCCTTCTCAACTAAAGACTGTGATTAACTACTTTCAATTAACTGGAGTTTGCACCCAGGATAAGACTTATTTGCCATCACTAGTTTCGATTTTGAAAAGAAAGTGTTTGTTGCTTCCATTTCCAGATACATGGAAGATTAGGTAAGAGGACTGACATTCCTTCTGGAAACAACTAAAATACAATGTGCAGAGTACAGCAAAGGACCCAGGATCTGGCAAGAGAGTGTGAACGTTTTGGCTTAACATGGGAAGAAAGCAGAACCTAGAGACGTAAGAAAGCACCAAGTCTGTTTTCGTCTTGAAATTATTTACCAAGCCAGGAACTCTTGGCCATTGGTTTTTCCCAACCTAGAATGAGTTTAGGGACAGACGACAAAGCTCAGAGCCTACCCAGGGTGAGGAATCTACAAAAAGATTTCCAAACTATGTCCACAAAGGCTTACACGTGTAGTGTAATAAAACCTCATCCACTTCAAAGCATCTAAAATATTGCCTGTCTTAAATCTTGTGCGAAGTGGAAAAGGAAGATACATTTCCTGAGAATTCATAATCACAAGTCAGTTGTCAAGGGGTTTACAGCCTGAATTCTTACTAACTGGGTTATCTGAAAAGCTTCAAGTGAAGATTCAGCTTTAAGTGATCCCGGACTGGTAATAGCTTCAAACACCTGACAAAAAAAAAAAATAATACAAGATCTCTATATAAAACACTATTTTCTTCCCAAGCCTCAAAGGGTTTATGAAGATAAAGTTTCAAGAAAAATGAGCAACTTTCAGTATGAATTTTCTAATCCCACAAAAATACCATAACACCATAGCATGAGAATAATAAGAGAATCTTTCAGAATCAGATACAAAATATACAATCAGCATATTTAATAAGGTTCAAGAATAAAACAACGCTTAAAATATAATAGCAAGCAGATTTGTAAAAAGCCAAACAGGACTTCAATAAACTAAAAACAAAATTATATTTTTAATGGATACATTTAATGTCATAACAAACAGAGCCAGCAGAGGTGGCAGAAGAGAGGACAAAATATATTACCAGAATGCAAGCCCGAAAGACAAAAAAATATGGAAGGAAAAAGAGATTAGTGTAAGTGGAAAATATAATTAATTACATTAATATCAGATGAAATCGGCTTCAAAGCAAAATGCATTACAAGATTTAATGAGGGTCAGATCATAACGTTAAAAAATTTTAATTCAACAAGAAGGCATAGGATGTTAAATCCAAAAGCATCTAACAACAATGTCTCAAATTATATCAGTAAAAATTTGATAAGAAAGTAAATTCACCCTCACAGCGGGAAATATTTATACTTCTTCCACTAAATGGTAGACCATACAGACCAAAACAAAATGTAAGTAATAAGTTTGATGAGGGCAACCCTTTCAGGTCCTCCCTCTGTGGGAGCTTTTCTGTCCTCTCAATAACCTGCTTTCTCAATGAAAACAAAAAAGTTTGATGAAATGAACATACTGTGTGTGAAGCATCACAACGAACATCTGTACAGATCGCAACATTTTTTTACCCTACATGACATTTACAAAATTTGATCATGTACTGAATCATAAAGTAGGTATCAACATAGCTCAAAGGACTGAAATAAAATATCACCAAGCAATTATGTAGAAATCAATCATCTAATAATAACTATGAGAATCCCATATGTTGGAAAGATAAGGAACATGCTTTTAAGTAACCCAAGTATCAAAGGAAAAATTGCAATATAAAATGAGAAGCTATTAGAAATGGAGAATTTTAAAACTATTACCTATTAAAACCTGAGGGATGCAGCAAAAGCAGTATTTAGAGGGAAGTGTATAGTCTTAAATGTTTATGTTGGAAAATAACAGAAGTTAAAAACTGAGTGAGCCGGGCACAGTGGCTCTTGCCTATCATCCCAGCACTTTGGGAGGCAGAGGTGAGAGGAGTGCCTGAGCCTAGGGGTTTGAGACCAGCCTGGGCAACTTGGTAAGACCTCATCTCTACAATCAATCAAAAAATTAGCTGGATTTGATGGTGTGTGTCTACAGTCCCCACTCCTTGGGAGACTGAGGCATAAGGATCGCCTGAGCCCAGCAGGTTGAGGCTGCAGTGACTGCAAGCATGCCACTGCACTTCTGCCTGGGGAACAGAGTAAGACTCCATCTCAAAAAAATAAAATAAAAAATTAAGTGAGATAAAATTTATCTCAAGAAATTGATAAACACAAAGCAATTCAAAGGAAAGAAATGGATAGGATTTTTTTAAAATAATGAATTCTATAATGAACTGGACCAAAGAAACCAAAAAGTGGTTGAATGTAAAGATCAATAAAATATAAAAATCTCTGCATAGGTTTATTAATAAAAGAGAAGGCACAAATAAACACTCTCAGAAATGAAGAGGAAGTCATAACTAACACATACTCACAAATACTAAAAAGTCGATATGAAATCAAGAAGTTAAAAATAGGTCAAATTCCTAGAAAAAAATTTAGTTTAGAAGTATTAAAAAGCCTGAATAGTCCCATAATTAGAGGAATTGAATTTTTTTTTTTTTTTTGAGTTGGAGTCTCACTCTGTCGCCCAGTCTGGAGTGCAGTGGCCGCTCCCGGCCACCGCAGCCTCGACCTGCTGGGCTCCGGGGATCCTTCTGCCTCAGCCTTCAACCGGAATTACAGGCATGTGCTACCACGCCCAGCTGATTTTTTGATTTATTGTAGAGATGAGGTCTCGCTGCCCAGACGGGTCTCGAACCCGCGGGCTCAGGCAATCCACTCACCTCAGCCTCCCAAAGGAGCGAGGTTACAGGCTGAGCCACCGAGCCTGGCTGAATTGAATTCTTAATTTAAAATATTCTCAAGAAGTACCCTCTGTCCCGGGGTTGTTTGTTATAAGATTTGTTGAGGTATAATTTGCACAGAGTCAAATTCATGCTTTGTAAGGTGTACAGCTCGATGAATTCTGACAAGCATATACACTCCTGTAACCATCACCACAATCGAGACAGAGAGTATTTCCATCATGCCTTTGTACTACACTCCCCTGTTGCTACCGCTGCTCCTTGCGAGCACTAACTTGACTTCTGAATCTATAACTTTGTCTTTTTCAGTGTCTTGTAGGTGGAATCACTCAATATGTAGCCATTTGTCTGACTTTGTGTCATGTGGCATAAAGGTCTGGAGATTCTCCCATGCCGTTGTGTGCATCAGCGGTCCATCCCTTTTTATGCTGAATATGCCATTGTTTGGATGCACAATTGGTTTATCCATGCACCAGTTGATAAACAATTGGATTGTTTCCAGTTTTTTGGCAATTATGAATAAAGCTTCAATAAACATTCTCATACAGCTCTTTGTGTGAACATATGTTTTCATTTCTCTTGGGTAAATACTCAGGAGTGGGATCGCTGGGTTCCACAGGAAGTGATGTTTAACTTTGTAAGAAATCGTCAGTGTCCAAAGTAGCTGTATCAGTTTGCACCCCCACTCGCAGTTCCCGAGGATTTACCTTCTTGTCAAGCACTTGGTATGTCACTTTTTTTTTTAATTGGGGTCTCACTCTGTCGCCCAGGTTGGAGTGCAGTGGCATACTCCCGGCCACTGAAGTCTCAACCTGCTGGGCTCAGGTGATCCTTCCACCACAGCCTTCCAAGTAGCTGGAACTACAGGCATGTGCCACAATGCCCAGCTAATTTTTTGATTGATTGTAGAGATGAGGTCACGCCAAGTTGCTCAGGCTGGTCTCAAACCCGTGGGCTGAGGCAATCCTCTCACCTTGGTCTCCCAAAGTGCTGGGATTATAGGTGTGAGCCACCACGCCCGGCAGTATGTCATTTTTTAAAAAATATTTTTCACCTATTCCAATAGGTATGAAGTGGTCAAACCCACATGATTTTACTGGTGAATTCTACTAAATAGTCAAGCAATGTCAACAATAAACTCTTCCAGAGAAGACATAAACAAAGATACATTCTTCAACTCGTTTTATGAGGCAAACATGACCTTGATGACCAAACACGGCAAGGACAGAACAAGAAAAAAAATATGTCACACACTTATTCAAGATGGAGATGAACATGTTCTATACAAATATTACACAACCATAAGCAAGGACCAAAATTATGAACTTTGCAGCAACGTGGATAGACTCATCATCTATAATACTGAGTGATCTATCACAGAAACAAAGAACTGAGTACCACATGTTCTCACTCATAGGCCAACCTTGAGAAATTATCATAATACTATAAGAAAGGGATTGGCAGTAGCGGGAGACTGCTGGGGGACGGGCGAATACTTCGTGAACACGGGTACCTGCATAGTGACCATTTGTATACCTGATCTTGAATTGTGACCTACATTTTTTTCTTTTCTTTTTTTTTTTTGAGTTGGAGTCTCACTCAGTCGCCCAGACTGGAGTGCAGTGGCCGCTCCCGGCCACCGCAGCCTCGACCTGCTGGGCTCCGGCAATCCTTCCACCTCAGCCTTCCAAGTAGCTGGTACTACAGGCACGCGCTACCACACCCAGCTAATTTTTGATTTATTGTAGAGATGAGGTCTCGCCAAGTTGCCCAGGCGGGTCTCGAACCCACGGGCTCGGGCAATCCACTCACCTCAGCCTCCCAAAGGCGCGGGATTACAGGCTGAGCCACCGAGCCCAGCTACATTTTTTAAATAAAAAAAATATATATTAGCACACAATATATATTTGAAAATATAGTTTTTTTACAAAGTAAATTTGAGAGAGAAAGAAGAGATTCACCTCCGCAAAGGGGGCCAAGACTTAAGAAACATAACCTGGCCATAGCTCAAAGAGCATATGGCCACACCATAGCTTAGCAAGGCAATGGCCATAACGGCTTTTCACATTAGAAAACCAGTTCATGTAAGTCAGTACAGTAACTGGATAAAAGAAAATATATATATATATATATATAATCATGTCAATTAATTCTGGAAAATTAGAGTGTGGGTTTCTCTGTTCTCTTTTGTTCCCCTATAGCCATCGCAGCCTGACACAGTTTAAAGTTACAGCATCATTATTTATTATGAGGCATTCAACAGGTTGCTGGAGAGAATTCACAGATCAGACCATAAAGACAACATAAAGACAAAAGAAGAAATCTTGCACTTAAAAAGGTGAAGGGTAGGAGGTGTTTATTGTTGTTTGCTGTTTCAAGTTGAGTGTCCCTAATTCGCATTGCTTGAACTGCAGTGTTTCAGATTTGGGATTTGTTTTGGATGACCGGTTAAGTATCCCCAGTCCAAAAATCTGAAATTAAAAATGCTCCAATGAACTTTCCTTGAAGAATCATGTTGGTGCTCAGAAAGTTGAAGACTCTGGAGCATTTCAAACTTGGGATACGCAACTGTATTTGTTTGCTTGTTTGTTTGCAGAACTTTGGAATTCCTGAAGTCTTAGAAAACACTGAACTGGAAGGAAGTTTATGAAATCTTTAAGGCAGCCTGGTGGCTCATGCCTATAATCCCAGCACTTTGGGAGGCTGAGGTGAGAGAATTGTCTGAGCCCATGGGTTCAAGACCAACCTGGGTAACTTGGTGAAACCTCCTCTCTATAATAAATCAAAAAAATAGCCAGGCTTGGTGACGTAGTTCCAGCAACGTGGAAGGCTGAGGCGGAAGGACCACCTGAGTCCAGCAGGCTGAGGCTGCGGTGGCCATGAGCGTGCCACTGCACTCCAGCCTGGGCAACAGAGTGAGACCCCAACCAAAAAAAACAAGAAGAAAGAAAGAAATCTTTAAAAATTATGCTGTAGAAAATGCCTCTTTGCCAATCTATTCCATTTCAATGGCCGTGATAGGATATTGGAAAGATTTCTAAAATGACTATAGTCTCCAGTCAGAACTGAGGGTTCCAGGGTCTGCCAAGTAAAAATTTGGCTAGAAGGACAGGCAACTAACAGTAGCCTAACATATTTTCTGTGTGTAGTTAGTCATTTTAACATGTATGATGTTAAATACCCAAATGTATTCACTTGTCTATTCAACAAATATAGACTGGAAGCCTCCCGTGTGCCCTGGAAATACAGGTGTGAATAAAACTGACAGAAATTCTTGTCTTCATAGAGCTTACTTCTTGATTAGAGAGACGGGCAGTAAGAAAACAAAGAAGAAAAATAGAAAGAATGTTAGCTAATGACAAGCTCTATGAATGAAAATGAAGAGGGGGTAGGGAGTGCAAGCAGCATGGAGTTCAAAATTTTGAAAGTGTTTTCAGGAAAAAGTTTCACTGACAAGATCACATTTGAGCAAAGAACTGAAAAAGACTTAAGTCATGCATTTCAGAAAACAGTCAATATCAGAGAAACTAGATTCCAATCAGTCATGCAAAGATAACTTTTTGCTATCTGTGCATTTTGTATCTGTGCATTCTGACACACCTGTAATCCAATAATTTGTGCCTCCAAAATATTTCAGTTGAAATTCCTCTCCTGACGAGCTGCTCTACCTGCTGTAAGTGCTGAGAGCTGCACAAAGCAAGAGGAAGTTCTTGGAACCAGTGATGAGACTTGGGGTGAGGCTGGTAAAGTGTATAGCATAAAGGGGCAGGGAGATTAGGTGAGCTAAAGTGGGCCCTCTACTCATTAACTAGATCTTGTCTTGGCTTGAAGATGTGTTATATATCAGCCTCTGCTTTTTAGCAATAAACTACTGTCCAAAATATTAATCACTGAAGAGACAAAAAAAGGCAGAAGCTTAGACTGAAGTCTTGATATCTATGCATGGAGACACATGTGTACACACAATTCCATTCACTGGCTTGGACTCATTCACGATTCCTGCTATAAAGCAGACAGTCTTAGTTCACGTTTCCCAGAGCAGATATGGAGACAAGGAACATATTAAGAAGAAGATTCCATGGAAGAGCAGTAGGGGAATGTGGCAATGAGACTGAAGACAGGTAGCCAAAAGAGGGTTATGGGAAAAGTTCTCACTGAGTCGGTGGAAGCTTAATTCCACTGGGGAACTCTGAGAGCCATCGTGAAACATACCCCCAGAGTTACATCATCCAAGGGACAAAGGGGTTGGGGGAACTTAGCCACAAACTCTGATCAGTCACTGAAGGATGCTCCAGGGGGCATTCATTTCCAACCACATCTGGCCACCCAACAATCAGGAAGAATGATTGCCACCAAAGAAAGCGCACACAATTGCAGGTGCTGGCAGCTGTATGTCAGACGGTGGGTCCAGAAATGTGTGGAGGGAATATGGATACCGATTGCAACTGGTAAACTGTTTAAGAGAAAAGACTCAGGCCGGGCACGGTGGCTCAAGCCTGTAATCCCAGCACTTTGGGAGACCGAGGCGAGAGGACTGTCTGAGCCCAGGGGTTCGAGACCAGCCTGGGCAACTTGGCAAGACCTCGTCTCTACAATAAATCAAAAAAGTTAGCCAGGCATGGTGTCACGTGCCTGTAGTTCCAGCTACTTGGAAGGCTGAGGTAGAAGGATCGCTGAACCCAGCAGGTCGAGGCTGTGGTGGTCGTGATCATGCCACTACACTCCAACCTGGGCGATGGAGTGAGACTCCAACTCAATTTTAAAAAGAGAGAAAAGACTCTAGAATTAAAATAGTATGGGTCACCTTGATCTTTAACTGAGAATGTAACATATGTGGGATGAGAAGCACTGAACATGAGGCACTGGGATTATAATGAGACAAAGAAGGCCTCAGGGCTCACTGAGGTACTGCATATCGGAAAGACAGACAAATACATGATCTCAGAAGTAGATCACTGCAAGTGCTAAATGGAATAGGATGCTAAGAGGATGTAGGACAAGGAAGTGGCCTCTGGGCTTAAGAATCTGGGAATGTGGTGATAAGAAATCTTTTGCAAGGGGATAGGCTGGAGAGAGGTTTAAGCAAATGGAAGGAGGAGAAAATGGGAGGTAAGCAGAGACCAACTTCTTTCTCTTCCCAGTCAGTGAAACAGAACAAGGCATTGCTTAGGGAAATGGCAAAATGATAACAGAGTCTTGGTTGTGTGTTCATTTTTAACAACCATGATGAAGGATTCCTCTTACCCAATTCCCCACGGTCACCTAAAAACGTTCTACCTGCAAATAATTAGCTGTCTGCCACCTTCAGCAGACAGCAGAATGCCAACATAGACACTGTATTTCCAAGTGTCTGCCATTCTTCCCCACCCACACGTGTCTCTGAGGTGCCACCTCTTCTGTTTGGCTGGACAGTCCTTCCCGTTTCTGCTCCTCCACTGCTCTCGCCATCTATGATCGTCTCTGGCATCCTGTCTTCCAACAGCACAGTCTTAATGGCTATTTCCCCGGCAATCTCTGATCCGGCTCACTTGCTTGCCCTGGGATAACTCCCAAGAAAAGCTGAGACTCTCAGCGGTGTCCCAAAACCCTGCTCACTCTACTTGAAGCTGTGTAGAATCTTTCTCAAAAAATGAGACAAAAATATGGCGTGCTCTTTGAAATTGACAGCTTACAGAATTTCTAAGGACTCCCCAGAAAAGTGTGTTTATATAACCCAAAAGATGAGAGATATAAATGTTCTTACTAAATATAGGATCACTTAAGGTATTACCACAGCCTTGGCCTAATCATCTCTGTATTAGTGACTATTCTGAACTGGGATTTCTAGTATACGAGGTCCAACAATGAGGTTCACAAACCATCCTAGAAAAATTACTTCATACCTCAATTGCTGAATGACACTGTGAACACCTTCAAAGGATTCCCCTTGGGCAGCTATGCACCGAAACCAGTGCCTAGTCCACCCATCAAAACAATTTTGGAACTCTTTTTCTGTGATGACCATTAGCACTGTCATCATTCTTTGTTGAGGTCTGACCATTAAGTTCACGAACTTGCCACCAAGCACTTACGTTGGTAACACTACAAATAGCTGTACTGGAACACCCTCCCTACTCATCCGATCTGGCCCACAATGATTTTTTTCTTTACCCAAAGATAAAGGAAATATTGAAAGGAAGACATTTGATGACATTCAGGACATCAGGGGTAATACGATGACATATTTGTTTGATAAAAGAGTATAGGTTACTCATACTTAGGGATTTGTGATTTCCATTCTTCAATCAGCAGCAGATTCACCAGGGCCCCTGAGAGTAAACATTAATGCTAACCAAGAAAGTTAATCACCTAAATTTCATTTGATTGTTATGAATAAAAATTGTTACTATTCATGCTTGGTGAGTCTACCAGAAGTACTTGTAGTATTTGGATGACCATTCTATCTAATTTATTAATCTATTACTGCAATATATCCACAATGGAATACTATTCAGTCATCAGAAGAATGAAATCCTGTCATTTGTGACAACATGGATGACTCTGAAGGGCATCGTGTTAAGTGAAATAAGCATGGTCCAGAAAGACAAATACTGCATGATCTCACTCATCTGTGGAATCTAAGAAAGCTGATTTCATAGTACTGAGTAGAATGGTGGTTACCAGAGGTTGGGGAGAGTAGAAGGGAGAGGAGGATGGGGAGAGAGCAGTCAATGGGCACAAAACTACAGTCAGGAGGAATGTCTTGGTGTTCCATAGCCGTATCAGGTGACTGTAGTCAAGAATAGTATAGTGTGTAGATAGATAGATAGATAGATAGATTTTTTTTTTGAGTCAGAGTCTCACTCCATTGCCCAGGCTGGAGTACAGTAGCATGTTCCCAGCTACCACAGCCTTGACCTGCTGGGCTCAGGTGATCCTTCCACCCTATCCTTCCAAGCAGCTGAAACCACAGGCATGCGCCACCATGCCCAGCTAATTTTTTCATTTTTTGTAGAGATGGGGTCTCACAAAGCTGCCAGGCTGGTCTTGAACCCATGGGCTCAGGCAATCCTCTTACCTCGGCCTCCCAAAGTGCTGAGATTATAGGCGTGAGCCACCACTCCCAACCCGATATAGTGTATATTTTAAGATAACTAGAAAAGAGGATCCTGTTCTCACCACAAATAAATAATAAATGTTTGAGGTGACAAATATCCCTAATTTGAGCATTACACAATATTCGCATGTATGGAAACATCATACCATCTCATACTCTGTACAGTTACCATGTGCCAATTAAAAATAAAACTTTTTAAAAATCACTAAAAAAAATTAGCTGAGAACTCTGATTCTTGAGCATATATTACATCCATTTTTATGTCCTATACTAATGACAAAAGTCCATATATCATATAGATAATATTTTTGTTAGATTTTATTCTATCAATAAAATTGTGATATTAATAATGCAATTTCTATGTTTTATGTTTCATCTTTGAGTTTTAATATTATAGCAGTAAAAATTACTCAGCAGCATTCTAACAATTTTTAACTGTTAATTATTAGTTTTGTTTGTGGTTTTAAGGTACACTGGCAAAATTGACTCTCAGCAGTACTGTATTTTGTTTAACCTAAAATTTACCATAAATGATCAATATAGAGCAGAATATTGGTGAATATCAAAATGTCCTGGAGATAATTTTTTTTAACCTTGTCTTTATAAGATTCGGGACCTATGCCGGAAAACTAAACGAAATGTGTAAGCCTAAAATGTGGAGACCACTCTCCTATGTAACATGGTTGTGTACCCAGCACTATCTAAGTCTGGGCAACCTTACCTGAAAAGGAGTCACTGAAGGCTTCAGGTTAATTGATTCAGTTTCCTCAGTTACAAGAAATAAAAGTCCACTGCCTTACCATTGCTTAGAGCTTTAAAGGATCTCACCTGACAAGAAACTTAACATCTAGAATATACAGGAAACTCAAATAATGCAACACTAATAGTAATAATAATAAGAGCTAAGGACATGAGAACATTTCTCAAAAGAGAATGCACAAATAGTCAACATGAAAAAAATGCTCAACATCACTAAGCGTCAGGGAAATGCAAATCAAAATGACAATGAAATATCATCTTATGCAGAATGGCTATAGTCAAAAAGACAAAAAAAATCACAAATGTTGGCCAGGATATGGGGAAAAGGGAACTCTAATAGGTTGTCCATGGGAATGGAAACTAGTACAGCCACCGTAAACAACAGTATGGAGGTTTCTCAACGAAAAACCCCAAATCTGTAAATCAAAGGGATAATTGCACTCGCTTTGTTTATTGCAGCATGACTCACAAAGATATGGAATCAACCTGTGTCCATCAACAGGTGAATGGATAAAGAAATGTGGTACATATACATAATGGAATACTATTTGGCCACAGAAATGAATGAAATCATATCATTTGCAGCAACATGGATAGAACTGGAGGTTGGTGTGTTAAATGAAATAACCCAGGCACAGAAAGATAAATATCACATGCTCTCACTCATATGGGGGAGCTAAAAGAAATGATTTCATGGAGACGGAGAATAGAATGAAAGATACCAAAGGCTGGGCGCAGGAGGTTGGGGGATATAGAGATGTTGGTTAGTGGGTACAAGCATTCGGATGGAGGAATACATAAGTTCCAATATTCTATAGCAGAGTAGGGTGACTGTCATTAGCAACATTGTACAGTATATTTCAAAGTAGATAGAAGAGAGAATTTGTAATGTTACCAACACATGAAAATGATAAATTCTCAGAGCGATGGATACCCCAAACACCCTCACTTGATCATTACACATTCTATGCATGTAGCCAAGACTCACATGCATGCCATATATATGCACAATATTTTGTATCAATTTTTCTTAAGAAAGTACGCTGCCTGTACTGGAATTCAACACCTCCCTCAGAGCAGCCAGGAGTTGATCTACACACATTAGTAATGCCCCTCAGATCCACTCTCCAGCCCCTCTGCTCTGTTCTGTGTCCCAGTAGGCCAACCCTGTGTAGACCGTGTCGAATGGTTCTCTTGTTCCCTGGTTTTCAGTTGAGTTTGAGCCATAGGAGTCATCAATGGGAGACTGGGGCAGACAGAAGAGGAGGTTGGAGTCCCTTAACTTGTGGGTCACCACAGGTTTGTCACATCCCTTTTTGAAAAGCCGCGGTTCCTCTCCTGCAAACCTCTTCCACAGCTTCAGATGCTTTCTCTGGGTTCCACTAACCATGTCTCCACTTGTCCCTTATGATGGAGGGGTGGCAATGTCTCCCTGGTTTTGTTAGTCCTTAGTGCTCTGTCCCTTATTAGTTCCCTTTAGCCCTGCCGATATCTCAGTAAAGAGTTCACTATTAAGGGACTCTCAATTACCACACCTGAATGTGCTCTTTCTTCCTTACCCAGACTCTGAAACAATGCTGTTTCTGTCACTCAGAGACTAAGTTCTAAACCTTTGGCTCAATCCCAAAGAGACAAGGAGGTTCAACATACCCACTGCCACAATCCATGACACAATGCTGCCTCCCACCTTGGGCATGACAGTACTTTTCAAGTTATGGTAGAAATATATATTTCTAGAAGTGCTGACTGAAGCCAAGGCTGGCTGCTGATTATGATTGTGAACAGGTGACCATAAGCCACTTGGGTTTCATCTGTGAACCTGTATTTCATGACTGCAACTTTCTCTTATGCTGTTTGGCCCAAAGAAGCATCCCACTCACCTATCCTCACTTTCTCTGCACTGGTCAGGCCTCGTTGAAAGAAAAGACGTGCTTGTCAAGGTAACGCTGAGATCCAAAAGCGAAGAGATTTTAGGCAGTAAATTAATATTCACTGCCCATATTTGGCTAAATTTCCTTCAATAATTTAGCACCACATATGGTAGTTATGAATAAGCACTGATAAGAGATGTTGATAAGAGACTTTCCCCAATCCTCACGGGACCCAGAAAAGAAAGATTTCAAAAACCCGAATGAGTCAATCAAGATAAACACGAGTAAAACCATACCCCGTTTTATTGCACTTCACTTTATTGTGCTTCCAAGTATTATACTTTTTATAAGTTGAAGGCTTGTGGCAACCCTGCATTGAGAAAGAAGTCAATCGGCATCATTATTCCAACATTATTCTTTGTGTTTCTGTGTCACACTTTGGTCATTCTAGCCATATTTCAAAGTTGTTCTGTATGATTTTTCTGCTATGGTGACCTGTAATCTGTCATCAGAGATGTTACTGCTGTAATTGTATTGGAGTGCCATGAACCATGCCCATATAAGACAGAACACATAATCAATAAATGTTATGCGTGTTCTGACTGCTCCACCAACCAGCCATTTCACCATCTCTCTCTCTCTCTTCCTCTAGCTCTCTCTCTCTCTCTCTCTCTCCTCTCTCTCCATCTCTCTCTCTTTCTCTGTCTCTCCCCTCCCCAGGCTTCACTAGTCCTTGAGACAAAAAAAATATTGAAATTATGCCAATAAATAATCCTACCGTGGCCTCTGAGTGTTCAAGTGAAAGAAAGAATTACATATCTCTCGATTTAAATTAAATGCATCAAACTCAGGGGTGAAGGAAATGTCAAAGACAAGATAGTTAGACCAAACAGCCAAGTTGTGAATGTTTTGGAACGACATTAAAAGTGCTACTCCAGTGAATACGCGAATCATAAGAAAGCAAAGCAGTCTTATTGCAGATAGGGAGAAAGTTTGAGTGTTCTCAGTAGAAAAATCAAACCAGCCAAGACATCTCCTAAGTCAAAGCCTAATCCAGAGTCAGACTCCAGTTCTGTCCCATTCTGTGAAGGCTGAGAGAGATGAGGAAGCTGCAAGAGAAAAGGTAGAAGCCAGTCAAGGTTGGTTCATGGGATTTAGGGAAAGAAGCCTTCCCCATAGCATCAACGTGCAGGTGAAGCTGCAAGTGCTGATGGAGAAGCTGAAGCAAGTTTTCCAGAAGGTCCAGCCAAGGTCATCAATGAAGGAGGCTATGCTAAACACCAGACATTCAGTGCAGACAAAACAGCCCTCTTTTGCAATAAAATGTCATATAGAATGTTATAGGTAGAAAGGAGAAGTCAATATCCGGCTTCAAATCTTCAAAGGACAGGTTAACTCTCTTGTCAAGGGTGAATTCATCCTTGAATTTAAGTTGAAGCCAATGCTCATTTCCCGTTTCAAAAACCCTAGGACCCTTAAGAATTATTCTAAATCTACTCTGCCTCTGCTCTAGAAATGAAATAACCAAGTCTTGATGGCAGCACATCTCTTTATAGTATAGTTTACTGAATATTTTAAGTCCACTGTTGAGATCGACTTTTCAGTAAAAAAAATTATCTTTCAAAACGTTACCGTTCATTGACAATGTGCCTAGTCAGCCAAGAGCAGGTTTTCATGCCTACTAACACAGCGTGGATAAAGAAGTGATTCTGATTTTCAGCTTGTTTTATTGAGTGAAAACACTTTCAGTAAAGTGTTTCGAAAGGCTAGAGGTGTCACAGACAGTGATTCCTCTGATGGATCTGTGCAAGGTTAATTGAAAACCTTTTGGAAATGCCTCACCATTCTCGATGCCATTGAAGGCATTCGTGGTTCACGGAAGGAGGTCAAAATCTCATTAACAGGAGCTTGAGAGAAGTTGATTCCAACCCTCTTGGATGACTTTGGGTGGTTCAGGACTTCAGTGTAACTGCAAATGGGGTAGAAATAGCAAGAGAACTAGAGTTAGAAGTAAGGCCTGAAGATGTGACTGAATTGCTACAATCTCCTGATGAAAACGTTTGTGGATGAGGATCGCTTCTTAGTGGTTTCCTGAGATAGAACTGACTCCTGGGGAAGATGCTAGACACTTTGCTGAAATGACAACCAAAGATTTAGATGGTTACATGCACTTAGTTGATAAAGCAGTGGCAGGATTTGAGATTTTGAAAGAAGTCGTACTGTGTGTAAAATGCTGTCAAACAGCATCACATGTTACAGAGGAATCATTTGTGAAAGGAAGAGTCAATCAATGTGGCACCCTTCAGTGCTGTCTTATTTTCATAAATTGTCACAGCCACCTCACCCTTCAGCAATCACCACCCTGATCAGTCAGCAGCCATCAACCTCAAGGCAAAACCCTCGACCAGCAAAAAGATTACAACTCACTAAAGGCCCAGATAACCCTTCACACTTTCTAGCCAAGTGTTTTTTTTAGTGAAGATATACACATTGTTTACTAGACATGTTATTGTACCCTTAACAGGTTACAGTATAGTGTAAACATACCTTTTATATGCACTGGGAAGCTGGGAAAATCATGACTTGATTTATTGCAATATTTGCTTTATGGTGGTGGTCTTGAACCAAACCTGCTATATCTCTGAGGTGTGTGTCTGTAGTTCCAAGCATGAGTTCAAAACTTTAACCAATAGAAATTTAAAGCTGGAAATTTTCTCTAGAAGTAATGATTCGCAGTATTACATTATTGCCACTGTTGTCCTTTAGACATCTATCTAAAGCAGGGTCCCCAACTCCCGGGCCACATGGACTGGTACCGATCCATGGCTTGTTAGGAACCAAGCCACACATCGGGAGGTGAGCTCTGTATTCTGTCAGATCAGCTGTGGCATTAGATTCTCATAGGAGCACAAACCCCATTGTGAACTGCAAATGTGAGGGATCTAGGTTGCAAACTCCTTATGAGAATCTAACGCCCCATGATCCCCTTCTCCTCCATTCATGGAAAAATCAGTTTGCCACAAAACCAGTCCCTGATGCCAAAAAGTTTGGGGACCGCTGATCTAAAGGCTTCTTGGTGTTGAATGACATGTCTGGGAGGCATGATATCTGATTACAAAGAACTTCCACTCTAAAAAGTCACACACCAAATACAAAGGAAAACAGAAGGAAAAAAATCCTTTGTTGCTGTTCATTTTCTCATGTCCTCTTATCCTTGCTTAGGAAGAGCAGAGGGTATGGAAAGAGAGCAAGCACCTGGCATGGGTTTGGCACAAACCCAAAATATCAATAGTTCTTCAGCATCGATGGAGCCTTGCCTCCGTCTGAAACGACATCTCCAAACATGGTGCAGACAGATAACATCCTGCTCAGAAATGCAATTGGACTGGGTAACTTAAAAATTCCAGCAGAGACGTTCATTTGAGAAATGTTGCTATAGCAATACTTACCAGTGGTCACAGAATGATTCCTCTAGCTCTTTGACTAGATGGTACCCCAGAAGGAGCAAGAACAAAAAAAGTACGATTTTTTCTCCTTCCTGTCTGTGAAATTCCCTCTTAAAAAAATATCAAGGATTCAGAACTTATTTTTAACAGCAAATGTAATAAAGACAGTGGTCCTAAACCTTTTTGGCAGCAGGGACTGATTTGGGGAAGTGAGGTGTGGAGGATCACCAGGCATTAGATTCTCATAAAGAACCTACAGCCTCGATCCTTCACATGTGCAGCTCACAATAGGATTAAAGCTCCTGTGAGAGTCTAATACTGCTGCTGACTTGGCAGAAGGCAGACCTCAGCTTTCCCGCACCTCCCCCGCTGTTTGGCCCAAGTCCTAATACGCCCCGCTCACCTCCTGCTATGCGCCCAGTTCCTAGCAGGCCACGGACCAGTGCCGGTCCTCAACCAGGGGGTTGGGGACTCCCGCCTTAAGATGTATCTCACAAGTTTAACGTCCTGTAGACATTAATGCCTGGGATTGCAGGTTCACGTGAGGGTGTGAGCATGGGTTTTTCCAAGAAACAAGAGAGACTAAAAGCATCATGATTTGGAACAATGTATAGTGTTTGGGAACCATACATTAATCTATCAACTATGATGGTAGATTACGTACCAGTCAGAGGAGAAGAAGCATGACTAAACACGATGGAGAATAGAGGAAAATAACTCTTGCTTTTTCTAATTTTTTAAAAGTAAGTCATGAGGAAGAAGTGTCACATCCCAAGGGCATAATGTAGCCAAACAGCCATTGGATGCTGTTGCCAGGTTTACCGAGAACTCGTCGAAGGGCCCTTCCCCAGGCCTCATTTCCCTCAACCCTAGAACTGTGGGGGAAGGGCAGTGAGGGGGTGGACCAGATGATCTTTAAGATTGCTTACGATGCCAGAATCCAATGTATTCTAAGTCTATCACAAGTTCCATTTTACACACATACGAACACACAGAAGAGATAAAAATGCCAGTTGTTATCTTTTTCCCAAGGCTTGGGTTTTGTTTCAGACCTTATTTTGGAAGGGGAAAAAATCACAGATGAATCACTGCAAATTATGATACCAGTCATGGATCTTATCAAAATTGGCGACTCATCCATTTTTCAGCAGTTTTGCTAGCCATAGGGAAAATGCAATTTCTTTCTCTTCCTCCTCCAAAGGCCAAAGGAACATGATTGCATCTTTCCTCCAATCTATTTTTTTTTAAAGGCAATGACTATTTTTTTATTGTTCCATACACATTAGCACTTAATTCATTAAAAATAAAAGAATTATTTTAATTCATCCAAAAGAAAGTAGTTCAAGTTCATTTTGAAGTCGGTCTTTTCAAAAGACTACTGTTCATGTTTTGATTTCCTGGCTTTGGAGTAATCATATTTAATATAATGATTATCAATATTTATTCTCATTTGTTACTACTCTTATTTATTTGAGGTCCAATTTTTTTTATTTATTTGAGGTCCAATTTTATTTTATAAAATGCCAATTTGATGTAGCAGTCAGAGTAACAAATTTGAGTCAAGAGCATTTATTATATTTGTGTCCATCTTTGCTACGTGTAGCAATGTGAACTTAAGTTTGTCATTTACCTGTTTAGTCTTAATTTCCTCACTAATAAAATGAAGAAACTGATAAAACATGTCACATTTATTTCTCAAGAGTATTGAAAAAAATCAAGTAAAATAATTATGCAAAACCATATAAAAATTACAGAGCATGATGCAATAATAATTATCCTAATTATTATTCCCCTACTAATTTTTGTTCTAAGTGATTTTATATTCCACATAATATTGAAATTCTGTACATATTTCAAGTTGAGATTCATTATTAATTTTAGAATTGCTGCATACTTTTGAATTTGCCTGATTCTACATACATAAATTCTTGAAAACTCAAAATATGTCCAGTGTATCTAGAACCACCATTCACATAAAATGTGAAGAAATAATCTAACTGGCTCAGATAGCATTCTGATAGCTACAGTGTCTTCAGCACAACTGAATGTCCATGACTGATAACCTGTTCAAATATACGACATGGAAATGTTTTCACATGATTAAAATCTCACTCAGTTGGAAGTACCGCGACTAAAATGGCAACAATTTAAAGACAGGGTAAGTGTTCAAACAGAAGATTTCACTCCATTCTATCCCAAACTTAATTCTTTTCCATTCAGCAAAGCGATTACTTTTTAAGTTTTCCTGGACATCTACAATAGAAGGACTTTCTGGTTATTGAGGTCACTACCAGGAAATAAACTGAGTGGTGAGCGCCATAGACCGATCTGTAGAGAGACTTAAGAGTTCACCAAGATGGTGGAGATGCTGTGTCAGTTCCATACGCAGATACAGGGTGAGAAGGTTTCTTTTAGATTTCTCAAAGAAAATCATTCATGTAACCTGGAAATGTAATGAAGTTCCTTGAATTTAAGCAGTCCGGGGAATTACTGGTTTTGAATTACTGGTAATCGCAAAGAGGGTTAAATACAGTTTCAGAATGAAAAATAGTTTTATTTTGTATTTTGTCAGGAAGTGAGTGAGCCAAGAGGTGCAAAGGCAAAAAAAAAAAAAAAGACAGAGAGAGAGAAGATCACCGGGGCTGATATCAAAAAGTGCTACATAAATTCAGAGATGACGGGGCAGGCGAAGGCTTGCAGGGTGGCCACCACAGTGTCACCTATGGCTGAGACTCAGAGAGAAAGCAGGCAAGGAAGCCACTGTACAAATGTGGAGCCAATGCACAGCCACTTTACTACTTGAGGTCTAGATGAGGCCTGGTATTTCCTCTTTCACCCCCTTTAAAGTCCTCATTAGAAACGTTGGAAGGGGCAAGACCTCCAGAATTTCTGCTTCCTTCGTTCCTGCAGTTTTCAGTTTCCCCCCCGCCCCGTTCGGTTTTAACAAAAAGTCATCACTCTGGACTATCTGGCCTGCAATGTTGAATCTTGGTTCTCAAACTGCACATCCCAACAGCACTTTTCTTGCTTCTGTTTTTATGCAACTTACATCTGCTCTCCAGCCAGGGCTCCCAATTCTTCCTCCAGCTCGACAGACGATGTCTCAGGAAGAAGGCGTCACATTTTTCACTCATTGCAATTCAGATGTTACAGAACTGGATTCACAGGTTCACAAGTCGGAAGGACCCACATGGAACGCAAGAATCAAAATCCTGAAACCAAAATGCAACTCCATTAATAGATCAGCATGACACAAGTCACTTAATTTTTTTTTAGTTATTGGAACTTCAGATCCCTTATCTGCAAATATACACAAGTCCATAATTTGAAGAGTCATTTGGGGAATTAACTGAGATGGAATCATTGAACTTACTAGGCTATTCTGGTATGATAGATGGTGGTAGAAGTTAATAAAAATTTAATAGGAATTTTTAAAAATACTAGACTAAGTGTTGGTTATCTTCACCCTACCTACGACTCTTTAACCAATCCATGGGAAGAACTACATCTGAAAAAAAACCAGGGAGTATAAGAAAATCTTTCTGAGTTAGAAAAGCACCTGAAGGTAGAAGTCACACACGTGGGCAATAAGCTTGGGAAAAAAGGACGTTAGAAGTAATAAGCCTGTTGAATCCCAGTTCCCTACTTACTAACTCGGTGAACTCACTAGATTACTAATCTCTCTGAGCCTTAGTCTTTGCTTCTGCAAAAAAAGAAAACAGTCGTTCATATCCACTGGGATGTCTTTGAGTTTCGGGTGAGATCACAGACTCAGTGCACTGTTTCATTCATGCAACAAGCTACGTTTTGACGAGCTCCTGCCCCAGGCACTATTCTGGGCACTTGGGAATACATCTGTGAACAAAATAAATAGAAATCTCTGCCCCATGGAGGCTTCAGTTGTGGTGGGAGAAGACACAATAAAGAGCACAAGTAATAAATGATTGATATGGCCAAAAGGTTATAAATGCTACAGGAGAAAGAAGGGATTTGGAAGTTTGGCGGAAGTTGGGTGGGGTGGACAGAAGGAAGAGCATACTGCAGTGTTAAATGTAAGGATCAGGTAGGGCTCCTGGGGAAGGTGAGATTTGAGCAAAAAACTGAAGACGGTCAGTAAGTCAGTCAAATGGTGATGAAAGAGGGAGAGCCCTACAGGCATCGGGAACAGCTACGCAAAGGCCCTAACAGCAAGGAGGCCAGTGTGACTGGGAAGAAACAAGCAATTAATGTTGTAAGAAGGGGATTGGCCGTAGTGAGAAACTGCCAGGGGAGGGAGAGGGGGACACCTCATAATAAGGGTACCTGATCTAAAGCAGGTGAAGTGGGGGTCAAAGTGAGGCCCAAACTTGACCTACACAATGACCACTTACATATCTAACCCTGAATCGTACCCCACATCTTTAAAATAAAAATTAAATTAAATTGAAAAAAAAAAGAAGTAAGCCATTGCAAACGAGTAGGGGACACACAAGAGCAAGAGCAGCAGTAGGGAACAGATCACACACAGGATCCTCCAGGTCATTGAAAGGACCCGACTCTAAAGGAATCGCAGAGACTTTGCAGGGTTTTAAGCAAGGCAGTGATGCAATCCCAAGAATGCTTTTGCAAGACCTTTTGGCAGCTCTGTTGAGATTGTTCGGCTGTGTGGACATGAAGAACAGGAGGACAAGCCATTAAGAGGCAGAATATGGGAGAGAAATACAGCAAGCGGTAACGGTGGAATGGCGAGGAGTTGTAAAAGTGTAGATGTAAGTTGAAAGTAAAGTCCACAGGGTTTCCTGATGAACTCACTAGTAAATGAGAGAGACAGAGGAGTCAATGAAGACCTCTAGATGTTGGGGCTGACCAACTGGGAAAAGAGAATTGCCATCAACTGGGTTGGGGAAGATGACAGGCTGAGCAAGTTTCAGGACAGAAAGATCAGGAATATGGTACAGGCATAACCAGTTTGTGATGTCTATTAAACATTCAAGCAAAATGTCCAGTGGACTGTTGGATCTATGCATCTAAAACTCAAAGGAGAGGTGTGAGTTAGGTATTTCAATTCAGGAATCAACAGCATCCAGAAATATCTAAAGTCACGAGACTTTAGATGAAAACACCAGGCAAGAAAGTATTGCTAGAAAAGGAAGAGGACCATGGACCAGGAGAACATATCAGTGAAGTTAGAGAAAAACCAAGGGCACACACCTAGAAGCCAAGTCAAGAAAGTATATCTAAAAAGGAATGGGCCAGTCACAAGTGGCTTATGCCTATAATCCCAGCACTTTGGGAGGCAGAGGTGAGAGGATTGCCTGAGTCCATGGATTCAAGACCAGCCCGGGCAACTTGGTGAGATCTCCTCTTCACAATAAATCAAAAAATTAGCCGGGCATAGTGATGCATGCCTGTAGCTCCAGCTACTTGGAAGACTGAGGTGGAAAGAACACCTGAGCCCAGCAGGTTGAGGCTGCAGTGACTGTGAGTGTGCCACTGCACTCCAGCCTGGACAACAGAGTAAGACTCCAACACCCCCCCCCCAAAAAAAAGAAAGAAATAAAGAAAGAGAATGGATCAGATGTGGTGGTTCACACCTGCAAATCAGCACTTTGGGAGGCCAAGGCAGGAAGGTTGCTTAAGACCAGGAGTTTGAGACCAGCCTGGGCAACACAGTGAGACCCTATCTCGACCAAAAAAAAATGTTAAGTGTGGTGGCATGCATCTGGAGTCCCAGTTACTTGGGAAGTTAAGGCGGGAGGAGCTCTTGCATTCAGGAGTTTAAGGTTACACTGAGACATGATCATCTCAAAAATAAATAAATAAACAAATAAAAATGTAATACAAGAAGTGAATAAGCAGTGATTACAAATACTGTCAATGTGTCATACAAGACAAGGACTGAGAATTGACTTGGCAACATAAAAGCCATTGCTAACTTGATAAGAGCAGTTGGTGGAGTGGTGATGGTGGTGGAGGAAGCCTAATTATGCCAAGGCTAAGAGATACTAGGAGGAGAAAATTGTGAAAAAGTGAGAATACATACACACATTTTTTCAACTAGTTCTGCTAGAAATGGGGAAAATGGAATGGCAACTACAAGGGAAAGTGAAGACAAATGAAACCTTTTGATGTAGAAGAGATTATCGCATGATTCAGTGTTGGCACTCCGTAAGTCAAGGCCCTGGAAAAAAGCCCGTCACACAGCAGCTAGTATTAGCTCTGTGAACACGTTCTTATGCTCAGTAGCCTTCATTGTCAAAATGGAGTTTATGTCTTGATACTTCCCAACCTACAAGCATCTGTGAGTAAAAGTGACAAGGTTGGCCTATGCCTGAAAGGGATGGGAAATCTCAGCTAGAAAGAAAAGACTTTTCCTCTTTCAGGAATCTCCCTTATACTACATTTCAGACAGCCACACTATTTCAAGGAGTAACACCAAGAAGAGTTGTCATGTTCTCCCTCTAACCATGTTGGAACCATCCCAACTGCACCAGGAGACACATAGGTCGTCTCTCTGAAATGCCTCATTCTCTTCCTGATAAAGAGAAAACACATATTTCTAAGAGTAATGTCAGAAAGATGCTTATAGCCTTAGCTTAAGACTCGCCTCAAATCTATTTAATTCACACAACAGTTAGGATCCTACGGGAAGAAGAAGAAGAGAAAGACTAGAAGGGCTAGACCAAGAGGAAAAAGAATGTGAGTGAGAAAGAAGAGTACTAATCAAGCGACAGTAGGTAATTCACCTGAGTGGAAAAGACTAAGTAGCTTTCATCACAATTATTGAAGTTCATTTAGCATTTGGCAGATGTTTGCTTTGTCTACCTAGTATCCAATCTCCATTTTCTGGTGGTAGCACCTAGATTTTCCCTTGAAAACTATCATTTCATTAAGCTGGTGGACTTGGTAGAATGTAGGTCTAGTTGCTGTGTTCTCTCTTTGGCAAATTGTAGGTGAAAAAACCCAAGCTGGAATGATCTATCCTTCCTCTTGAAGGATGTGTCAACAGGAGGGGGAAAAGTAGCCATTGTCTCCTTGTCATGGGGTCCCAACCCCTGGTCCTTGGACCAGTGCCAGTCTGTGGTCTGTTAGGAACTGGGCCACACAACAGAAAGTGAGCAACAGGCAAGCATGTGAAGGTTTCTCTTTATTTATTTATTTATTTATTTATTTATTTATTTTTAAATTGTGGGGTACAATTCAGGGTTCGGTATACAAATATTCAATATGCAGGTACCCTTGTGGATGAGGTATGCCCCCCCCAGCAGATCTCGACTACTGTCAATCCCCCCTCCACGACCCCCCTCCCCACGGCAGTTTCCCGCTATTGTCAATCCTTTTGTTATAGTATTTCGGTAGTTGTTCAAGGTCCACTTAAGAGTGAGAACATGTGATACTCAGGTCTTTTTTTCTGTGAAAGATCACTCAGTATTATAAACTCTAATTCCATCTAGGTTGCTGCGAAGTTCATGATTTTGCTCTTCTTTATAGCTGCGTAATATTCCATTGTGTATATGTACCACATTTTTTTAATCCAGTCCTCTTTTGATGGGCAGCATGGTTGGTTCCATGTTCTTGCTAGTATGACTCATGCTGTGATAAACATATGTGTACAGGTATCTTTTTTATAGCGTGATCTGGATTCTTACAGGTATATTCCCAGTAAGGGGATTGCAGGGTCATATGGAAGATCGATTTTTAGAACTTTTAGGAATCGCCACACTGTTTTCCACGGAGGCTGTACTAGTTTACACTCCCACCAGCAGTGTAGATGTATTCCCTTTTTACCACATCCTCTCCAGCATCTGTTATTTTTTGAGTTATTGATGATGGTCACTCTGACTGGAGTTAGGTGGTATCTCAGTGTGGTTTTAATTTGCATCTCCTTGATGTATTGTGAAGGTGAAGCTTCATCTTTATTTACCTCCACTCCCCATCGCTCTCATCACTGCCTGAGCTCCGCCTCCTATCAGATCAGCAACGGCATTAGATTCTCACAGGAGCGCGAACCTTGTTGTGAACTGCTCATGTGAGGGGTCTAGGTTGCATGCTCCTTAGGAGAGCCTGATGCCTGATGATCTGAGGTGGAGCTCAGGTGGCTGGGTGCTGGGGACCGGCCACAAATACAGATTAACATTAGCAGTGAGATTTGACTGCACATCCCCCCAGCCCCCTGTCCACACAAAAATTGTCCTCCATGAAAATGGTCTCTGATGCCAAAAAGGTTGGGAACCACTGCCTTAAAAGATAACCTGCTGGTTTCTACTTCCCAGAAGAGGCAGAGGTTGTCTTCCATTCACCTGCTCTGCTCTGATGGGACCTGTAGTTCACACAGATCTGTGTTTCGTTTGGTCAGTGTCTGTGTTGTACCTGTTGCTAAGTACTTTGAGCATAACCTCTAGATGGTTCTGGTCCCTGTCCAATACTATGCTCAATTCTTCAGCTTTTCCTTTATACCTGTGAGTTACCCCACCTCTGAAAAGTCCGTTTTCCTCCCCTCCTCTTTCTCCTTTGACTTAAGTTTGGTCCAGAGACTTGTCATGCTTTTGCAACCAAAGGATGCCAGAAATAGAGTGGACTAGTCTGGAAAACTGATTGTTACTACAGACTTTCAAAATGACTTCTCTCAACGCCTTCTTTCCTAGATTGGGATCTGCCCTTGGAAGTCACTTCAGGACCCTCCCTGACTTTTAGTCACTGACTTGACCTGATCCCCCACTATGGGACAACAGTTGAAATTACTGCTGCTTCTGCCCACCCAGGCATTAGCAGCATGTCAACAGGTCAACGCTTAAAACTCTGTTCCCGGCCGGGCTCAGTGGCTCAGCCTATCGTCCCAGCAGGTTGGGAGGCCGAGGCGAGTGGATTGACAGAGCCCACGGGTTCGAGACCCACCTGGGCAACTTGGCGAGACTTCATCTCTACAATAAATCAAAAATGAGCCAGGCGTGGTAGTGCGCACCTGTAGTTCCAGCTCCTTGGAAGACTGAGGCGGAAGGATCGCCGGAGCCCAGCAGGTCGAGGCTGTGGTGGCCGGGAGCGGCCACTGCACTCCAGTCTGGGCGACAGAGTGAGACTCCAACTCAAAAAAAAACTCTGTTCCCTTTTTTTCTCTGAGAAGTAAGTAATCATAAAATATATAACACAGAGACACTTAATATGAACGGAGAAGGGTTCTTACAATTTTTTGTATCTTCTAGACCACATCTGGGGGAAAAAACTAGACCCTTTGGCTATTAAAAAATTCTTTTTGCATATAAAATGGAAAATAGTTTTCTAGATGCCACTCTCAAGAGCCTTTTGCTCATGGCTATGAAACCTTCATTCGAAAGCCTTTTCCTTTGCATTCTCTGGCACAGTTTTATGGGATGCACCATGTAAACAGATGCCTCATATAAATTTCATTTTTATAGGTAGCTAATATACTAATATCCTACAGGGATAATTTAAACTCCCAGGTGTCCAAGTTTTAACTAGGCTACAAAGAAAATTTAGCCAAGGACAACAGGACAAACCACCTAAGCTAGAAATGTCATGGCTCTTTCATGAGGCACAGAGATTTTAGCAAACTTCAAAATAATGTCACACAAAGAGCAATCCGGCTAGGAAAGAGACTCATTAACTGAGGTGAATCAAATTTATAGATTTTGTTGGGCCATTTGGAAGCATGAAATCCTTTGTATATATTATTTATATACATAGTTTCACGTTGAGTAGTAAAACGGTTTATAACGAGATGGCATCATAACACCAACCCTTCCTACCATGCCCACTGTTCTGAGATGGTAGAAAAGGACCAATGCTAGTGGAGAGTGCATAATGCAAAAATAGAAAATAGGTCAATAATGCTTATCACACACTCGTGTGTGTGTGCATGTGGTGAAATTCCTGTTGAGATGAAACTTAATCCTCGGCAAGAGAAGCTACCAGCCAAGCTTCGTACCCAAAAACTAACCAGAAGTAGATCTTTGACACTTCCCTCCATAAGAAAGTGGCCTTTGTTAGTTATTCAAATACAAGTTAGGGAGTCACTCTTTGCCCTGTTGTAACAGATCCCTTTGTGGGCTAATTCCTGAAAATAAGTTCCCCCTGCCCCCCACAGACAGATAACTACATATATATATATATCTATATATTTAATATATATATAAACATACATTTATAATATATGTGTGTATATATGTACACACACACCTGGACAAGTGAGTGCTGAATGATTATTTGGAAAAATGCAAATTATGTGAGCTTGTGTGTACTCCCAGTTAGTAAGGCAGTCTATTTTGCTTACATTCATACTCATATACACACTTCATAAACATGGGCTTATATTTTTCTGTCACCTTAATGCTCAAACCCTGACATGGAGTGAAAATGATTTACCAAGAGTCACACATTTTGCTAGTATCAGTATCACTCCTCTCTTGTAAGTAACATCCCTCATCGTTTCCTTTTTAAGTACATTATCTGTAAGTTATCTTTCTAGCGTATATTCTACTTGAAATGAAACTTCAAGAAAGGGGAATCCCAGACAGGTTCTTCTTGTACCATAAATTCATACAACTCCAGGTCTTTGGCAGAATTCCAAAGCTCTCCGTAGGTTTCAGAGACAGATAGCTAGGGACCGAACAAAGTCTAGGGCCGAGGAAGCCTAGTTCAGAAACTGAGAACTCTAGCTGGTCTCAGAACTCTGACCAAAAGAGAAAAGACAGAAGACTACTCCCCTGAAAATAGAGAAAAGCCAGCATTCAAAACTAAGTTGATCAGAGACTGTAAATCAAATTCGTTCATTCATAATTAAGCAGTTACCATACATAAAACTCTATGCTTGGTCTTATTGGGCATGGGAGGGAAGGGTGGTACATAGGCTGTGCCCTCGAGGGCCTCTAGGGCTGTAGAGTATGTATTCTGGTCCCAGTTTATGTGTGAGGAAACTGAATATGAGAAAGATGAAAAAAATGTGGTGTCCCTAGAACGTAGCCCTTAAAATAAGACAAGTACAAAACGAACCAAGATACAAAGCAGAAATGGTGAGGTCTCCCCGCTATGGAATTGAGACTGTTGATGAGTGTCTATCAAGAAACTGTGACAGATAGCGTGAGAATCCCAAAATATGACGATGCCTTGCAGACAGAAGTCAGGGCCACTTGAGATCCTTAGCGGCCCCTATCCCCAAAGAGATTTGAGGTGATGCCCATCTCCCTTCATCGCTACCATATATAATCCAAAACAAAATGGCACTTAATGATTTTTAAATTAAAGAAATCCAGCTAAGTTTAAATTGCTCCCCCATGGTGATCACTTTATTGCTCTTCTTGCAATAACACATTCTTTC
Organism: Carlito syrichta; assembly: GCF_000164805.1. Classification (NCBI taxonomy): domain Eukaryota; kingdom Metazoa; phylum Chordata; class Mammalia; order Primates; family Tarsiidae; genus Carlito; species Carlito syrichta. The sequence goes on along the minus strand of NW_007253372.1, from coordinate 279,385 downwards.
AGAAATAATTTGGGAGGGTCCGTTCTCCTGTCTTGCTGGTTCACTCAAATCATTCTTTGTCTGTCTATACCAGGATGCATAAAGTTTTATTGGCACACAGCCGCACCCCTTCCTTTGGGTATCATGCTAAAGCAGCTTTCCCCCCCGCAATCACAGAGTCAAGTCGCTGCAGCAGAGACTGATGGCCTGCAAAGTCCTAACGTATTTATACCATCTGGACTTGCACAGAAAAAGGTTGCCAACTCTTGATCTACAGCGTACTCTAGCACAGGTAAAAATACAATACAGGTGTTGACTTGGGAAAAATAAGTTGGCAACCTCATAAAAAGTCTCACAGGAGGGCAGTTAGGCAGGTAGGTAGGTAAGTAGTTTACCTTTATGGACAGAACCTTCCAATTCAGTCTGTCCTGGGAGCAGGCCACCCAAGGCTGGACTGCTAGTTGACTAAACACCATGAAATTTATATGTGTATGTAAAGTATGTCTCATTTAGCAGATCTTTGTGACCACATGACTACCCCATCTCCACTCCAAATGTCCAGAGATGGTCATAATCAATGTCACTGCCAGAAGGTTGCTCGATGACCACAGATTCAGAGGAAAAGGCTGAGCTAATTTGTGATGACAAGAGTTGGAGAGTCTGAATAGCCATCTCCGTCAATGAAAGATGGCTGTTCAACTAGAATTCCAGAGTTTTCCCATTCCTCTGGGTGGACAGTCATTGCGAGGTACTCCTCTGGGTGGACAGTCACTGCCTCTGTACTCTTCCTCTTTAAAAGTGCCACCAGCCGGGCTCAGTGGCTCAGCCTGTAATCCCGCGCCTTTGGGAGGCTGAGGTGAGTGGATTGCCTGAGCCCGCGGGTTCGAGACCCGCCTGGGCAGCGAGACCTCATCTCTACAATAAATCAAAAAATCAGCCGGGCATGGTAGCGCATGCCTGTAATTCCGGCTACTCGGAAGGCTGAGGCGGAAGGATCGCCGGAACCCAGCAGGTTGAGGCTGCAGTGGCTGGGAGTGGCCACTGCACTCCAGTCTGGGTGACAGAGTGAGACTCCAACTCAAAAAAAAAAAAAAAAAAAGTGCCACCATCCTCCCTTCCTATGGATGCATTCTGTTTGTGGAAACCTAAATCTGTTTAATACGGCTGCAGTCACCTTTTGCAATCCTGCTTTCCAAGCCATTCAGTCTCTTAGGTGAAGATATGCTCTCATCGGCCAGGCACAGTGATTCACATCTGTAACCCCAGGGTTTAGGGAGGTTGAGACAGGAGGATCACCTGAGGCCAGGAGTCTGAGACCAGCCAGGGCAAAAAGCAAGACCCTGTTTCAATTGTTTTTTTTTTTTTTTAGAAGAAAAACAGACTTATTTAAAAAGAGATCACTTCCCACATGTGACCGTCTGGGGTGCGATCTGCTGCCGCATGGAAGATGCAAATAATTGCACAGAAGTTAGATTTTAAAATGTAGTTTATTTAAAAGTAAATTAAAGAAAGAAAGAGAGGGGAGAGAGAAGATTCACCTCTGCAAGGTGGAGGAGGGGCCCAAAGCCAGGAAGCATGGCGACGGTCATAACTCAAAGAGCGCGTGGCCACCCATTTCTATTTTTAACAGTTAAAGAATACAAGACTTGCTGTCATCTATTGCTTTTCTTTCATAACTTTCAAGGACACCTCTGGGTAGTCTTCAACTCAGAGGGACGGGTGGCATTTTTTTTCACTCTTCACTCACACAAGTGTAGAGGCAACTCAGCGGTTCTCATTGTCATATGCCCCCTCACCATGCCCATGCGAGGAATTTCTTTCCCCAAAAGTTCATCTGATGCCACAAGCGTGTGTTCACCTATTCAGGAACATAGACAAAGAGTGTATTTAGAGGCCCTCAAACTTTATCAAATCCTGATTTATACAGGTAACCACATCAATAAACACATCAAAATCCCACTGGGTAAGTGACAGTCTCTAAATCAAACCAAATGCATCTTTCCTGACTGCCTCTAACTCTAAAGGCACCAATCTCTTCTCTCTCTCTCTCTCTCTCTCTCTGCCCTTTCAGAGCATAGCGTTTCTGCACTGACGGAAAAGCTCTCTATCCAGTGGACCACACTAGTCTACTCTGTAGGGAATATTACACGAGGGATATTCAGAGTTTTTAGTCATTTCATTGTCTGTGCGGTCAATAACTTAGGATCATGCTGGATTATCATTTATCAATGGCCTACGACTTTTTATTATGTTGACCTGGAGCAGTTTAGACTAATGGTCACTCTTTGAAGAAATGTTTGTAAGGCAAAAATATGGAGGAAAGAGAAAGAGAAATAATATTTCAAGCCAATAACTTCGCTATAACTTTGTTAGATACTTTCCACATAAAGTATTTATTTTAAACCTCAAAGCACATACCTGTTTCATAGACTAAAGTCTATAAATAGATCAAATAAGTAACTTGCCCAAGTTTCCACAGCTAATAAGTGGTAAATCCAGAAACACAAACCCAAATCCATGCTACTCTAAGGTCTAATCTTCCATGGATGCATTGCCCTTTTCCAATATCAATTAGCTAGTAGGATTGGCAGTGCTTGAAGCCACTGGTGTATTAGCATGAAAAGCATCTGGTTTAGAGCTTATCCTTGGTTTTAGACTTGATAAACTCACCATCACATCCACATCTCTGTCAATTACCTTCCGGAATAAGATTGAGATCAACAACATACATAAATGGATATTTCCATTATCTTCCCACAATACGAACTCCCTAATAGTCACCAAGAAACTCAGCGACTATCAATAGTCATCAAAATAACTCAGCAGATATTTATCTAGCACTTATGATGAGCCAACCATTTGACCTGAAGTTTATAACAGATTCTTGCCACAGATAGACCTGGTGGCTCAACACACAAAATACATGGTGGACAAGCAGCCCAAGCTTGAACAAAATAGGAATTTGAAAATGTTGACGAAACATTCCTTCTCATCACTGATTTTTTTTTTCTTACTCTGTAGACAGAGCAACAAGGCACAGGGTCTGATTAAAACTCTGTTAACCGCTAATTTGCCCTCTGCTCAGAGCAGCTGATACCAAACCTGCCCAACCAAGAAATCCCGTTTGGTAGTGAATGCTCACGCTTACTAAATCACAAACAGTCAACCATTTCCAGTCAAAAGAGTCGAGCAGACCCTGGCAGTGACATCAGTGCTCGATGCTATCTCGCTGCCTTTCTTGGAAGCTTCTCTCTATCTTCTGACATGCTTCACGGGTGTGGTGGCTGGTACCACCTACAACATACCAGAATTTGAAACAAATCAGATACAAAAGGGGGAGGAGACTGACTAAGAAGAAACCAGAAAGTTTGCTCTTTGAACCTCCGTATCTTCTTCTATTAAATGGGGAGCTACCCTTGGTTCACAAGAGCACCGGAACAAAAATAAAATAAGGTGGGTATAATGTTCATTCATTTAACCAAAAGTGACCCGACACTTACTACAAACCAAATACCGTGTCAGGCATGGGGGAGACAAGAGTGGACAAAGCAGATATTCTGTCCCTGTGTTCACAGGCCATTATGTATAGGGGAGCAGGCAGACATAAAGCAAATCGTCAGCCAGGCTCGGTGGCTCACCCTGTAATCCCGCGCCTTGGGAGGCTGAGGTGAGTGGATTGACTGAGCCCGCGGGTTTGAGACCCGCCTGGGCAAC
>NW_007253372.1:259154-275672 GCF_000164805.1 Carlito syrichta | reverse complement strand
GGCCACTGCACTCCAGTCTGGGTGACAGAGTGAGACTCCAACTCAAAAAACAAAAAAACAAAAAAACGAATCGTCATGGAATGAGCTAAGTGACTAACATGTGTCAAATGTTACAAAGAATGCTAGAAAGTGCAGAGTGCTATGGAGGCCAGGTTCCTTGTAATAGACTGAATAACAGCCACCCCAAAATGTCCATGTCCTAATCCCCAGAGCCTCCAAGTATGTTTCTTTTTCTTTTTTTTTTCTTTTATTTGAGTCGGAGTCTCACTCTGTTGCCCTGGCTGGAGTGCAGTGGCACGCTCACAGCTACCCCAACCTTGACCTGCTGGACTCAGGCGATCCTTCCACCTCAGCCTTCCAAGTAGCTGGAACTTATAGGTGCGCACCACCTTGCCCAGTTAAGTTTTTTATATATAGTAGACATGAGGTCTTGCCGAGTTGCCCGGGCTGGTCTCGAAGCCCTGAACTCACACAAAGTATGTTTCTTTACATGGACTTTGCCAGTATGACCAAGTTAAGGGTCTAGAGGCAGGAAATGGATCGTGGATTATCCAGTTGGCCCATCTAGTCACAAGCATCCTTAAAGGTGGAGGAGGAAGGCAGAGGGAGAGGAGGCTGGAGGGATCCAGCGTGAGGAGAACTCAACTTGCCCCTGCTGACACAGGAGAAGTGAGAAGAGAGAATAAGTCCAGCAGCCAAGAAATGTGGGGGGCTTCTACAAGCTGAAGAAAGCAAAGGAATGCTCCCCTAGAGCCCCCAGAAAGGAAAGCAAGACTGCTGATACCTTCATCTTAGCCCAGGAGATACCATCAGACGTCTGATCTACAGGATGGGGAGAGAACACATTTCTGTCTGTTGTTTTTTTTTTTTTTGAGTTGGAGTCTCACTCGGTCGCGCAGACTGGAGTGCAGTGGCTGCTCCCAGCCACCGCAGCCTCGCCTGCTGGGCTCCGGCGATCCTTCCGCCTCAGCCTTCCGAGTAGCCGTCTGTCTGTTGTTTTAAGACACTCCATTTGGAGTTATTTGGTACAGCAGCCGTAGAAAACACACACAGTCTAAAGGCTAACAGGGCAGGGAGAGGAGGTGGTCGGAACAAGGTCCTGGAGAATTTAACTGAGACTTTCGGGTGAGTTGGAGGTAATCAGACAGAGGGCCATGTCCCTCCCTCCTCACCCCAAAACCCACACCTGGCCCTGAAGCCTGTGGTGTTCTCACTGGTGGGTACTGCAACTTTTCCTGAGGTCCAGGAGGTCATATTCCTGATGGGGATCTCTGGAGCCAGGTAGCTCTGATTAGGACATCCTTGCTACCACATATCCGTAGCACATGCTTTCATTCTTTCAACAAGTGTGTATTGAGCACTTACTGTGTGCCTGTCATTATTCTGGGCTCGGGGGGTGTGGCAACAAACAAGACAGTCAATACTCCTTTGGGAGTAGAAATGGAGTCCATCTTTGTGCAAAAGATTAACTCTGACCATAAATTTTTTTTGGAAGAGCAGAACCATATATGGAAACATTGGTATAATCTTAGAGAGTGCTAGATCCGAAAAGTACCAAGAAACAAGAGTCTCAGTCCAGCAGAGACCCCATGAAAAACTTCAGGCACTAATAATTTAGTCTAGATGGCCGGAAGAACCCCTCGACTCTCCTGTCTCCACGTTTTCCAGAATGCTTAAGGAACATTAACTGCAGTGAGAGACAGGGTCACAGCGCCAATCCTAGGAAGAGCCAATGCTTGACACAAAATTGGCTCTGGGTTTTCAATGGGCATAGGTTCCTCCTGAAATGCTAGTGGTGAGATTTAGAAATGTGTTTTATTTTAAATCTCAAAAGTGAGAATCTCACAGATAATTGAAGAGGTAACAGAGGCAAACGGCACCACACAAAAGAGCTTGGCATAAACGCTATAAAGGTACTATTGTACAAATACCTATACCTGCTTTATAATTCAATTATTTCATAGCAAAAAAAAAAGTCATTGGAATTTCCCACATGTAACAATTTTAAGGGGAGGGGTTGTCTTGGTTTTTGTTCATTTGTTTTGTTTTCACATCATCAAAGTAGTGCTGGTCCAGCACAGCATGTGTCCAACTAAATGGACCCTCCAAATGCCTACCCCAGATCGAAGAGAGCAGCCCACTCTGCTCCAGAAAATTCCAGCAAGACAGCCTGAGATCTTGGTGGAGCGTGTCCTCGTCAGCCCTTTGAAAGCATGTTGCAATCATGCATAAAGAAGGAGAATTTCGAAGTAGCTTCAACTGCCTATTGGTTTGAGAAGGTGACCTGCCAGTCCCTGGATATTTGGGTGGGAGACATTAATCAGGCATTCCTTTGTCAGAGTTCGTTAAATATAGTTAAATGATCCTATCTGCCTGGGCTGTTTAGACCTGTCAAAAGTAATCTGCCCCTTCCTGAGGATTGCCAAACAGGTTTTCATCCCAAGTGACTCAGTTATTTATTCCTGTTTAAGTACAAATCTTACTTACCTCTGTAAGTCCTGGCTCACCCTTAAAAACTCTACATGTGTTTAATATGCTTAATATGCCACACCGGAGAGAATGGCTAGAATTATTACGGATTCTTCTCATTTCTCTGAATACCACAAAGAACGTGGCCAAATTCTTCTCCAGGGAGCTGGGAGGTAGAAAGGAAATTGAGGGCAAACCATGGAGACAGCAAATGTGGATTCGCAAGCATGACTTGGAAGGATGAACTTGAATGTCTTTATCCTTGTTGACCCAGAACCTAGATCCAGAAAGGAAATGCACAAATCATAGGTCAAAACGTACAGCTAGGAAACTTCTGGCCTGTACCATAAGACAAAGATTTATAATATGAGAGACAAAAATGAAATTCTTCACAGGGACAAGTATTTTTAATGCTGGAGCAAGGAACCGAGAGGTGTCTCTTCATTGTCACAGGGGCACCCACCATCTGGGGTGCTTTTAAGCCTCCAGATAGGTTTGCCTATGTTTCTTCTTTTTGGTGCCGGGATGCTTGCACAATGGGACCGCAGCAGGAGACAATATCATGGTTTGAGAAGCAGGAATCACCAACTTTCTACTCAGAACTAGATTCTGGGTAGAAGAGCTGTAGCAAAGTTCATACCCTTTCACCTCCTAATTTGTCTTCTAGGAATCTCTTCTAATGGGCCATTTGGCAAGACAGAGAAAGACTTATGTGCAAAGATGTTCATCCTGGTTTTATTTATAATAGAAAGAAAAATGAAGCATAAAATCAAAGGACACAGAGTCAGCACAGAGTGGTTGTTTAGATTAATTACAGCACATCCACAAAAGAGGAATATTCTGTAGCCATCTACAATTATTTATAAGAAGTCTTCAACGCAGAAAGCAAATTTGTTTTACCCGCTCACACTCTTCTGTGCTTCTTTCCAATTTTTCTGCAAAGATCATGATTTGTCTTGGTTGTGAGAAGACAGAAAAAGTCTGAAGATATGATGAAAGTCCTGAGGCATAACACAACGAACAATACTGAACAAGGCTTCTGTTTTGAAAGCAGTGATGTGCAATACTCAGTATTCATTCGTAGCCAACCAACTCTTAATCACTCGATTCGGTATCTCTTATATTCAGCTGTATTTATGAACCACCAACTGGTCGCTGCGTTTTCACGTTTCTACCTGTTCTCTGTTGAAAAACACTAATTGATAATTTACGTTATCTTCGGGGAGGGGAAAGTTGAGGGTAAGATCTTCTATAATTATTTGGTTAAGCAAGTTCTTTATTTCATGGTATGTAATCTAAGACGGTTTCTCGTTCGTTGGTACTTAAATAAAAGGAAAATTTGCATTTCTATCCCCCAAAGGTGGATTGAACTGGGAATCTTGCTTAGATAGACACTTTTATACTGTAGTGGTTTTCATGCATACAATAAGCATATTCACAAGTCCAAACTTTATAAATGGCCACTGGGCAGCAGCTATTCACATAAAAACAAATAGTGCCTTTGCCTTGGCAGTAACACAGCTAGAAATTGACTTGATAAATACATTTGCAAAAGAAAATATATAATAAGTGGCATGAACCATAGTTTGCCATAGCAAAAAAAAAAAAAAAACGGAAACAACCTAAATGTCTATCAACTCGGGAGGGATTAACTATATCATGGAATAGAATATTTATATGGTGAGCTGTAGCCACTAAAATAAAAACTGAGGAAGTTTTGCATGTTCTGATATGGTAAAATCTCCGACATCAGTAAGGCAAAAAACCAAAGCAAAGTCAGAGTGGTGTGTTTATCATGGTTTTTATTCCGCACTTTGTTAAGAAGCTACTTAGAAGTACTATGTATGGGTTTTTAAGATCACATCAGAGAACTTTTGCTGTGCTTGGCTTGTTGGAGGGATCGGGTGAAGGAGTGGAGACGGGGAGAGACTTTTGCTCTGTGTTTTGCACCTTTCTGCCTTGTTGGAATTTTCTAAATATGCTCACGTGCTCCTATCATAAATTTTTAAAATGTCAACAGAGGTTATCTGTGCAGTGGGATTACTGTAATAAATATTATAAAAGGTGGAGGAAGCTATGTGTGGGGAAAAGAAAATGTTAAGCCCAAGTCAAGAGATGTTCTGAACCTTCAAAAGCATACTGCCCCCATTCACTATGAAAGAGTTTGCAGCGCAAACAGGGTCAATGGGTGGCTCAAGGGCTGGTTACTCTTTGTTCATTCTTTTGCAGAATAACTAGCACTTGAGCCATTCACTGGCCCAAAGGTTTATCCCAATATGGAAGTTACAAAGATGCCATCCCCCGCCCGCCAGTAAGAGAATGAGAAACCCGCGTAAGGTGTCTTGGGAGCAGAGAGCATGTCCACGATGGGTGTCAGCAAGTTCAGAAAGAACCCAGAATGCCCATTCCAGCCCTATCTGTCGTCCTGGCCATCCATGAACAGGACAGACCACAGTTTCCACGGAGTCTTTCCTAGTACCATTCCCTGAAGGCATAAAGCAACAGTGCTCCGATCTACTGTACTCTTCCGGAAAGGTGACAGACAGGTAGAAGTTAGAAATGGGCAGTAGAAGCCTTCTCCGGTGACACAGTGAGGGGCTTCCAGAAACCTACTTGCTTCCTCACAGAAGCAAGCCAGTGTCAATCACCAGCAGACCTAAACATATTCTGTTCTCCATCAGGCCAAGTATCCAATGTGGGCTAGTTTGCCCTTCATACTGGGCTGGGGAAGAGGGCGGGGAGACATCTCAAGCACTGAAGAATAAAATGAAAGGGACTATTCTTTTTAGCTGTCCAGTTTTCCTTCCTTTCACCCCAGTAGATATATGGCTTTTGCTATCCTTCTAGTTAACTTTTTCCAACCTAACATTTTTATTGGAAGCATAATATGTGTGCTGATGATAGTTTTCTACAGGTCTCTTTCTCAGTCCAATATTTTTTAGCAAATAAAAATTCCTCAATAGTGATGGGCATTGCTATTCCCTGAAATGAATATTAGCAATAGTAGTCATTAGGTATCTCCTATGAGTGGGCATCATGACAGGAGTTTTACATAAAACCACCCTACAGAAGAGGTAATATTACACCCATTCTCCAGATAAGAAAATAGAAGCCCACAAGGGCTGAGCAATTTGCACAAGATCATTCAGCTAGTATGTGGCGAGTGTCTGGTTAAATGCCCTTTGGATGCCACAGAACTTCTCCTTTCATGGATAAAGATAAATGTGCCATCAGAGTCTGCTTCTCAGTCGGGCATGGTGGCTCACGCTGGTCATCCCAGCACTTTGGGAGGCAGAGGCAAGAGGATTGCCTGGACCCATGGGTTCGAGACCAGCCTGAGTAACATGATGAGCCCTCGTCTCTACAATGAATCAAAAATTAGGTGGGTGTAGTGGTGCATACTTATAGTTCCAGCTACTTGGAAGGATCACTTGAGCCCAGCAGGGGGAGGCTGCAGTGGCCGTGGGCATGCCACTGCACTCCAGCCTGGGCTTCAGAGTGAGACTACGGCTCAAAAAAAAAAAAAAAGTCTGGCCTCTCTTGCCATACAAAAGACTGTACAATCAAGCAAACATGAAAGTCTATGAAAACAACCCGGTCGCAGGTTCATTCTTCACATAGAACTTTCTGCACCGATGGAAATGTTCAACAGCTGTGCTGTCCAATAAGGTGGTTCTGAGCACTTGACATGTGGCCGGCGTGACTGAAGAACAAACTCTTACATCTCATTTGGATTAACTTCAAATAGACACACGGCTACCATATTGGAGAGTGCCGTTTTAGCCAAAGTCATTCGAGAAGCATTTATTTTGGGTAAAATGGAATCAAAGAAAGAGGAAGTAGAGGGAGAAGCAACGATATAAAATCACAAACTATTTAGAGCTGGGAAAAACCTTTTTAAGTCTCATCCAACCCACTCATGTACACAGATGAGTAAACTGAGACACAGTGAGACTAAGCAATTTGCTAGTCACATAAGCAAGTGAACAGTCAGGTATCAATCCTGTCTTTAAATAAATTATAAGCTATCCTGTTCAATTTTTAGCCATGGTGTTGAGACAATTACACAGCATTGAGTTAAACTAAGAACAACGGTAAGAGGCTGTTCTCTCTACCCTTTCTGCAGTCTGTTGAAGTAAGAAACGAATGATAAACAGAATCCCAGACAGGACAGCTCTGCTTGCCTCCTGCCAAATCTTCATCAAGAAGAAATAATTTCACTAAAATTCCCACAAGGCGGGAGGCAGAAGTAAGCATAAAACTAACCTGCTAGTTAATTCCACTGCCTCCTGTTAGGAAAACACCAAGCACCTTGGAATTGTATTTTGAAGTCCCAATTCTGTTACAAAAGATCGAACTTCAAATTATAATATTCCCCAAACCCTGCCCTCCTTCCCGCCCTATACCCACAAATGGGCAGAGTCATGTATACATCCCTCACAGAGAAGCTCTTCTATTTAATTAGGTTAATAGGTTACAGATAGGTTAATTGGGTTAAACCCTGGGCAGAGTGAAAGTGCTTTCTAATTGCTACTGCCATCCCATTACCTGGAGCTGAGAAGGATCTTCAGTGCACGCCAGTCAATATTCCACTCACCGGAGGCCGATTTAAACACGGGCCAACATCGCTCCCCTAAACTCTTTTGGCAAAGGCATTTTGAAAAGAGTACTTTCCGCCTAATAAATGAGTTCCTCCAGGTTTCCAGTGAAACAAGCTATTGAAAAAAAAAATTTTTTTTTTTTTTTTTGACAAATGAAAGGGGGAAATATGCCTTTTGAAATCCAGGGCACTTGAAAGTTTCATTTTCCTGTTTTAATTTGCTTCGGTGTTTCAAGGGAATAATAATAGTTTTTTAATGCCAAAGGTGGCTTTCATCACTCAAAGCCCTCTAATTTCCTTCCTTATTGCAAGTAATGTGTTAATAGTTCCAAAATGAAATATTACCTAAAACACAACTTGGTAATTTTCCTCACAGTTCAAAGTTATTTGAAAAAGAAGCATCGCCTTTTACAAATATTTGCTTTGCAACAATAGAAGACGCTGCAAATTATCTGCAGAAGCTTCTATTCTCTACTTTTTTGTGCTTTGACTCTTGTGTTGGAGGAAGAGAAAAGTGGGAAGAAGGAAAAGAAAAACTCTTTCCTAACTGGGTAAAATAATCTTATCCTTATTTCTAATAAAATCTATTTCTGCTTAATATGTCATTTACTTGGTAAAAATATTAATAATCTGTAATCGTTAAACCTCAAATGTGTATGACTTACTAAACAAAAGAATACAAGACAAATGAACATTATCCTTAGCACGATGAAATACACTAGGGTTTTATATCTTTCATAGTTAAAATATATGAGAAGTTAATTATGTGATTTCTAGAAATAGTCTTATACTTTGTTTTTACATGAACTGTAGCCAGTTTATTCAACCAGTTGTGGAGAGTTAATCTGTCAATCAACTGACCCCTAAAAACATAAACAATAGTGTGCACATCTATTGTATAATGAAGAATTTGTCTAGTTCTTGTCCTGAAAAAGAAAGAAAGAAAAGAAAAACTCTTTCCTTTCGTAGTCTCCTACCAGGTTCCACCTAAGGACCCGAATTCTACCCTTTCAATTAAACAATGCTCATATATACATATAATATATCGAAAGAGAGAGAGAGAGAAAAGCTTGGTATTCATGGTCTCATTATAGAATATACACTCCAAGGAAAGGATGTACACAGAGGCCATAGAGAATTTAAAAGATTTATTTATGATGTATTACTGTAATTTTTAATTTAGACATGCAAATTTTTTAATTTGCACCGACTGCTTTGCCTTAATGGTTTTGATTAATACTTGGAGGTAGTGTTTGTGAAAGAGATTTATACTCTGATTCATCTGCAAAATAATCAAATCATTACCAGCTAATGACAAAGCTGTGAAAAATGATACAGATATTGTGTAACTTCCAGCCATGGCTGAGCACGTGGAGGTGCCCAATCCTTCCAGCAAATGTGGACTTGTGTTAATAACTGCTGGGAAGTTCGCTCTAGGTCCACTCTAATTTGGCAACAAAAAACATTGATCTTAATAAAGCTGTCTGATAAAAGGAGCAGTGATTAACATCCCGAACCCTCTATTCTGCAACTCTTGCCAAGGTCCCTTTTTCTTTTTTGTTTTTTTCCAGGAATGAAATTCCACGGCACTTCCTGCTTATCTCTCCATCTCACCTCAGCCCTGGGGCTCCCCAGATAAGGCTGTGGACAGCCTGGGAGCGGGCTATGTCCCTGGAAGTGCCCTCAGGGAGTCGCTGGTGGCTGCAGGGGGCCGTTGCTGGGGAGTAAAGCACCTCACCATGAATTCCCAGGGTCTGAATCTCTTCCAGAGCCAAGGCCCACATTTCTTCCGGAAGCAGAGGCCTCTCCTCCGCCGCGGGTCCTGAAAGGCTGAGTGACTCCGGCCCTTCTGCTAATCTCCTGCAGCATCAGCGAGGGTGGGAGAGAGCCCCAGGGCCCTTCAGAGACTGCAGAACCGACTCACAAGGCATCCGGAAGCAGAAGGCCACAGATCAACGCCAACTCTCATGCCAGTCACTCCTCAGGACGAGCTCTTCCACCCGGACTCTCACCCAAATGGAGACTTGAGCAAAGGGGCAGATTTAGATTTCACCCCCCTCTGGCCTTCCCACCCTAACCACCACCAAATTAAAAAAATTAACAGTTCTCGAGGGCTTTTTAAAAACTGACAATTACAAATGGCATCTATGAGGCCAGGCGCGGTGGTGCATGCCTGTAACCCCAGCACTTTGGGAGGCCAGTGTAGGATTGCTTGAGCCCAGGAGTTTGAGATCAGCCTGGGCAACATAGCGAGACTTCATCTCTACAAAAAAATCAAAAAATTAGCCGGACATGGTGACCTGTAGTCCCAGCTACTCTAGAGGCTGAGGCAGGAGGATCACTTGGGTCCAGAAGATCAAGGTACAGTGAGTGGTGACCATGCCAATGCACTCCAGCCTGGGTGACAGAGAAAGACCGTCTCAAAAAAAATTAAAAAGCACATATTTGTCTGGTACTTGTTGTTCTGAAATAGGTATAGATTGGAAAGTGGTTAAGTTGAGCTAATTATCTTGTAGTCTTACTATGTGCCAGTCATTAAGGCACTTCATACCTACTTTTTCATTAATCTTCACCACAAACCTATTAAGTTGATATTATTCGTATTCCCATTTCACAGATAAGGACATTTCCCAGATAAGTAGTTCTCCCGACATTAATAAAAGAAAAATGGGGCTGGATACAGTCTCTCACGCCTATAATCCCAGCACTTTGGGAGGCTAAGGCGGGAGAATCGCCTGAAGCCAGGAGTTTGAGACCAGCCTGGGCAACATAGCAGGACATTGTCTCTACACACAATTTAAAAATTAGCTGGATGTGGTGGTGCACGCCTGTAGTCCCAGCTACTCTGGAAGCTGAGGCAGGCGTATCACTTGAACCTGGGAATTTGAGGTTACAGCAAGCTGTGATTGCACGACTGCACTACAGCTTGGGTGACAAAGTGAGAGCCCCCAACTCCAGAAACAGAAAGAGACAGAGAGGGAGAGAGAGAAGACTGGCATGTGATGGGGGCAAGAATTATTTCTGGTCCCTTCTAGTGTCACACGCTCTGCCCCTCAACCTTGTCATCATCTTTCTGAAGTTCCCGCTGAAGACTGAAAATACCCAAAATAAGGGCAATCAGAAAAGAGATGAGGCAACGTGGAGGGAGAGGTAGAAAAAAGTTTAAGAAGCGTGCATCAGCCACGGTTAATACCAGAGCAATACTATTTTAACTCATCATCATGAAATCAGCTCCCTTTTTATTTCAGTCCTCACAAAGGGAAAACCCCAGTGAGTTGAAGATCATTAATATTTCACTGAAGACCAATCCATATTTTCCGTGATAGTGACATCGACATTCCACTTCATCGGGGAGCCATGTTGCAGAATTAAAGGAAGCAAGGCACCATTCTGGAAAGCACAAGTTGAGATGACTTATCATTATTATTTATTACTTATCGGGTGCCAACGGGGTCCCTACCACAGAGAAAAAGTTATAAGAGCTTCAAGCAGAGGCAGACGTCCCTGTTCACTGGCCTCACAATTCAATTCCGACTTCATGGCTATGACGGGCTCCACACCCTTAATTACTGGGAACTCTGACTGTCCTGGAACCACAAAGGGAAGATCAGAACTTTCTATCACTTTCTGAGACGTGAAGATAAATGAGAAGGGAAGCCATAAGTGTAATTAATTTCAACCAGAACCGGAAGAGGAAAACTTTCAGCTGGGGCTCCACACACAGCATCCGTCAGGGAAGCCTCTCTCCCAGAAATGCCCGTGTTGCTGACTCCCAGATCTGAGAAAGGTTGCCACTTCTCAGAACCAGGAGAGGAGCATGCACGTCACGTGGTTTTCATGGCATGATACCAGCTCCCAGTGTGAGAAATAAGCATGTGATTTAAGCAGAAGGGGTTGAGCTGGTAAGGTCAAAGCAAAGCTAACATCAAGCCATCCAGAGGGACCCCACGTTGCCGGAAGCCTTTGGACAGATGTGCACCTTGTGCAATTCCAACAAAAGATGTAGACAAGTAACAAGGCCGAAGAGATGAAGAAAAGGGAAATACGCGCTCAGAGGTAAACTTGCAGTCAACTCGTGGAGACTTAGCTGAATAATTCCCCCTAATGCTTAGACAAATAACGCTGCTGACTTCTTGGGAATCAGATTGTGGCTCCACGCCTCAGCTTCCAGGAGTTTCTAAAGACCGGACTGAGCTAGCTGCAGGGAAAATTAAATCCAAAATATATTCTTCACGATCATCTCAGAGAGGAGGTGCTTTCTGCATGCCAATGGCAAGGGGCCGAGCTCAAGTCTATTTTCCAAACCTGGAAGCCAATCTGAGACATTTTTGAGGAAGGCCAGAGACCAGGCATTACTACATATATGGGTTTTACTGGCTCTGCTTCTGCCACCAACTGATTACAATAATTCTGAAATCCAGTCCCACTCCTGGTTCTTCAGCCACCTCTTCCAACACCATCAATGGTTAGAGCTTTGGTCATCACCAAGACTGTCAGCTGTCTGCTATGTAATCTGTTTTCTACTTCTGCCAACTTGAATACAAGATTCTGTAGCTCCTTGAATTCATCTAAAGACACGCCACCCAGTTGGACTCTTTGTGATGATATGAGCACTGCCCTACGTGGTAGTCACTAGCCTAATGGGGCAAGTGTTACTGAGGAAGTAATCTTTCATTTATTTAAGTTTTAATAAATATAAGTTGTCACAGGTGGTTATTAACTACCATATTGGACAGTGCAGCTTTATAAAAGAGCAACGAGGATCTTGTCGAAGATGTCATATTGCGAAGACTGTAGTATTGTGGAGTAGTAGAGCTTCCCTTGTCTGGGTTCTGTTTCTCTCCTGTGTTTCTCTTCTTTTCTAATTCTTTGTGTCCTTCCTCTCTCTCCTCAGCAGTGCTTTTATTGTCATTCATTATTCTTGTGACATCTCCTAGAATAGGGGCAGGGAGGAAGGGCAAGCTAAGTTTTGTCATAGGCTAAAACCATTGTAGTCACAGGAGGAAAGGGAGGAGAAGGTATCTGAATTTTAGAAGGGGGTTTCTTTCCATTAAAATTCTTTCTATTGATCGTGTTGATGTGCTATATCACATTTATTGATTTGCATATGTTGAACTATCCTTGCATCCCAGAGATAAATCCCACCTGATGATGGTGAATGATCTTTTAAATTGCTGTTGAATTCAATCTGCTACCATTTTATTGAAGAATTTTGCATCTATGTTTATCATGGATCTCAGTCTATAGTTTTCTTTTTTGTTGTGTTCTTGTCTAGTTTTGATATTAAGGTGATTCCACTTAATTCCACTTTTGGTGTCCATCCAAAGGAAATGAAATCAGCATGTTGAAGAGATATCTGCAACGCCATATTTATTGCTGCATTATTCACAATAGCCAAGATATGGAAACAGCCTAAGTATCCATCAACAGATGAATTAATGAAGAAAATATGGTGTATACCATCTTATTAATATATTTTCTTTTAAAATATATTATAAATATTATAATTATTATATTGATATATACATGTACAAACACACACACACACACACACACACACACACACACACACACACACAAAATTGAATACTACTCAGCTACAAAAAAAGAATGAGGGCCAGGTTCAGTGGTTCAGTCTGTAATCCCAGAACTATGGGAAGCCAAGGCAAGTGGATTGCCTGAGCCCACAGGTTCGAGACCAGCCCAAGCAACTTGGTAAGGCCTTGTCTCTATAATAAAATAAAAGATTAAGCCGGGCTCGGTGGCTCAGCCTGTAATCCCGCGCCTTTGGGAGGCTGAGGTGAGTGGATTGCCTGAGCCCGCGGGTTCGAGACCCGCCTGGGCAGCGAGACCTCATCTCTACAATAAATCAAAAAATTAGCTGGGCGTGGTAGCACGCGCCTGCAATTCCGGCTACTTGGAAGGCTGAGGCGGAAGGATCGCCAGAGCCCAGCAGGTCGAGGTTGCAGTGGCTGGGAGCGGCCACTGCACTCCAGTCTGGGCGACAGAGTGAGACTCCAACTCAAAAATAAATAAATAAAATAAATAAATAAATAAAAGATTAGCCGGGCATGGTAGCACACACCTGTAATTCCAGCTATGTGGAAGACTGAGGTGGAAAAATCACTGGAGCCCAGCAGGTCGATGCTGGGGTGGCCATGAGCATGCTACTGCACTCCAGCCTGGGCAACAGAGTGAGACTTCGACTCAAAAAAAAAAAAAAAATAGAATGAAATATTTTAATGCATGACAACATAGATAAACCTGGAGGACATTATGTATTATAAGTGAAATAAGACAGGCACAGAAAGACAAATACCACATGATCTCACTCATGTGTGGAATCTAGAACTAATCCCAGATGTACAGAGTAGAACAGTGGTTATCAGAAACTGGAAAGAGTAGGAAAAAGGGGGTGATAAGGAGAAATTGATCAATTAATACAAAATTACAGTTGGATAGGAGGAATAACTGTGTTCTATAGCACAATAGGGTGATTATAGTCAAAAATATTAGAGTGCATTTTTCAAAATAACTAGAAAAGCAGATCTGATGTCCTTACCACAAGGAAATAATCAATGTTTGAGGCAGTGAATATGCTAAACATCCTGATTTGATCATTTCACAATGTATACATGTATCAAAACATCACACTGTACTCCATAAATATGTATAATAACTGGCTACCATATGAAGCCACCGGAATGTATTTGTGATACTGGGACCATGCACAGCCCTTCCTAACTGAAGCAGATGCTGTGGTTAAATCCCCAGCATTTTATGACACGTATCTTTCTGGTTTTTACACACTCTCTGAGATCCCTCTCAGTTCTCTCTGGTTATGCCCTTTCTGACTTCAACCTCATAAGTAAACTGATTCTGGTCTCAAAAAAATAATAATAATAATTATGTGTTAATTAAATAACTTTTTAACATCTTAAAAATATACTGTCAGTAGGTAATTGTCTACTGTATGACTGGAAAAAGGCTCCCCTGGTCCCACTTCCGAGATCTTGTTCACTCTTTTTTTCCCCTCACTGATGACTCTTAATTGGGCACCTAGTGTGTGCCAAGCTTCTACTTGACCCTTACACCCATCTTGTTTCTTTTAATCTCCAGGACAACCCCAGGAAGTGAATCTGGGAAGAACCTGGGGACAAGGGTGGCCTATTTGAGGGTTTCTCAAAGAAAATATGGTTTCTAAAGAAAATATGGTACATATATACAATGGAATACTACTCAGCTATTTAAAAATATGAGTGAAATGTTCTAATTAATGACAGTACGAATGAACCAGATGAACACTGGATACAGACACCATTGATAGCCCTTCACTAAATTTCTTGAAAATTCTTCCTGAAGAAGGGACGTTTTCTTCTTAGGAGGAAAGCATGCCACCACAACAAACACTATAGTGTTGTGTAAATTAGTAAAAGGCATTGCATCTGGGCAGATGTGGCCCATGGGCTGTCAGTTTGATAAGCAGAACAAGCAGCACCCTGGCACCCACTCATGCTTGGCCAATCGCATCTATTACTCCCATCTTATAGATGAGGACACTGAAGTTCAGAGAGCAGAAGCACTTTGGCCATAAGAAGTTACAGTGCCAGGACTCGAACCTAGCATTTCCAGCTGCAAGTCCAGGGCTCTTTTCACCGGAAAGAGTAGGAGCCTTGGAGTTTATTCTTCTATGTGAACCTTTCTAGCGCTGTCACTGAAGGCAAGGGGTCAGCTGTCCTCCTCTGAGGAGCTTCGTTGGAGGAGGAGAGAAAAGAAAACTAGGGAGAGACCGGCGTGATGACAGAGTCAGAAAGCCCAGGTCTGTGCCCGCCAGAAAGGCACTTAACCTCTGGATCCTCCAGGATTTCAAAGGTGTTAATAAGCTTCCCAGCCTCACAGGGAAGTTACGAGGATTAATTTTTATTTAAAAGCAGTTAGTGATCCAGTGATGAAAGATACTCTCAGTGTGCTTTTTGGCTTCTCTGGGTACCCCTCCCTGAGTCATGACTCATGAGAAGTGGATGGAGCAATAAGTAGGGTGCAGAGAGCAATAGAGACCGGCAGCCAAGAGTGAGTCCAAAGCAGAATAGGACAGAATTAAAAGGGCGAGGTCGTGGCTCTAAAACTCATAGACCAGCCGGGCTTGGTGGCTCAGCCTGTCATCCCGCGCCTTTGGGAGGCTGAGGTGAGTGGATTGCTTGAGCCCATGGGTTCGAGACCTGCCTGGGCAGCGAGACCTCATCTCTACAATAAAAAAAAAAAAATTAGCCAGGCATGGTAGCATGCACCTGTAGTTCCAGCTACTTGGAAGGCTGAGGCGGAAGGATCGCCAGAGCCCAGCAGGCAAGCTACGGTGGCCGGGAGCCACCACTGCACTCCATTCTGGGTGACCGAGTGAGACTCCAACTCAAAAATGAATAAATAAATAAAAATAAAACTCACAGACCATGACCAGGAGCCCCTGAAAGAATATCTCAACTAACCCCCACCTCTCTCTGGACATTCAAAAGGACAACAGCGGTGTCTTTCACCCCATACCATCCCAAGAAGAAAATCCAGTGTTAGCTTTTGACCAATGCTCTCCAGGGACAAAATTGAGGTAATGTCCTGCCTTCTCCAGCCCTCTGCCCCTTGGTAGATCTTTCCCCGTGAAAATGAGAGACAGGTCATTCAGTTTCTTGGCCACTTGGTCATTGGGCTTTGATGTGTCCCCATGGCTAAAACTCTTGCTTCAAAAGTTTTCAGAAGGTTGACACCTTCTCTACATGGTTTCCCTCTGTTTCTCTGTCTACTGTGGCATCCAAGTTTCCCTTCACCTCTTTCTCTAATTTAAAAGGATGAGGTGGAAATATAAGGGCAAATTCTTTTTTTGTTGAGTTGCAGTCTCACTCTGTCACCCAGATTGGAGGGCAGTGGCATACACCCAGCCACTGCAGCCTCGACCCGCTGGGCTCCGGCGATCCTTCCGCCTCAGCCTTCCAAGTAGCTGGAACTATAGGCACAGGCTAGTATGTCCGGCTCATTTTTGATTTATCGTAGAGATGAGGTCTCGTCAAGTTGCCCAGGCAAGTGTCAAACCCGCGAGTTCAGGCAATTCACTCACCTCGGCCTCCCAAAGCACTGGGATTACAGACTGAGCCACCGAGCCTACCCAAGGGCAAATTCTTTATACAAATATAAGGGTCAACTCTGCATGAAATTACAGTCACAATCACTTCTAATGAAAGAATTCAAGGATGGAATTCCAACAAGAGAGACCCTTGGGAGCAAAAGCTGCCCTCTGAAGGCCTTTCAGATCCACTCATGGGATCTATTACTAGCCCTTCACTCAATCTCTCGGCAGGGCTCAGTGGCTCAGCCTGTCATTCCAGCACTTTGGGAGGCCGAGGCAAGTGGATTGCCTGAGCCTGCAGGTTCAAGACCAGC
The DNA here is from genome assembly GCF_000164805.1 of Carlito syrichta. Classification (NCBI taxonomy): domain Eukaryota; kingdom Metazoa; phylum Chordata; class Mammalia; order Primates; family Tarsiidae; genus Carlito; species Carlito syrichta. Next base: position 259,177 of record NW_007253372.1, on the reverse strand, counting down.
CTGGGGAACTTGGTGAGACCTCA
>NW_007253372.1:241764-259134 GCF_000164805.1 Carlito syrichta | reverse complement strand
CAGAAGGATCGCTGGAGCCCAGCAGGTCAAGGTTGCGGTGGCCATGAGTGTGCCACCGCACTCCAGTCTGGGTGACAGAGTGAGACTCCAACTCAAAAAAAATCAAAAAATCAGCCGGGCGTGGTAGCGCATGCCTGTAATTCCGACGACTCGGAAGGCTGAGGCGGAGGGATCGCCGGAGCCCAGCAGGTCGAGGCTGCGGTGGCCGGGAGCAGCCACTGCACTCCAGTCTAGGCGACAGAGTGAGACTCCAACTCAAAAAAAAAGAAAAGAAAAGAAAACTCAACCTCTCATGTTTATGCCTATTGCATTTCAATCCCCAACAGAGAATTGTTACCTTGCAATCACAGACTGTGAAGCAAATATCTACCGCCCCAGACACAGGGACCGTGTGAACAAACAGAAGAAGGAAAGCGTCTCTTTCCTTTTGCCCACAATAAGGGCAATGTCATCTCCAGGACCTCAGGTAGACTACATTCATTTGTACTGTGCTCTTTCAGTCCATCTGAGCAAGACAGCTACACTGTCAATCACTCAACAGATGTCTACCAAAGACATTCCACATGATACGTGAGATGCTCGCTAAATACTCAGGAATTAAGGACTGAGGGGGCAGGGAAGTAATGTCTTGTTCTTAGCATCAAGATACCCTTGGTCAATTTGTGGGGAAATGACAATTAATTTGGAGGCTAAAGCTTTACAAAAGAAGGATCAGGAAGCCCAAAGCAGAGGCACCATTCTCATCTGGGTAAAGAGGAGGCTTAACTAAAGAACACCGTATATCTTTTTTTATTCTGTGCACTGAGCAAAGGGACTGACTAACCAAGCATTAGTGGGTTCTGCAGAGCGAGCCCGCGGACTACATCTGCCCAGATGTCACACCTTTTACTAAGTCACACAATGGCACAGTGTTTTCGTAACCAAGAAGAAAAGGTCCCCACTTCAGGGTCAAGCTTTGTATACAATCATGATAGTCATGTGTGCCCAGGAGAAAAGAGAATTGAGCACCCAGTTCTCAGAGTCCATAAAATGCTGTGTCATTGATTTCTGAGCACTGAACTACCCAGAGACATCACCAGTGTTCTATGCAATAGCACGACCAAAAAAAAAATTTTTTTTTAATTTTTTTCGTATGAAACACACCCACCCAGAAAATGGATCAAATTTCATCAAAATGTTTATGTGCCAGAAACGATGCCAATCTAAGGCAGCATTAAAGCCGTGCCTTGTCTGCATTGAACACATGACAGGCCTCCATAAACAAGGTGGCTGGAACCTGGGTGGTCATGCCTTCGCACAAAATCACGAGTGGAGGTTCTTCTGGCAAACCTTCCGGAGGGGTCTCTTGGTAAATAAAGCAACCCATCTCGTAAAATAAAGTTGGCCAGGAGCACGGTTCCTCTAGGGTCTGAGCGGAAACTTCCCGATCAATTGCGGAGGCAGGACTGCACAATCAGCTGTGGTGACAGAATCTGTTGGTGTCTGCCGGCACTCTGAGTGACAGCAGTGTGTAATCAAAGAGACACGCAGATACACATCAGACAGCAGGAAGACAGAAATAGGCAGTGGGATGGGAGTATTTTGGAACCCAAATGGACCTTGGCACAAAACACTTCGAAACTGCCATTTTGCAGAGAGCCAGAGCATCTTCGTTGGCTGCGCTCGGAATCTAGAAGGGGAAGGAGAAGGAAGAAGGGACGAGAACAGTTCATTTCTAGGGAACACATCCTGCACGCCAGGTGCAAAAGGCCTTGCTTGTGTCTGGGGAGCTAGTCCTCACACTCACAGTATGATGCTGGCTGTAGCCGTCCTATTTAGGGGTAGGAAAACCAGGTCCTATGAGGTGACCTGGCCTGCCCAAGGCCATGCTGCTAGAAAGTGAGGGAATCAGAACCAAATCCTGGCCTGCCACACTCCATGGTCCGTGCTCTTCCACTTAGGTTATTTCCACATTGTGGTAGAAATCAGGGAGAAAGCATTTCCTTCAACTCTGTCCTAGATGCCTTCCTCAGCTGGTGGCTTCTAACTATTCAAGTGAAGTCGGTCCTCAGCAAGCGTCCTGTGTGCTGTCTGCCTCACCGGACAAGAAGGAGAATCCATCTTATTCAAAAAGCAGACCCCAGTAAAAAAGCTAGGCCAGGTTCAGTCTGACAATGATCCAACAGCTCATTTTTCCAATCATGTTTTGTGGAGAGTAGGGTCAGAATACAAGAGAAAGGTCTTACCTATAGACACCTAGAAGAAGCTTAGCTTATTCATAGTTTAGTCTTTCTGCCTCAACATAGCCATTAAAAGGCATTCATTCTACCACAGGACAAGCAGCAGCCTATCCCCTCCCTCCTCCGCAAATCTCCATCAGATGCAAGACCAAGACGACCCAACATTTCAATTCATGGTTTAGCATAATAATCTCTAGTAAACTTTTAGGCTCCTTGTCAAGGTCAATGAAGATCAAAGATCACCCTTTGGCTGGCCAAAGTCATAAAAGTGTGAATATGTCCACCTTTCGTCAAGGAATTTGTGAATTACAAATGTCTAACAAGTCTCTTTGCAGGAAAAAAAAAAAAACCCTCTGGGCCCAAACTCCCCAAGTTAACCTAATCAGCCTTTTGTGACCTATGTGACACAGACAAACCCCAGCAGGCAGCAATCATGTAACTAACCCACCCATCTGCCTGCTGTCCATCACCTGATGTCAGTACCTGAGCTTGCCTGCTCCTTCGTGATGACGTGGAGCAGACCACCACCCAATCACCTTAATGATCTTCCCCCATCAAGGGGAACGGTTAGAAGGACTCAACCACAAGCACCCAAGGCCATTGCCTTGCTAGACTCTGGTGTGGCCATGTGCTCTTTGAGCCACGGCTGTCACCATGCTTCCTGGCTTTGGCCCCCTCCCCCACCTTAGAAAGGTGAATCTTCTCTCTCCCTTCTCTTTCTCTCTCTAATTTACTTTCAAATAAACTTTTCTTTCTTGGCCTCTTCGTGTGTTGCAATTCTTTGCATTACTTGGATCTCTGGGTTTCCGGTGCCACGCCTCCCCTCACCTCTCCATCCCTCCATCCACACTTACCCTATCCAGACCCTAACAAAAAGGACATGAAGTTGAAAACTGTGACCACTGGACAACATAGCAAGAACTTGTCTCTACTAAAAATAAAACAATTTAGCCGGGTATGGTGGCATGGGCCTGCAGTCCCAGCTACTCAGGAGGCTGAGGTGGAAGGATCACCTGAGCCCAGGAGGTTGAAGCTGCAATGTGCATGGGACTGCCCTCCTGCCTGGGCGACAGAGTGAGATCCCCCGCTCAAAAAAATAAAGTGGCCGGGCTCGGTGGCTCAGCCTGTAATCCCAGCGCTTTGGGAGGCCGAGGTGAGTGGATTGCCTGAGCCCACGGGTTCGAGACCCACCTGGGCAACTTGGCGAGACCTCATCTCTACAATAAATCAGAAAATTAGCTAGGTGTGGTAGCACGCGCCTGTAGTTCCAGCTACTTGGAAGGCTGAGGTGGAGCCCAGCAGGTCGAGTGACAGAGTGAGACTCCAACTCTAAATAAATAAATAAATAAACAAATAAATAAATAAAGAGTGTGACAAGTTCTCTGCCCTGGGGAGTTGTCCCAGCAGTGTCTTCTCTGTGTTCACAAAAGAAGAGAAATGGAGAGAGATTCTCGCAAGTAAGCACTGCATGCCCTAAGAGTACAAATCAGGCATGCAAGCCAGGGCCCCTCTGAGCAAGGGAGAAGATTTACAAGAAAGCCAGTCATGTTCTCTGAGGGGACTAAACCCGCTGTATGTAAACCTGAAAGATCAGTTAGAGTTCCCAGAATTCAACCCAGAGTGTGCCCTGAAGTCACCAAGTCAGGGACTGTGAGAAACAGTGTGAAGGGACTCAAAACAAAACAAGACTCACCTGATTACAAGTTTCATTATGAAGCTCGGGTTTTTTAGAGCTGATGTCTTCACGGTACTCTGAAAGGTTGACCAGGGTGGGGAGCTGGCGGTCATGCTCAAGCTTCACGTGATCTTGGCACGTCTGGCAGGCCTCCCCACTGGCATCACACAAGGCCTGGTCCTCTCTTGAGGCCTCACGAGCCTTCTAGCCCACCGCTGCCCTTGTTCCCCTTCCGAGGTGGTCAACAGCTACAGGTGGATTTTTGTGACTTTCAAAGACAGTTTCTGGAAACTCTGAGACCGGTACCAGCCTCCATCCAATTTGGGGTACGAAGAGTTTGCTGCTCAGAGCATGGGCCATGGGTAAGCAGGATTGGCCTCCACTGGGAGCCTTCAAAAAATGTAGACTCCCAAGCCCCACTTCAGACCCTGTGGGCCAGAATCTGCACTTTCATGAGAGCCCCAGGTGATCTGTAGGCGTGTGAAGGTTTGGAAGGGGCGGAGACAGATGACCAGTGGCTCCCAAGGTGTATCCCCAGGACCGGCAGGGTCAGCATCACCGGTTACACCCGCAGAATCTCGGGCCTACGCAACCAGAATTTCTACCTTAATGAATCCCCGGTCATCTGTACCCACATCAAAGTTGGGAAAGCACGACTTTAGGTCCAGGCAGACCTGGCTCACAGTGTTGGCATCATCTCCTACTGGAGGGTAATCTTAGGTGAGGGACACAGCTTCTTGAAGTTTCAGTTTCTTTAACAGTAAAATAAGGCTGATGGAACTTTCTCTCAGAAAAATACAAAAGAATGAAGCTACGTTGTGGAGGTAAAGCTCTCAGCACAAGGATCATGCATATTAAGCACTTAGTAAATTGTTGTTTTCAGCTTTCTGTGTTTGTTCCCTTTCCTCGTGTCTGTCATTCTCTACCCTAGAGATATTTTCATGGGGCTTTCCTGGGTCCCTTCCAGCTGTCACATGGTTTGATTGAACCATTAGTTCATTTTTCTTAAAACTGCTGAGTAGCCACTAACCCAAATCCTGTAACTGTGCTAGAAAGAAAACTGGATTAAGAATGAGTTTCCCACCTATGTACAACGTTCTGTTCTTGCTGGTTTCGGTTGTGTCTCGAACATGGAACAGAAGCAACAGCATGTCAAGGACGCACTTACCGTGGACCAAGCACTCAGATACTCATCCAAGATGGAACAGAGCAGTCACAGCCCACACCACCCTTGTGGAGGTCGCTTGTTTAACCAGGCGGCTTGACAAATACCCATAGAGTTGCAATTGTAGTAAGGATTGTGAATGAGATCCACGAGAGCAAGAACAGGACAAATTTAGATGATGGGGGTAGGGTGAAGAGGGTGGCACTGAGTGGATGATGGCCTCTGGAAGGGAATGACACGTGGGCTAGACTAGAAAAGGAAGAGGGAGAATCAGGGGATGGAGAACCCCAGGCACTCCAACTGGCAGTGCCTTAGTCCTGAGGCAGAAAGTGTTTTGAGAAGGCAAAGAACCAGAGCGAAGACAGGTGTGACAAGAGCCATTCAGTGAAGGGACTGGCTCCTAGTCAGGCCAGGAGGGTGGGTGGAGCCAAATGTGGGCTCTTTTTTAAAAAAATTTTTAATTTTAAAGATGTGGAGTGCAATTCAGGGTTAGGTATACACATGTTCATTATGCGGGTACCCTTGTTGATGAGGGGTGTCCCCTCTCCCCTGGCATGCACATGCATGTTTATTACAGCATTATCCACAACAGCAAAAACATGGAACCAACCGTGCTGTCCATCTAAAAAGGACTAGATTTTTTTAAATGTGGTACATATACCCGATGGAATACCATACGGCCATAGAGAAGGACAACATTATGAACTTCGCAGCAACTTGGATGGACTTCGAGTCTATAATACTGAGCAATCTATCCCAGAAACAAAGAACTGAGGACCACACGTTCTCACTCAGGAGTGGACCTTGAACAAATGTAGGCTCTTGGGCAATGCACCGTTCTCTAATTTAAGGAGGACAGGGCAGGACACCAGCAAACATGGAGGACAGGAGGCTGAAACAATGCTTGCCACCAACCTCCTTTGTTCACACACTCCTGGCACCTAGGAGGGACTCGGCGGCGTTTGAATAAGCACCCAGAACAAGCAAGGGAGACATACAGTTCAGAGGATCCAAAGACCCAGGCAGGCGCCCCCAAAGGAACACAGGTCACCACTCCTCCAAACGTCCCTCTTTTCTCCACATTCACGCTTGTTTCTGTTCTTCTGGACTTCCTTAAACACATACGGGTTAGCCCGAATACCTGGAGTCTTCGCAAATCGCCCATTCGACTTCCACATCGCACTCCAGCTTGTACCCATTCCTCTTGCACCCTTCGTGGGAAAATGGTGAGTCGTTGACCCTTGCCAGCCTCACTTCCTCTCTTCTCATTTTGTCTCTTAAACACACACGCGCCCATAACGTTGGCTCGTGGTAGAACATGTGTCACGAATGGATCCATCTTACAGCGTGATGATATAAGTGGACACTTGGGAGTGTCCCAGCCACTTTGAGCACTACACCCGAATTCCCTTCCAGTGATGGGTCCTTAGTTCGCATCCTGCCCCTGGCTTCCACTCACCAGAGCAATAATGCCCCCGAATTGTGCACATATCATCCCTTTTCTTTTATACCTAGCTTTGTCACAAGTGTTTCTATCCCTAACCAACATATATTTCGTTTTACCTGACTTTCTGTGCTTTATAAAGATGGAAAATCAGCCGGGCTCGGTGGCTCAGCCTGTAATCCCGCACCTTTGGGAGGCTGAGGTGAGTGGATTGCCTGAGTTCGCGGGTTCGAGACCCGCCTGGGCAGCGAGACCTCATCTCTACAATAAATCAAAAAATCAGCCGGGCGTGGTAGCGCATGCCTGTAATTCTGGCTACTTGGAAGGCTGAGGCAGAAGGATCACCGGAGCCCAGCAGGTCGAGGCTGCGGTAGCCGGGAGCGGCCACTGCACTCCAGTCGGGGCAACAGAGTGAGACTCCAACTCAAAAAAATAAATAAATAAATAAAATTTTTTTTAAAAGATGGAAAATCAAGCACACAAAAGCAATTCTAACTGGAAATGCCAATGGCAAAATATTCAAATGTCTGGATGGAAATAAAGGACTATATATTTATGACTTCCAATTAGGAAAGGATGCTTTAAACAAAACAGAAAAGGCACAACTGGTAAAAGAAAAACTCATTCTCCCCTTTGGCATAGACAAGTCTCTCTCCCATTCCCTCCTAGATGTCATACTACCCAGAAATTGAACCATGAGTAGTTCATCTTTTTCAGCTAAATGTAACCTTGATACTATGGGATTTTTTTTTTTAACACAAGTGTTCCAGAAATTGGTATTATATTAAGGCTCTGCTACATGTTGGATTTTCTGGGAAGTCAACTCTAAGACAAAGCTTAACACAGAGATTTTTTTTTTTTTTTTTTTTTAAGGAGTGCTCTTGGGGTCAACAGCTATAGGGGAAGGAAAGGAGACAGGAACAGCGCAGGGAGAAGTTGAACTGTGATGCCGTCTCACCAGAGGCTTCAGCCGGTACAACAAGGAACTCTGAAACTGAGATTTACTCCAAGTTGAGGCATGGAGGCCTTTATTTCTTCACCCACCGGACCCTGGATGCAGTTGGCCTTGGGCAAGAAGCCTGTCTTCAGCCAAACCAGTTCCTTTAGGAACTGGCAATTAGTGGGTATCTGCGGGCGGTACTTCCAGTAGCTGGGGTGGACATTCTCATCCCTGAAGAGAAAGCTGAGGGGCAGATTGGAGCATTCACCAAAGCCCCTCACTCCATAGACTGGGTAGATCAGATGTCTTCTTGAAACCCAAGGGATCTAGTGGCAAGAGATTGCCAGGTACAAGTGGCCTGAAAAAGAAAAGAGAGAGAGGGACGCAGCTCTGAAAGCAGCTTGGTTCACAAAGAGTCAGGAAGAGAACATGGACTAAGTCATTGGCATTAGGCAAGGGCTACACAGTATGAGGCTGGACCTCCGCCGCAAAACTAGAATTATCTCCTGAAGGGCGGGCCTCTTGTAAAGGAGTTTCCCACACTAGGTAAGTGTCCTAGGAACCCCCTGGTGTCAATGTACCAGCTAGTGGTGTGACAAGCTGCGTTCAAGTTCAGTGAATTTTTTCAGGAGACTTATTCAACATGTTTGCCCGCTTCACATTGGGTGATTTGTGAGCACACGGGCCCACACCATGCTGAGTGTTTGGCAGTTTTTGACCCAAATCGACATGAAGGGACGCCTGTGTCCCCCACCCTCCCTGTTCAGCCGATTTCAGCCCAAGTGACTTCTTTGTGTTTCCCCGGATGAAAAAAGGCTTCAAAGGGAAACATTTGCCAATGTGGAAGAGGTGAAACAAAAAACAGCAGAAGCACTTTAAAAAGGCATCAAAATGGATGAGTTCAAAAACTGTTCTGAGTGGTGAAGAAGGCGGCTGGATAGGTGTATTGCATCCAACGGGGAGTCCTTTGAAGGTAACTGAAGTTTAAACACGTAGGAATAAATACACAATTTAAAAAAATAAATTCTGGACTTTGGAGGGTCCTCCCTCATATTCCAGCTTCCTCCATGGCTTCAGAGTACATTCCCTTGATCCTAGCCTCTCCTGAACACCACCTGGCCAAGTATGTTCTTAGAGAACCAGCCCCACTGGAGAAACGATACACCTCCCACCCACCTAACCACCACCCCCAAAAGATAATAATAAAGCCCACGTTGATAAACTTACCCAGAATTTTGCAATCAGAAAATCTAGAGAGGAGCTATTTTCACTTCACCATGAACAAAAATGTCGAATCATTTCGAAAAATAAAATTTCATTCTTTGAATTACCAGGTGGGAGAGTTGCCCTGAGCCAAGGGGATTCACCTAACCTCTCTAGTACTCTGGCTCTTTAATCTCTTCATCAGAACCATGCCTCAGATGGGAGCACTCAACTGCAGGTGGCAGGGAGCAGGGTGGTGTGAGAAAGTGGACACAGGCCTACAGGAGGCCATGATGGAATACAGAGCCCTCTGAACAAACAGCACTGTGATGATCAGTGGTCCCAGAGCTTGGCAAGCTTTAAGAAGGGGAGGCATCAGTCTTTTTTTTTTTTTTTTGATTGGAGTCTCGCTCTGTCGCCCAGACTGGAGTGCAGCAGCCACTCCCAGCCACCACAGCCTCGACCTGCCGGGCTCCGGCGATCCTTCCGCCTCAGCCTTTCAAAGTAGCTGGAACTACAGGCACGCGCTACCACGCCTGGCTCATTTTGATTTATTGTAGAGATGAGGTCTCGCCAAGTTGCCCAGGTGGTCTCAAACCTGCAGGTTCAGGCAATCCACTCACCTCAGCCTTCCAAAGCGCGGGATTACAACTGAGTCACTGAGACCGGCTTTCAGTCGTTTTTTTAAAAATTGGCCCAAGAGAGAAACAAAGTCATCAAGACATCACCAGTCTTCCCTTACAGCTGATTGAATGTTGCTTCACTAAGGCTGAATAGGTAGCGATAAATGCCACTGAACGCACACATGGCAAGGATACCATGACTCCTTTCGTCAATCTCCAGAACGACAGTGTGCAATCCACAGCATTTTTGCAAGATACTAATAGGCCTCTTCCTTAAAGCTGGGGGAAGATCTCCGAAATGCATTTGGGAAATCCTGCCTATCGTCACTGTCTCCTACTTCATCATGGTGTACATCAGCTTATCAAAAGATCTGAGAGGTCCTGCAGCAAACATGTAAGCCTTTTCAGTCCTGTGGGAGTATGTGGTCCCCAAGAGCTAACCTCAGGACATACTTTCCCAGAAACACCCGTCAACATCTTACCAAACTAGCACATAGATGAGGAGCACGGTTTGGGAAATACTGATCGAATCCTATACATTCTACTTTTAGATGAGCAGTCTGAGGACCAGAGAGGAAAGATGGCCTTCCCAAGGCCACCACGCACATTAGAGACAGCTTCAGGACTAGAACCCTGACTCCATAGCCTTCCAACTTTCTCTTTCTGTTAACTACTGAGAAGAAAATCAGATTTGCTGTTTTGTAATTGGGTTGTTGATTAAGAGCTTATCTATGCAGGATTCTTTTTTTTTTTTTTTAAGGCAAAGAAAGAATATTTTCTTTAAAAGTAAATTAGAAAGCGAAAAAGAAGGGAGAGAGAAGATTCACCTCCCCAAGCTGGATGTGGGGGCCAAAGCCAGGAAGCATGGTGACAGCCTTAGCTCAAAGACTTGCAGGACAATGGCCGCAGGATTCATCTTAAACAGAAAAACAGAACACTTTTTTTTTTCTTATTTATACGGTGACTATGGATTTTCTTATTCAGGGAGTACTTCCAAACCCAGACTGGGAGAGAGGGTTAGGGGCAAAGAGAGTCTGAACATATTCAGCACAGTGAGGGGAAAGAATGCCTACCTGGGCCTTGAGGGCCATGTGTAAGGAAGTGGGACCTGGAACAGAGGAAGAAAAGAATGGGAGAAGACGGTGGGACCCAGCCACGTGGCTACAGAACAGGCTCCCGGGAGAGACCCCACCCTGAGAGGCTCCCCGTGACAGACGTGAGGAAAGGAACGTCTGCCCCCCATGTTGAAGGGGCCTCCTCCTGCAGGACAGTGTCCCTCACGGATGCCCTTTCCAACTCCTTGGGGCCCCAGGTGGAGGGCAAGACATAGCACCAAGAAGCACCAGCCCTGGAGCAGGCTGTCTTGGCGAATGCAGTGTGGCCAGATCCACATGCGGACGGCAAAGCCCAACAAGGAAGGTGGAAGACCCAGGGAGACAGGGTGCCAGGGGCCAGAGGAAATTAGCCCTCTAATTAGCAACTGCACCCATCCGTCAGCCTTTGCCTTCACCCAGCAGTCCTCAGATACAGTGGAGAAAGGACTGAACATCTTCGGTCAAAGAAGAATGGAGACTCAAATTAATTTATTTGAATATTTAGGTAAGATGTTCACCAGAAGACTACATGGGACATTTAAGGGACACCGTGCGACAGGGACAAGGAACATCATGTGAGAAAATCCTTCCATGCGGTTCCTCACTCCTTCAGCTAGGCCCATCACAACTGGCTTTCATCACCCCCTGCCCATGAGGCCTGAGGCTCCTTGGCTGTGCTTTATGGAGTCCACTGTGGAACCAGGCCCCTTCCATCCACTAAAGCAGCAAGCCCAAAGCTAGAACTCGTAGATGCTGGGCCTGGCCCTCCCATTCCCTGTTTTTTTCTTCTTTTTTTTTTTTTTTTTTTTTTTGAGTTGGAGTCTCACTCTGTCGCCCAGACTGGAGCACAGTGGCCGCTCCCGGCCACCGCAGCCTCGACCTGCTGGGCTCCGGTGATCCTTCCACCTCAGCGATTCTTCCAAGTAGCCAGAATTACATGCATGCGCTACCACGCCCGGCTGATTTTTTGATTTATTGTAGAGATGAGGTCTCGCTGCCCAGGCGGGTCTCAAACCTGCGGGCTCAGGCAATCCACTCACCTCAGCCTCCCAAAGGTGCAGGATTACAGGCTGAGCCACCGAGCCTGGCCCACTCCCTGTTAAAATACCCTTAGGATTAAACAGCAAGACCATGGGGAAGACTAAGAAAATGCACAGATTCAGCTTTCAAGATTGACACACTAATAAGAACATCCCAAAATTAGAAGTGTTTTAAAATGCTGAGGAGTCACATCACAATATTCCCACTAACTTGACACCCACATTGCTGGCACAACGGTTCTGACTTAATTCCAAGTAGCCCTAGACTACCTCAAGTCAATACATCTTTCTCTACTCTTCTCCGACCAACCTAGTGAATTCATGCCAAGATGTTAAATTGGATGTTCCTGTCAGGTGACCCACACCTTCCTGGTGGCGACTCACATTTAAATCCCTTTTCCACTGATGACGTGGGCTTGGCGCTCCTGGATGGGGCAGAGTCAAGTTCTCTTCCCCATCAGCATTCAACATCCTTGAAGTCAACTTCTGCAACCTCCCTATATTCAGATTTACCCCTTCCTACAACGCAGTGAGAAACCTGAGCATTTGTCTTCTGAAGTCTCACTCATGTTTTGTTTGAGTGGTATGCACCTCCTCCCATAAGAAGCCTACATGAACCAGCGGATCAGAACCCAAGGTGGGTGATCATGGCTTCAGAGTTGAGTTCTTAGCACTCCACAGGTTTCAGGAGCTCCTGCTTGGGCTAATTCTGATGGTCATTCCAGCCTATCCCTTTCTAAGCAGCAAGACTAAGAACGCTTCTTCACAGTCTTTGCCCAACCACTGCTTATCCAGATAGTAAGTCCAACTGTTATCTTCAAAATCAGATGTTAATGTCCCATGCATTCCAACAAGATGGCCCAACTGTGATGAGTTTTGCTCTGCTCTCCTTCCATAAGCAGCATCATCCCAAAGGTATGTCAAGGAATTTAGCCAGATGTTTCTATCAGTATTTCCTATTCCAAGGGCTACCTGTTGCCCCCACTGGCGAGGCTAGAGGATTTTATAAGATCATGACTTTACCGTACTCAACCAGCCTTTGTGAAAGAGTATCTACTTTGAGAAATAACTCTGAGACATTCACAGCATATACATTTTAAGCGAGAAAGGCTGAATGTGTTGACCAGATTATGTCAAACTGTGTGTATACACACACTCAACATTTGGAACCAGAAAGCTGAAATGGTTTAGTTATTTCATATTTTAAGTAAATGTGGGGGTGTGATGTAGTTTATTTATTTTTAATTTTTTTTTTTTTGTCGTTTTTTATTACTAAGGAATGGGTGCGAGGAGACGCTTCCAGGCTCACAGCTGAAGGATGCGTCTGACAAGTTTTGTAATGTAGCCACCTTGAGTAAGATGACACATTGTTTCTTTTCTTTAGTTAGAAAAGGAAGGACAATATACAAAGCTAAAGGTCTGGAGGATAATCCAGGATTACAGGCTGAGAACAATGCAAAGGAAATATGGAGCCATCACAAACCATTTTCCAACTTCCCGTCGTTGCAAAAAGAGGATCCTTCTCTTAGAGTGGGAAAAAATTGCATTGGGAAATAATAAAAACTGTAAAGACTTAAAGTTGTTTACATTCTGCAGAAATTTTTTTTCTTTTTCTAATTCGTTCTTTACTATTAAGGAAAACATTTCTAGAACAATAAATCGTAAATCTACTAGACCAGAGCTTGGCAATATTTTTTTTAAAGGATCAGATAGTAAATAATGTAGGTTTTGAGGATGACACAACCTCTGTCCCAACTGCTTGACTCTCACTGTTGTAGTGAGAAAGAACCATAGACAATACACAATCAGGCCTGGTTGTGCTACAATAAAACTTAATATTTACAAAGGCAGACAGGAAACTGAATTCGCCCCACAGGTGACAGCTTTCTGGCCTCTGCTGTAGACTATGAGTTTGATGATGGAGAGAACCAGCATGCCCAAGGCCTATTACAGGCACCTTGTTTTACTGTACTTCATTTTAGTGCAGGTCACAGAAATTCTGTTTCTTATAAGTTGGAGGTTTGTGGTATCCCTGTGTTAAGCAAGTCAGGTGGTACCATTTTTCCAATAGTGTGGGCTTACTTCCCGTCTCTGTGTCAAATGTTGGCAATTCTCAAACTTTTTCATTACTATTATATCTGCTATGATGATCTGTGATCACTAATCTTTGATGTCATTGTTTTGAGGCACCACAAATTGTGTGCATATACAATGACAAACATAATCGACAAATGTTGCATGTGTCTTGACTGCTCTATGACCATTGGCCACCACTCTCTCTCTCCTCGGGCCTCCCTATTCCCTGAGACACAACGATATTGAAAAGAAGCCAGTTAATAACCCTACAAAGGCCTCTAAGTGTTCGAGTGAAATAAAGGGTCACACCTCTGTCTTTGAATCAAAAGCTAGAAATGATCAGGCTTAGCGAGCAAGGCGTGTTGAAGCCAACCCAGGCTGAAAGCTCAGCCTCTTGCACCAAACTGTTAGCCAAGTTATGAATGCAGAGGAAAAGCAAAAGTGCTACTCCAGGAAACACACTAATGATAAGAAAGAAAAACAACCTTGTTAGTAATAGGAAGAAAGTTTGAGTGGTCTGGATAGAAAAATCAAACCAGCCACAACATCCCTAAGGCCAAAGCCTAATCCAGAACAAGGCCCCCACTCTCTTCAGTTCTCTAAAAGCCAAGAAAGGTGAGGAAGCTGAAGAAGACCAGTTAGAAGCTAGCAGAGGTTGGCTTGTGAGATTTAAGGAAAGAAGCCATTTTCATAGCATAAAAGTGTAGGTGAAGTAGCAGGCGCTGATGGAGAAGCCACAGCAAGTACTCCTTTCAAAGTGACTGCACTGAACCACAGATTGTCAATGTAGACAAAACAGCCTTCTATTGGAAGAAGATGACATGTAGGACTTTCACAGATGAAGACGTCAATATCGAAGGACAGGCTGACTCTCCTGTTAGGGACTAATGCAGTTGCAGGCTTTAAATTGCAGCCAATGCTCACTTCCCACTCTGAAAATCCTAGGACCCTTAAGAATGATAGCAAATCAACTCAATGTGTGCTCAGGAAATGAAACAACAAAGGCTCGATGGTAGCACATCTGATTTCAGCATGATTTACTGAATATTTTAAGCCTAATTTTAGGAACTACTGCTCAGGGAAATAAGATTCCCCTCAAGACATTACTGCTCACTGACAATGCCCCCGGTTACCCATGAGCCCTGATGGAGAGGAACAAGGAGATGAATGCTGTTCTCATGCCTGCTAATACAACATCCATTCTGCAGCCCGTGGATCAAGGAGTCATTGTGACTTTCAAGTCTTATTATTGAAGAAGTACGTTTTGTAAGGCTACGGCTACCATAGAGATTCTTCTGCTCCATCTGGACAAAGTAAGTTGAAAACTCACCTTTCTTGGTGCCATTCAGAACATTTGTAATTCACGAAAGAAGATCAAAATATCAACATTGACAGAAGTTTGGAAGATGTTGATTCCAACCATCATGGATGACTTGGAGGGGTTCAAAACTTCAGTGGAGAAAGTTACTGCAGATTCAGTAGAAATAGCATAACAGCTAGAATTAGAAGTAGAGCTTGCGATGTGCCTGGAATGCAACAATCTCATGAGAAAACTATATTGGAGGAGAAGTTGCTCCTTATAGATTAGCAAAGAAATTCATTTTCTTGAGATGGAATCTACTTTTGGTGAGGATCCTATGAAGACAATTGAAATGGCATCAATGGACTTAGAATATTACATAAACTTAGTTGATAGAGCAGCAGAGAGGCTTGACTTTAATTTTAAAAGAAATTCTGTGGGTAAGATGCTGTGAAACAGCATTGCACGCTATAGAGAAATCTTTTGCAAAAGGAAAAGTCCATCAATGAGGCAAATTTCATTGTTGTCTTATTTTAACAAACTGTCTCAGCCATCCCAAGCTTCAACATCACCACTCCAATCAGTCAGCCACCAACCATATCAAGGCAAGACCCTCTACCAGCAAAACCCTCACAACTTGCTGAAGGTTCATATGTATCTTAGCATTTTTTAACAATAAAGTATTTTAAATTAAGGTATGTACATTGATTTTTGTGTGCTATTGCACACAACAGACTACAATATAGCATAACTATGACTTTTATATGCACTGAGAAATTTTTAAAAAGTGTGACTCAATTTTTTGCAATATTTGCTTTATTGAGGTGGTCCAGAACTAAGCTCACAATATCTTCAAGATATGCCTGTATATTGTAGGAACTCAGTAAATATTTGTGAATGACATCAAAAAGTTAGAATATGGCCCTGGCTCTATCATTATGTGACCCTGGCCAAGTCATTTCATCTTTTAAAGCCTCTGTTTTTGAAAATATAAAATGGAAAAAGTAATATTTACTCTGCCTCTTTTATGGGATATCTCATACTAATATAAGCCAATAAAAAAAATCACAACTTTTCAGGTTCTTAAGTCTTTTATATCTGTCTTGTCACTTAATCCTCACGAGCCTATATTATCTCCTTTTGTTAGATACAGAAACCAAACACCTGGAAAGTTTCAATAGCTTAGGTCCCATCATTGATGACAGAGCAAGATTCAAACTCCAGAACTGCTCAGAACCGCTCCACGTTTCTCTATTTTTCCCAAGCTTGGAATTTGAAATGAGTTATTACAGAATCTGCTGTTGGTTGGTTTTTATAAATTATAAGACAGTTTGCTCTGTATGACAAGATCTTTGTACTTAAATGTCTGATCCTCTTAACCTTGTATTACTTTTCCAGCCACCATTATTGGGGAACAGAAGAAACAGGGGTAATATGGCATGTAAGATCCTTTTAGTGACAATGCTAGTGAACTAATGCAAAAGGGGGGGTGGTATTTATGAGAAAAATACTAGCTAGTCCTAGAACTAAGGAAGAACTGAACAATGCGTTGGAATGAAAGAGGAACTCTGCTCTGGAACAGGACACTGATGATGAAACGGCAGCTCCAAAACACTTTCTGCCTCTAAGTATCTCAACTCATGAGATACTTTCAGAGTTCCTGGAAAGAGAATCTCTTTTCTCCAGGTGTGTAAGGCATTTACTTATTTGTTTGTTTGTTTGTCTATTTATTGAGCTGAGGGTCTCACCGTTGCCCAGGTTAGAGGGTAGTGCCACGATCATGACTCACCACAGCCTCAAACTCCTGGGCTCACATGATCCTTCTGCCTCAATCTCCCAAGTAGCTAGGACTACAGGTGCATGGCACCACGACTGGCTTGCTTATTTATTTATTTATTTATTTATTTATTTATTTATTTATTTATTTATTTATTTATTTTGTAAAGATGAGGTCTCACCTATTGCCCAAGCTGGTCTCGAACTCCAGGGTTGAAATCATCCTCCCATCTCAGCCTCTCAAAATGTTGGGATTACAGGCATGAGCCACTGCACCCAGCCTTGGAACAAAACTGGTGACAACCATAGAAGGAATGGAACCATAAAGCAGAAAGTCCCATGTGTGGATCTACCACGTGGAATATCACATTTCCAAGCCATGTTCTGTCTCCAGCTGACTCCACCCAACGTGTGTTCCTGTTATGACAGTTTGTCTTGAAAATAAGAGAATTTGATATGTAGTGTTTCTTCTAATCCTCTGTTATAGTCCCCTAAACACACAAGTACAAGTATTGTTGGAAGTTCCAAATGCCCATACCCTTCTCCAATCAACCTCCCACCCCTTCTTATGTCCTCACGGTCTCTTGCCGGCCATCTTTAATCTTTTGATCACAAGACCTGCTGATGTTCATAATCTTTGATCAGCCCTACCTACCCTATCTTTAATCACACATAAACATGTTGATAACAATATGATCACGCTTGTCAGTTTGAAGGTTAGCCGTAGCAAAGATATTCATTCTGATGACTTCAATGTTGTATGTATCTCTGTGTTTTATCATTTCCATATATATATATATATATATATATATATA
>NW_007253372.1:217515-241743 GCF_000164805.1 Carlito syrichta | reverse complement strand
TTTTGAGTTGGAGTCTCACTCTGTCGCCCAGACTGGGTTGCAGTGGCCGCTCCCAGCCACTGCAGCCTCGACCTGCTGGGCTCCAGGGATCCTTCCGCCTCAGCCTTCCAAGTAGCTGGAACTACAGGCATGCGCTACCATGCCCGGCTAATTTTTTTATTTATTGTAGAGATGAGGTCTCACCAAGTTGCCCAAGCAGGTCTCGAGCCCACGGGCTCAGGCAATCCACTCACCTCAACCTCCCAAAGCGCAGGATTACAGGCTGAGCCTCCGAGCCCGGCATGACTATATTTTTTAATGCAAAATGGAATCAATGTTCTTATTAGTTTTTGTTTTACAAATCTATTCTTAACCTTGTTTCTATAATAATTTTGAGGACCTCCGCAATCATTTCTGATCAGCACAATAACAGAATGCCTGGTAAATGTTCCATTCTTGGGCAAAATGTGCTTTTTGTTTTCATCACACTGGCAGTCAGAGTCTTTGGGAAAGTATTAGATAGATGTGAACTGTGGAGGATTGGAAACCTGTTTTACCCATCACTTTTCCCTTTTCCTCAATTTGTAGTTGCATTTCTGCCCCTCTGTCCTTCCACTGCTCAACCCAGAACAACCTGTTCCTTTTACAAGCCTCCAGTTTCCACACTATACCAGGAAACAGGGTCTGGAATCCAGAGAGAACACAGAGCTTTCTGCCACAGAATATCTGGAAGGAGTCTGAGAGTCTGGGGATGTTTTAATCCATGGTGTTCTGTACAGATCGGCCATTGGTGTTTTCTTCTTCAGACTTTTAAGTAACTATGCTAAAAATAAAAATATTTATCACTTCAATTTATGATCCTAAACTGATTTCCAGGCACTTTGCTAAGTACTTTACAAGCATTACTTCCTTTGATTCTTATAAACCTCAACGTCCATCTTATAGACGAGGACCCCAAGACTTGCAGAGATTAAGCAGATAACTCTGCCTACTGCTGACAAGAAGGACCCATGGGATTTGGGCCCCGGTGGTCTGACCCCAATACCTAAACTCTAAATCCTTTGCAGTTTTTTCATTCTTGCCTTGATCATTATGCTATTATTATTACATAATCACTTTATAAATACATGTTACAGTCTACGCTTACAAAACATTGGGTTTTTAAAAAAATGATCGGATTTATTCGCTATCTTTTCCAGCATCAGATTATTATGTTTGATTCTATAGCCAGCTACATCCAACCAAAATTGAATCTTTGATGTCATCATGAAAATCAAATGAACAAGTAGCATTCATTCTTTCATCCGACTCCTGTGTTTTGCTTTCTTACTTCATGCCAGATCCTGTGCTAGGCTCTAAGATAGACATGGGAATGAATGATCCCTTCCTTCATGGAGTTTGGGGAACAAGACACTAGAAAAGACAGGTAAGATCATGAGGAAGAAAAATAATAGGTAAAAAAGTTACAAATTGTTCACTCTACTATGCAGTAGGTAATAATGCATCAAAATTACTCTGCAAACAACTTTTCAAGACCAATTCTAGTCTATACATTTTTTCCTGGAAGTATGGAAATACCTGACATTCCTATGACATAGGCTTACCTATGCCCCTGGATTCTGCAGAGAAATGGAGAATGCTTGGCTACAAAATATCATACTGCATTCTCTGTGATTCATTCATTACCATTATCCAACTAGAAACTGTCCCATTGTTAAAATTTATTGAAAATCATGGTGGTTCAAATAATGAACTTGATTTATAAACAAAGCAAATGTGCAAACCATTAAGTACTAAAGAAAATGAATTTTCTTCAAATTGAAAAAATGAAATCGCTTTTAACACTGAGCTTATAGGTGAGAAATTGCAGGAGTAGCAATCTCAGAAGACATATCACCTCCTTATCTTCAGAAATCTAGATTAGTTTAACACTACCAGAGGGTCAAGCTTCATTACAGCAAGCACCACAGTAAAACTTTCAGAATGTTGCCCAGATTTTGAACGTTTTTCATTTTTCAACAATAATAATACAATGAAATTCTGCAAACAGAATCTAGAGTAGAAGTCAGTCCTCTGTATTTTAACTTGTGACAAAGGAACCAAGGGCTTCAATAAGACAGTAAGAACGCTTTACTTTTTCCCTCAGATTTATTATTGACCAAGATAATGATAGAAAATGACCAAGACTAAGTCAACTTGAATTTTTAGCTCTCTCCCGGAGTCTATTTTACTTAAAATGATTTTCAAGGTTCTGATTTTTTTCCTCATTTGCTTGATTTTTGCTTGGTTTTCTTTAAATTTATGTTCCCTTTGCACATTCCACTTATGCCAGGTTTGGGAGGGGAAAGCTTCGATAACTCTGCAAGATGGTTGATTGCTGTGTTTTGGTTGACTAGGACGAGGTTCCAATAAAGTATCCAAACGTGTTGGTGCGCCTCTCAGTTAAACCTTCAAATCCTTGGAGGTGTTTCTCATCACTAAAACAACAGACCATAAAGTTCGCTTTATGCAAGTAGATTTATTTCTTTATTTGTACTCACACACAACCATAAAGGTTTATCTTCTGATCAGAGAAAGAAAATAAACAGAGCAACAAAGGTCTTCACAAAAGTGAGAAACCCAGCCAAATCCACAAGGTCTTTGTTCTTTGCAGGTTAACCAGAAAGAAGAAAGACACAAGCAGGTCCAGAGCAGAATGCAGGCTCCATGCTTTTTTATGTTACTTTGATTCATCAGAAGCAAACTTCAATGTGTGTTTAAAATCTTGAGGATTTATATTATTAACCAAACAAGAATTTTTACAATCAGGGAACATTTGTCTGGTTCCCCCTCGCCTTCTCCCTCCCCACCCATCCCCCCAACCAGCACACACAGTTTTTGTAGAATATTTTGTTGGCTATAATTAAACTATGTGTGTTAATTAGGATTAGATTTTAAATGCACTGCTTGGGAAGTTGAAAAATACAGGATCTGAATGAGCCCAAATTGAGATGACACTTGAATTTTCGCAGATGTTTCCATAATCCTAATTTCAAATTGATTGTACTTCCTGAACAGTGAGAAGCCATTTTCAGTTATTTATTCAGACGTGTGCACTAGTTTTCCCTCTGCCAGTGGGTAAAAAATATCTAGCACTTTCGTTAACTCCTTCCAATAAACTGATTTCGGAGGCAGGTTGTAACAAGAAGAGCGCCAAATAAGTCCCACCTGCTCTGGGGGTCACCCCAGCGCCGGAGCACGGGCCCCAGCAGAAATCTGGATTCCAGCAATTCCTCTCTCATCTTCCCCCCTGGATGGGTTCAGCTGGCTTTTGACTGACATCGCTCAACAAGCCAGGGAAAAAGCAAAGAGAGGGAAAAAGAACTCCCCAAATTGTTGGCCAGCCGCAGCCCATAACGCGTGACACTTGATTCGGTCGCAAAGATGTGCAACTATACTCTGCCCCATAAGCCCAGGCTTTGGACCCAACAGCAGAGCCACCTGTAAAACACATTCCCAGACAAATGGTCTGTAAAAAGATAAGCCCCGCCAAATGCAAGTGTGTCCACACCAAGTGGCATTTGCAGCCAAAGCTGAAAGTCCAACACCAGACTTTGAATGTGCCTCAGAGGAAGGGTGGCCTTCGCTCATATAGATGCAGGTTTGCTGTCGTCTCCATGTTTTATGTTATGCACAACCCAGAATCCAGAGAGTTCTCACAAGCCCTGTCTTGGAAGCAGCCTCTCTCCCTGACAAGGCCCCTGTGTGATTGTAATTCCTTGCAGCTTCCCTGTTAGGGGGGCTCTGCTGGATTAGAGGCGCCGTGGCTTCTTCCACCTGTAACGATTTCCCACTCAACTGTAAGACAATGGCCATGATTGATCTAATGAGAGACTGGAAGAGCCAGCTGATTGCTATAAATAGTCGAAAGCAAAAACTTGTGCTTGGCTTCCCAAAGAATTTCTCATCAGCGCTGGTACCCTAACCTAAATAGGTAAGCAGCCTCATGGCAAATGGAGACATTTTGGCTTTTTCTGGGTGGGAGTTCGCGGAGAGGACAAGGCAGTATTCAAGCAGACAGAGATGGCTCATGGGATATTCACGTTTTAAAGTAGCTCTCACATATCATTCTGCATGTCCCATGAAGGCAGAATTCACTTTTTTAAACAGAGAACAGCTTGAATAAAATGCAGTACTTAAGGACTAAAGACGTGGATATTTTTTTCATGGCCTCTTTTTTTGAATATTTGAAGTCCAGTGGAAATAGCTTTTGTGTATTCATTTGTTAAAGAAAATAGCAAGCTACAAAGCTACATAAAAGTAATTCACACAAGGTTCCTGAAAATCATATAATTTTTTTCCTCACTGCATCTTTTAGCACCTTGTTTCTTATGACCACATCCCTGGTCAGTCACATCGAAGTGTTTACGCCTGGAATTTCGGAGTCACTATTGCTAAGTTCTCCAGGTGATTTCAAGAGGCAGTCAAGGCTGAAACCAGTTATGTAATGGGGGGGACTCCAGTAATAACATGGGTTTTTTTTTTCTTTTCACCTGTCCTATATGCAGAAGAAAAAATGGCAAGTAAAGTGGCCCTGGACTCCCTTGCTCTGTGATCAAAATTTCTTCGTTTGTATGCCCACACTTGCTCCTGACCACTGCTAGAGCCCGTCCCCTGGGACCACAGCAATCCCTCGGACACAGCCGCTCAGAATGTTTAAGCAACTGGCAAAAGCAGATACCCAGTCAAATCAGCATTGGCCCAGAGTCCATGCCTCTTACCATCACAAAAGCAAAGATCAGGTCAAATGCTGTGGACCCATGAGACTCAAACGCAACACAAGACCTGTTTTGACTTATAGAGAGGTATAAACATGTGTAAATGTGTGTCCACATGCTGGGCGTGTGGTCTCCAGTTCCCCAATCACTCCCTGCTGTCTTCACATTGAGCACATTCCAATCATTTCCATGAGTAGCTTGGCTTCTGCAGGCATTTTAATTCACATCCCTCTGCTAAGGCAAGAACAGCCCTTAAAAATTTGGCAAGGTCACGAAAGCATAAATTCTTCCACATATTTCTACCCATTACACATTGATAAAGACTAAAATTGCCCCTGCCTACTCACTGATGGGAACAACTCTCATATAAGTCGAGACAAGAAGGGGAGATAAGCTCATCGCACGGTAAGAGAGACATTTAATTATCCATGAAGATAACACAACTTCTGACAAGCATGTTTGTTTGAAGCCAATGCTCCTTACCGATTTCATTCATTCACTTGCTTATTTATGCATTCATTTACTGCATACCTGATAGACAGAAAGACATTTTAAAAATAAGAGAGAATCCAAAAGAATAAAAATGAACCTGTATGCGCCACTAAGTGCCAGGCATTTTGCTAGGCATTTTGCAGACACTTTTTCAGCTAACATGTAATACATTCAACAACCTACCTGATATGGCAAGTATGAATATTTTGCTAAAACAGGAAACTGAGCATATAAGCAGCTGGGACGTTCTCACTCATTCATTTAAGAATCATAAGCATGCAAGCCCCACATGCCAAGCACTAGTTTAGATGTTGGTGACCCAGGAGTTTGACCAAAACCGACAAGTTGCCCACCTTCCATCAGTGATGTGCTGAGGCCATCTCACCTCATTCAACTGATGATTGAAATTTCAGGAATTTTGAAAACCCAGTTGCTAAACCATTGGCAACTTGAAATTAGTCATGCCAAGGGTATTTATACCATGGACATTGGCAGAAAATATAAATTAGGACTTTTTTTTAGAGTCAATTTCTAACACTCCACTGTTTATATTTGCTAGTAACTTGGCGAATGTGATCTATGAAGTCATTATAAGCTAAACCCGTGTGCCTCTGAAACCAGCGTCATTTCTACTCTGTAGCAGAGTAACAAAGTTCCTGCCTATAATCTAACGGGAGAGAGAGATACACAGCATTTAAGAGCATGGATTCTCGTGTAGATGCCTGGAATTCCACCTGCTACTTACTAGCCATGTGATCTTGAGGATGTAATTTAACATCTCTCTGCCTCAGTTTCCTTTTCTGAAAAGTGGAAGCATAATAACATTTGCCTCAATAGATTGTTGCAAAGATTAAATTAGCCAATAATATGTCTGGCATTTGGTAAGAACTATGTAAGGGTTAGTTGTTGTTATTAAAACGGATAAGCAAAACAAATAAGCATTTGTGTTCATGCACATTTGTATAGTATAGAAAGGGAAAGAGAAGATTTGGAAATAGGCACCAGAGATTCTCTCACTCATTCCCTTCCATTTTACAGAATTGTGTAATTACTCTTGCAATTGTTCAAAGGTTGTAAGAACCAACTGATTTGACTGTGACTGTTTTTATCGCCTTGGAAGGAAGAAACCTGGTTTCACAGACTGGAAATTCATTTGAATCCAAAACAAGAATATCCCATGTATATCACTATATCGTGAGCTCACCAAAATATCAAAAGATTTAGAGTAATAGAGAAGCTCGTTAGCGAGGCTTGTGCTCCCTGGGTCTCCCAGTCTGCCTAATCAAATCTTTGCACTGCCAGGTCATATTTAATTTTTCTGTGATTCTTTGAAAACAGGTAGTTTGAATGTTTAAAATGTTAAAAGAATGTAATCAATTTCTTTTTTTCATGTCTTTTTTTTTTTGTTTTTTAACCCCACCCCCACCCCCTTTGGGGGGCTTATTTGTACTGATTGATTACACCAGCACTTTTTTTTAAAGAGCCATGTTGCCACATTCCCACTGAAATATCTAAGCACTGTCATTCAAAGCCAGTCATCTAATAGGGACAATTCTCATATAAAAAGAGTCAAGAAGAGGAGAGAGAAGCCAAGGATAGGAGAAAGGCATAATTACCTATCAAGATGTGAAACCCTGAACGTAATTTATAACAAGCATGGTGATGTGTCAATAAAAATTCAACAAGAAATGAACTTTTACTTTAAAGATCAGATCTAATTATGGTAGATTAATAAGAATAAGGAGAACGTGATCTATCTATCTGGAATTGACCACACAATCTTTAAACTGAAGGTTGAAAGTCTTGTGGTTGTTATTAAAGCCGCTCAAAGATCCACAAAGATCAGCAAAAATGACAACTTGGGCTGTCCCAGAATTTAAGTCCAAAAAGGGTGAGTGTGTCATATTTAGTGTTGCTTATCTCATCAGATGTCAGATTAAGCAGTCATTAGTTCAGTCAAATTATTTGATATTATTACTTCATATAAAATGCTCCATAACTTCTGTTCATGCCGAAGTGTATAATTTATACCAAAATCATTACTTGCCAATATTTGGGGACTTTGGTAGGAAATCAAAATGCCATCCAGTCTAGCCAGCGAGAATGAAATTTCTTTTCTTCCTTCCCTGGGAACCGCTTTTCCTCAGCTGTTGTCATAGACTTTGTCAAAATTTGAGGCTAAATAGATGTACAGTATATACTAATGGCCTAGAATAAATTACTCTGAATGTTGTAATATTCCAATGCCCAACTACTCTAAAACTTTCTGCTCAGACTCATAATGATATGATTCAATGTCAAAAAGTTGGAGTAAAAGTTAGCAAAACAATGTACAAGAAGGATTTAAATTAAAAGTTGGAGAAAGTTTCAGAGAATGAAGTAAATTGTTGAAATTATGACGGACTTAATGGTAAGTGTCAAAGAAAGCTGGGAGTTGTGACATCTCTCTCTCTCTATCAATCGCTCTCTCTCTCTTTCCTCCTCTCTCTCCCTCTCTCCTCTCTCTCCCCCCTCTTCTCTCTCACTCTCTCTCATTTTGTCTTATTTTCTAGCTCTTGAAATTTTGTGGATTTTTGAGGATTGGCATTTTGAGGATTTGTCTTATCTATGTTTTAACCTTTTGAATGGTTTCATGACAAACAAAATTTTGTGTGGTTCCTACCTCCTCCAGAAACATCAACTAAACTTAAGTCCGTGAACATTTACAGAATGCCTTGGTTTTGTGAAATATTCTAAGAACCTGGGTTATGCCCTCCAGAAGATTACATTCTGACAGATAGACACACGCATCATAAATTAAGAAATAATTCACGTATACATACGTAAAGGGCATTGAGAATAACCAATTTAACAATTCTAACAGCTTTTGTTGCATTTGAATATTCATCTTTCTGGTGATAATTAATTGAAAAAAACTTGGAAACTTCAGAAAAGCCCTCCAAAGACAAGAAAAATCTTCTAGGGATAATCACTCCCACCAACATTTTGCTGTGTAGTCTGCTAGCCTGAAAGACAAATCAAAATAAACAAGGGTGAGAACTGTGTTAAAGATAGAACTGGTAAGTGTTAACGCCTGATTGAATTTGGTGAAAGGGGACTCACCAAGAATCACCCCAACTTTCAAAACTAAGCAACTTGGCACAGAGAGTTACAATAAACTAGATGAGCAACACAAGAACAGCAGCTGGCTGACTTAGAGAGAGAAGACAGATGTCAATTGAAATGTTGGAACTGGAAGTAACAGCAGTAAAGCCACATGGACACTCTATGTACAGACAGTTTGGCCAAGTTGAAACAACCAGTAACAATCTTAAGGTATCCAAATTTAAGTTGGCCACTTAAACGTGTTCTCTTCTAATTTTTTATTGTGTTAAAATATATACAACAAAATTACCATCGTAACCATTTTTATGTGTACAGTTCAATACTATTAAATGTATTCATGCTGTTCAATCATCACCACCATCCATCTCAGTAATTCTTCTCATCTTATAAAACGGAAACCTCTACCCATTAAACAATAATGCCCCATTTCCACCTCTCCTGCTTCTCTGGCAACCGTCATTAAACTGGCTGTCTCTGATTTTGACTATTCTGAATTCCTTCTGTAAAAGGAATCATATACTACTCGTCTTTTGCGCCCGGTTTATGTTACCTAACGAAATGTCCTTGAGGGACAGCCACATTGCCTCATGTGTCCGAATTTCCTTCCTTTCTAAGTCTAAATCATATTCCCTGTCATATCTATACCACATTTTGCTTATCCATTCATCTGTCAGTGGACACTTGATTACTTCCACATTTTAACTACTATGAATAATACTGCTGTAAACATGGGTGTACAGATACCTCTTTAGGACCTTACTTTCATTTATTTGGGAGTATATATTCGGAAGTGGAACTGTTGGATCATGTGGTAATTATAGTTTTAATTTTTTGAGGAACCATCATACCCTTTTCCACAGAGGGTATACCATTTTACATTCTTACCAGCAGTACATGAGGATTCCAGTTTCTCCACATTCTTACCAACAGTTGTGTTTTCTCATTTGTTTGTTGTTTTTGTAGTAGCCATCCCAATGGGTGTGAAGTGGTATCCGGTAATTGCGATATGCATTTCCCTAATGATTACTGCTATTGACTTCTTGTGCTTATCAGTTATTAGTATATTTTCTTTGGAGAAATGTCTATTCGAGTCTTTGCCCATTTCTGAATCAGGTTGTTTGGGGGTTTTTTGTTGTTCAGTTTTAAGAGCTCTGTGTATAGTCTGAAAATAAATTCCTTATCAGAAACATGATTTGCAAATATTTGGTTCCACTCTGTGAGTTGCCCTTTTACTCTGTTGATACCATCTTTTGATGCACACATTTTTTAAAACGTATCTCTATTTTTAAAGATCACTTAAAATTAAACATTATAAATTCTGAATTACGTTGCGACTTAAAGAAGCAAACTATATTTTGATCCTCAGCCTCAGCTCATACGAATACATTAAAATACATATATATGGCGGGGCTCGGTGGCTCAATCTGTCATCCCAGCACTTTGGGAGGCCGAGGCTGACAAGACCTCATCTCTACAATCAAAAAAAAAAAAATTAGCTGGGTGTGGTAGTGTGCGCCTGTAGTTCCGGTTACTTGGAAGGCTGAGGTGGAAGAATCATCGGAGCCCAGCCGGTCGACACTGGGGTGGCCATGAGCATGCCACTGCACTCCAGCCTGGATGACAGAGTCAGACTCCAAGTCAAAACAAAAACAAACAAACAAACAAACAAAATATATTCATATATATATTTTATAAAATGCCCCTTCCATGATCTTTAGTACACTTAAAGTCAAAGAGGCAATTAGTGTCAATAAATTGCTCCCCATTTATAAATATCCATCAATCTTCACCAATAATTTAGAAATTAGAGATTAGATCTCAAGCACTTATGAAAATATCATTTTATTAGTTGATTGATTCAATTATTAATTTATTAATCGATGACCCTCCAGTGTCATGGGCTTTGTTCTTTCTGCAAATGAGACAACAATGTCACCAAGAGTTAAAGATTTAATAGCAATAAAAATAAGCCACATAGCTGGAACTAAACTGTAGAACCCTGATCACCCAGACGTTGCTCATTGGGCTACCAGCGACAGATAAATATCCATCCTCATCTTCCTGACTTTTGCAGACCTTTCAGAGTCTTCTTTCAGCAGACTTAGCCCACTCAGATACCGACCAAATAAATAAGTGGTAGATACCGTTGGTTACCTACCCAGTTTTCAATCTGATACCAGATTCCCCCTTTTGTTCATGTAGAACATGACCCCAGATGTGGGCCATGACTTTGACTGGTCTAAGCAAACAGTGATACTTCCTTTACCCTCTCCAAGTCGTTGGTCTAGGAACAGGTGGTACGGTCCTGGCCAATGAGACATAAGAGAAGTTCTGTATCGGGTTTGTGGGAAATGTCAATGAAGGAAGAAAAATGGGAGTAAAAAGGTCTTTGCCACCCCCTTACCCCACCTTCAAGGACGTATTATTTTGAATTTCAGCTGCCATGCTTAGTCGTATAATGAACACATCAAAAACACGCCGAGGAAAGCTATACAACAAAAACTGGACACTCATGGATCTTCCATGGCATCTCCAGAGCACAGTGTCTACACTGGAATCCCTACCTTCACACTATATGTTATATATAACCATTCTTTGACTTGTAACATGCAGTAAAAAGCAATCCTAATACAGCACATAAGGTTGCTAACATATAGTAGGCACTCAACACCATTTAATGTAAACAAAATTAATAGGCAATTCAAAGATTCCTAGAGTCAGAAGCCAGATATAGAACCTCAAGTTAATCTAGCTGAAGAGCGCACCCGGGTTGGGTACCCAGGTCCCAAAGTCCTGCACTTTCCACGTAACACTAGCTTTAGTCACTGTTCTTATCTGGGTGTCAATTCAGTTTCTTGGTCTGCTCTCCAGATCGGTCTTCTTGATTTGCTTGCCTTGAGTCCCAGTGGCTGAGTTCCTGTGACATCCTGTTTCCTCTCTCCCACCCCCTGCAGGGCTGGACACACCTCAGCAGACCAATTCCCCTCCTCTGGGCATGGCTATGAACCGCTGGCCACCATATCTTCCTTCCCTGCTTCTTTCTACACCCTTGAGGACAGCCAGGTTGGAAGGGAATGTACAGGAGTCTGGCAGGGTAAGAGAAATGGAAAAGGAACAGAGACCTGAATAATCCATCAGCTGGCTAATCCAGCGCTGAATAATTCATAAACTGACTAATCCGACCCTATCATCCTGCCTATATGTCCAAGAAAACAAAAAGGCGCCTTTGGGCAGCCAGCCTTTTAGCTTCTCCCAGTGAGCTCCAATATCTCAGGGCAAAGCCAAGAATTGTTCCTGCCACCACCATGTCCACGGGGCTGGCGAGGGACAACCATTCATTGGTGTGTTCTTCTCCGCAGTTTGACTAGCACCGCAGTAAAATACTTCAAGCAGAGAAAACAAAACATCAAAGAATTCAAAGGAAATGAGGTCATCAGATTCGAGTCTCCAGTGTTCCCAGGAAGAGAATCTTGATGATTAAGAAAAAAAAAAAGGAAAACAGGACATTTAAAGATTTGATTCTAGACGCCCCTTTCTTCTTCAGAACAAAAGTACACCTGTCTCTGTCCCCTCCATGGGCTCACTTGATAAAGATCCCAAGTCACTCAAAAGAGAAGCAGGACCATTCCTTTCTAGGAACCTGGCTTGAGGGAATGGGCAAATACCAGTGTTCTCTATTACTGATCAGTCTCTGATATAGGAAGTCTACATTTTAGGGGAGAAATGGTTTAATTTGCAGAATATTCCCCAGCTAGTGATAACAGGACAGCTATGTAGCAGAGAGATTTTTCTCCAATTGATGAGATTGGGTATCAGGTAGCCAATACCTACATTTAAACTTTGATGAGGAAGATCACTGTCATTACAGGTCATTATTGTTTGAGTAATAATAATCCAGAAATGTACTCCCCTTGAGTGAAGAAAAAGAACTACAATGGAACAAAAGCAGATAAACGCCTTCCGCTAGCTTTGGCAACGATGGTCTTTCATTCTCCACATCTTCAGTCTTTTGCTGAGTGTCATTGACCTCAATGGTGGGCCTATGCTAGGTGCAAGAACTTGGGAAAATTGGCGAAGCCTCTGTCCGTGGGATTCCCAGATTTGGCTACAGAACCACCCATCTAGAAGCTTTGAATTAGTCATATTGGACACTAACACTTGCCTCAGCGTAAACCATAGACTGTTCAGTGTAAACAATAGACTGTTCAATGTTCAAGGGGGACCTCCCGAAAAGGAATTTATTTATGTAAAATTGTGCATTCTTCTTACATGTTGAAACTTCAGTCACCTTCAAAGTACTCTCCGTTTGATGCAATACACCTATTGATACGCTTCTTTCACTGCTCCAAACCGTTTTTGAACTTGTCGATGTTGATGCCTTTCAATGTTTCTGCTGTGTTTGTTTCACCTCTTCCACATCAGCAAAATTTTTCCCTTTGAAAACTTTTTTCATCTGGGGAAACAAAAAAAGGAGGCAAGATTTGTTGAATCTGGAGGGTGGGGCATGGAGGGCATGCCATTTGGGGTTAAAAACTGCTGAACACTCAGTGCGGCGTAGACAGGTGCGATCGAAAATCACCCATCGTGAAATGGCAAAACGTGTTGAAAGAATCTCCAGAAAATTTCTTAGAAGCCGAACACAGCCTCTCACAACAACGTTAGCTGATACACGGATGCTGACGAGCTCTTAGAATGCTCACTTAGTGGGGAAAGCTTGGACTACGAGAGGCCCACCCTCCAAAAGATAATTCTAGGTTTTTTTGACCCCCCCCCCATAATGTTCATAGACTGCTGCAACCAGAAGAAACTTCAGAGTGTTGTCAGTCTGTCAGCAGAGGGAGAAGGGAGATAGTGAAAGGTCTGAATGGCCTGACAACCAGTTGGTTCATCTCTGAATAATCCAGAAACTGGCTACGCCAATCTGGAGCCTGGCCCATAGCAGAGATGCTCAATAACATTCACTATGGATAGATGAACCTCTCTATGTACAAATGTATAAGAAGGCACTTCCAGCTCTGAGAGGTAAAAGATGGGACCCAGATAGGGAAGAGTCCCAGTCTCTAGTTCATTGCTTTGCCATGCACCAGCCCATACAAACAAAAATAAGATTTTTTATTATTGATCTAGAGTGTCTTTGTCATTCACACTTTGAGGCTCTTGTCATCATGTTTTGACCTGCTTCATACATTTTAATAGAGCTTTTTTAAAAGTAAATATTGTATTGATACTTAACATGCAGACAGAAAAGTGCACAAACTATAGACAGTTCAGAGCATTCTTACCACATAATCAGACCCGGTTAACCACCACATGAATTAAGTAGAGCTTGTTAGAACCCAGAGGTCTCCCCCCATGTACACACGAAGTCCACTAACTGTTATTCTGACTTTTATCACTTTAGATTATTTTGGCCTATTCTTACATTTTCATTTAAATAAGTCACCAACCGTAATTTTTTTTTTTTTTTTTTTGTATCTGGCTTCTTTCACTCAATCTTCTATCTGTAAGATTCACTCCTGTGGTCACATGCATTGACCTTGTATTACACATTTTAAGAAAGGAAAAACTGTATTCAAATCATAATACCCAATATATACCAATAACAAAAGATGAATACAAGTTATGCTGGACTTCTGCAATTGCAAGAGGTGCTCAAAGTGGTTACTATCAGTGTCCAGACACTTCTGATGATGGAAAACTAAAAGTAATATATAGATCACATCACTTAAAATGTGTACACTTTTTTGTGGCATCCCCAGTATGTGGCCCCCTTTTTAAAGCTCCAGAAACAGGAGGGAAGCCCGCAGATGGGTTTTCAAGGGCAACTTAAACGGAGATGCTGGAAAGGAAGGACAAGTAGAATAGGAATTAGAAGTCCTCGCCCAATAGAAGCATGCATTGAAAATGAAGATTAAGAAAAGTAGATCAGGCGGGGATTGGTGGCTCAGCCTATAATCCCAGTGCTTTGGGAGGCCGAGGAAGGCGAATCGCCTGCGCCTGTAGGTTTGAGACCAGCCCAGGCAACCTGGTGAGACCTTGTCTCTACAATAAATAAAAAAATTAGCCAGGCATGGTAGTGTGCATCTGTAGTTCCAGCTACTTGGAAGGCTGAGGCAGAAGGATCACCGGAGCCCAGCAGGTCAATGCTGGGGTGGTGGCCGTGAGCATGCCACTGCACTCCAGCCTGGGCAATGGAGTGACTCCAACTCAAAAAAAAAAAAAATGTGTAATACATCTTTTGGCACCCTCTATATCTTCACACACACACAGGGTAAGATTTTTTTGTTGAGCATCTCCATTGTGCAAACTACAGCCAGTCCTCCTTATCTGTGGGTTCCGAATCACTGGAGTCAACCAACTAGATCAAAAACACTCAGAAAGAAAAAAGCACCTCTACTGAACAGGTACAGACTCTTTCTACTTTTTATTATTCCCTGAACAGTACAGTATAGCAACTATTTGCATAGCATTTATGTGGCATTAGGTATTGTAAGTGATCTAGAGATGATGTAAGGGCACAGGAAGACACACACAGGTTGTATGCAAATATTACATCATTTTATGTAAGAGGCTTGTGCATCAGTGGGGGTTGGTATCTGCGGTAGGGGAGTCTTAGAGCACCACCTCCAAGGGACAATTACCATCTTATCAATGTCTAACTCTCTGTCATCAGATTTTTGCAAGAATACTATCTCACACATCCTTAATCTGACTGTTTCCACAAAATATGACTCAATCATTGCAACATGTTCATGTTTTTCACAGAGTTTACAGGTTTAAAAAGAAAATTTTCTGCCAGGCACGGTAGCTCATACCTGTAATCCCAACACTTTGGGAGGCTGAGGCGGGAGGATTGCTTGAGCCCAAGAATTTGAGAACGATCTGGGCAATATAGAGAGACCTCATCTCTACCAAAAATCAAAAAACTAGCTGAGTGTGGTAGCCCACATGGTAGTCCCAGCTTCTCGGGAGGCTGAGGTGGAAGAATCTCCTGCATCCAGGAGATTTAAGCTGTGGTGAGCCGTGATCATGCTCCTGTACTCCAGCCTGGGTGACGGAGTGAGACCACAACACAAAAAAAGAAAAAGAAAAAAGGAAAGAAAGAAAAAAAGAAGGAAGGGAAAGGGAAAGAAAGAAAGAAAGAGGCAAGCAGGAAGGAAGGAAGGAAAGAAAGAACGAAAGAATGAAAGAAAAAGAAAGAAAGAGAAAGGAGGCAGAAAGGAACAAAGAAAGAAAGAAAGAAAGAAAGAAAGAAAGAAAGAAAGAAAGAAAGAAAGAAAGAAAGAAAGAAAGAGAAAGGAAGCAGAAAGGAACAAAGAAAGAAAGAGAAAGGAACAAAGAGAAAGAAAGAAAGAAAGAGAGAGAGAGAGAGAGAGAAAGAAAGAAAAGGAAGGAAGGAAAAGAAAAAATTCCAAGGCTTGTCTACTCCTTTAATCATAAGCTGCCATGAACTAATTTGTTACCATGCAGTATTTATAAATGTGGGACGATATAGATAAAAAAATCTTCCTCTTGAGGGGCTAAGTCAGACATCCTGGGAGAACAGAGGCTGGGCTTCTCAGCCAATGCCAGAGCAGAGTCCTAGGCGCTCTTTGGGATTGGAGTATCACATAGATTTGACAGCGGGGGGGGACACAAAGGGGAGGAAAAGAAGAATCGTCGCTGGTCAAATATGGAAACCCAAATGTATTTTTGTGTATCTTAGGTCAAGTTCCCCGGAAGCAGACCCCGAGATGAGACTCTGGGTACAGGGGATTCATGGAGGAGTGGAGGCAGTGTGGGAAGAAGGAAGTCAGTCAAGGCACAGTTCCAAGGAAAGTGCCATCTTCAGTCTGCTCCCCCCGGGGGAGCTCTGGGGTGTAAAGGACCCAATCCGTGGCTAGCGCACTGGGCTTTTATGTTCACCTCCTGGTCAGTCACTAGCTGAACGCTGCTGTTGGTGGAAGGAAGAGAAAAAGCAGAAGGCCAACGGGGAACAAACTCCTTGGCCCGGCTGGCAGGCGACATGTGGCTTCAGGAGCCCACAGGTAAGCCCGCAAAGTGAGTCGCCCAAAGTGTGCTCACAGGCACAGGTCGTTAGAGGAAAAACATACACAGAGCTGAGGCAGGGGCAGCCAGAAACCAGAAAAAGACCCATGAGATCCAAGAAGAGTAACATAAGTGTCTGACTTCAGCAGAGGACTAAGTCAGAGGCCAGGGTGCAGGCGAAGGCAGAAATCACCCAGGATGGGACCACAGAAGCCAGCCTTCTCCACTGAGCATGACTGAGTCTTTCTGAACCACAGGCACACAATCAGAGCACACTCCTTAGATGATTTGATCGGACTGACTTGATTCCAAACATTGCCAAGTAATGCTCATTCTGCATGAGAGTTCTACCATCCGATGACCGCAACCTTTATTCCTCCGTTCTCAAATATTGTTGAATATTGCCATGGGTAAGACCCTGTCTGAGGAAATAAAAGGAAAAAGACTAACATGGCCCTCATGGAACTTGCAAGCTATTAGGAAGAAGCTGATGTGCAGAGAGATGAAGGAACTTGTCCTAAGTGACAAGTTCCGGGAAGAGGCAGAGCCAGCATCTCAATCTAGGTCCCCAGTGCCATTTCTAGTCCTCTTTATCCAGTTGCCTCCCAGGAGGATGTAAACCAGAGGTCCCCAGTGTCCCCGGCTTGCTAGGAACTGGGCCCCACAGCAGGAGGTGAGCAGTGGGCAGGTGAGTAAGCATAGCTTCATCTGTATTTACAGCTGCTCCCCATCGCTCACAAGACCTCCTGAGCTCCGCCTTCTGTCAGACCACGGCCGCATTAGATTCTCATAGGAGCACGAACCCTATTGTGACCTGTGCATGTGAGGGGACTAGGTTGCACACTCCTTATGAGAAGCCACACTCCTTATGGGCCGGGCTTGGTGGCTCAGCCTGTCATCCCAGCACCTTGGGAGGCCGAGGCAAGTGAATTGCCTGAGCCCGCGGGAGACCCACCCGGGCAACTTGGCGAGACCTCATCTCTACAATAAATAAAAAATGAGCCGGGCGTGGTAGCACACACCTGTAGTTCGAGCTACTTGGAAGGCTGAGGCGAAAGGATCGCTGAAGCCCAGCCGGTCAAGGCTGCGGTGGCCGGGAGCGTGCCACTGCACTCCAGTCTGGGTGACAGAGTGAGATTCCAACTCAAAAAAAGAGAGAGAGAGAAGCAAATGGGTGATGGTCTGACGTGAAGCTGAGGCAGTGATGCTATACACTTCGTTATATATTGCAATGTAATAACAATTTTTTAAAAGGGTACAATAAATATCATGTGTTGGAATCATCCTGAGACTCCCCCCTCTGCCCCTGTCCGTGGAAAAATTGTCATCCGCGAAGTAGGTCCCTGTTGCCAAGAAGGCTGGGGACCGCTAACGTAAACAACCAAGCCACCATAGCAATATGAAAGCAATGGCTATGTTTTTCTTCTGCCCCGAAAAGACTCTTGTGATAGTAGGGGAGAAAGATCGAATGAATTTTATTACCTTATTAGCAATTTTGAGAGAGGTGTTGCTTTTTCATTAAAACACAATTATAAAAACTGCGCAAAAAATAAAAATCAAATTCGATTTTGGTATAGCGAGCACAAAGCTAAAAGACCATCCCTTTCCTTTTATAAACACGTTTCCCAAGGTGTGAAGCAGCTCAGTGATAGGTATATAATTTCACTGATCCTCTGGAAGCAGCTGAAATGTGGAAAAACCAGAGAGCTGGCTTAGACCAGATCCCCTGCCTGAGCTTCAGCTGCCTAAATGTGGTCATTTCAAGACGGATTCCCAAAGTTAATTATGTTTTCCTGTAAAATGTAGCATTAATTGTAAGTGTAGAGTATTAAAATGGAATGTGTAATACACTACTCAGATGGTTTGTTGTATTTTTTTTCCCCAAATAAGTGTACCGCACATGACGTGCCTGTAATGGTATTAATTATTTATCACTCTGTGTGGAGAAAATATCAATTATAACAAAATGTAAAAGGGTTATTAGCTTTTCTGAACAATAAATAAAGTGGAAGTTGTGAGATCAATATGATGAATATATTAAGTTAAAATTCTCTTTTGCCATAAGAGTTGATAGAATTTTATGGACCAATCTCATGAAAGTGTTAGAGACATTTAAAAAAGAAATATATTAAATAAAAATAAAATCTATTAAAGAGGGTAATTTTAAATATTTAATGATATAATTAAGTCCTATTAATGTAACATTCTTTATTTTTCAGATTAAAAATTCACAGGATTGTCATCCCTTTCATCTTAATCAGACACTGTGTTTGTTGTAATTATTTGCTATGTATTTTCATTAACATTTGATGAATATTAACTGTTTGAAATAAAACAGTATTTTGTTTTCTTTAGCGTTGGTAACCAGCAAGGGCTACTTCACAGCTAGTAGAGGGAACACCAGAAACCAAGTGGAGAGACGCTAGCCCTGGTCCACTATGCCCAGGGTAGAGGGCAGTCCAAGGTCCTGAAAGCTTAGCCTCCTGCTTCCAACTGTGACGAACCCATGGCTTTGCTGTGCCTGCAAAAGCCCATGTTAGCATCATCTGGGAAGCACAGACTCACGTCAAACTTCGGACATGTCTCCCTATAGTTTTGTAGTTGCTAAATCCCCTAAGCCTCAGTTTCCTCGTCTGTAAAGTGTGAATCATAACACATTCCCTGCTGGGTAGCTGTACAAATGAGAAAGAGTAAATACCTACAACTTGGTCCAGAATAGATGCTCAATAAGGAAAAGCAAAAATAACTTGCTGTACCACCCCAAGCCCTTGAAATGATGGGAAAGAAAGCAGTAGAGCAGTTTCTGGCTCCCTATAGCCAGAGAAGTGAGAAAGTACAGCAACATCGTATCTCCAGGGCGCAGCTCTTTTCAAAGGTCATGCATTAAAAATTAGTGAGAACCTGTGTGCTTCAAGAGACTCCATTAGGAAAATTAAAAGACAAACCACAGAATGAAAGAAAACATTTGCAAATCGTATCTCTGATAAAAGACTTGTATTCAGAATGTATAAAGAACTCTTAAAGTTCAATGAGACAAAACCCAGATTAAAAATAGGTAAATATTTGAATAGAGGCTTTAACTAAGAAACTATACAAATGACCATTAGGCACAGGAAAACATACACAACACGATTAGTCACTGGGCCAGTGCTAACTAAAAGCATAATGAGTTTTTTACACCACCACTATTCACCCACTAAAACAGGTATAATCTAAAAGAAAGAAAACCGGGTCCTGGCAAAGATGTAGGAAAATGGGAAACCTCATATAGCAATAGGAGGAATGTGAAATGGTGCAGCCCTGTCAGAAAACAAGTTGACGATTTGTTACAAGTTTAAACACAAATGTTTTCTACGACCCAGCAATGTCATTCTCAGGAATCTGCTCAAGACACGCTACTTACCTGTCCTCCTCCGGATCCAGCACCTGTCATCCTACTTTGAATGTTTTCTCACATCTACTCACTCCTAATTTTCTGCAATCCCAGAGAAAGAAGTTAAAGGGAGGTGGGTGATGATACACACTAATCACAAATAAGGAGACTTTAAGAAATGCTGAGTCATACTTTCACCCATCAGCTAAATTATTTCTATTTGATTCTCCCTTCACACATCAAACCTTTTAAAGATTAAGCTATAAGATTTTCCCTGTTTATCCATGATACACAATCAATGCCTCATATTCAAGAAGATACCATGCAAACTTACTCAACAGCACTTAAGGAACACCATGCTGGTACACAGAAATAAATTAGGTTGGACCACACCCTCCTGGATAATCTAAAGCAGGCGATGTCCAGTCCTGGGCTGCATTGAGTAAGGGGGAATGGCCGCACATAGATTATATAATATAATTAATGTATATACATAATAAGACTTCTCTTATTTTTTTATATTTTCCATTATAAAGTTCAGAAAGTGAGAACAACATAAAACTTGTGAGAAATTTAACCTTGTTTTTGTAAAACTCATTTATCAGTGTCTGGTTTGATGGAAGTAGTCACAATTCTTAGTGAGTTCTCAAGGTGCTCATGAGAAATGTTTGTTCAAATTCTCCTCTTCATGTGCTTCATCACTGAAAACAGCCGCTGCTCATAAATGCATGTGATGCCAGAAAACGATGTCATGAATAAGGTGAGACTGTTAACTTTAAAAATGCGACTACGTATGCGGTCATGAAGAAAACAAATCCTAAAAAGCACACAATGTTAAAAGATTTGGGGATAGGGCAACCCCCTCAGGTCCCCTCTCACTGTGGGAGCTTTTCTGTCCTCTCAATAAATCCTGCTTTCTCAAAACAAAACAAAAAAAGATTTTGGGGGACCGCATGACTAGCTGTCCTGAGCCTCACGTGGCCCTTAGGTCTAAAGCCATGGATGCGCACGCTAAAGTTGTGTTTAACTTTTGGCAAACTTCACATTTATTTTATTTTCATTTTTATTTTTGTTTTTTATGTTTTGAAAGCAGCATTTATTGAGAGGACAGAAAAGTTCCCACAGTGGAAGGGGACCGAAGGGGTTGCCCAAACTTTACATTTAAACCATAGTGATTTTGGGCAGAGCTCAGTGGCTCACACCTGAAATCCTAGTACTTTGGGAGGCCAACACAGGAGGATTGCTTGAGCCTAAGAGTTCGAGACCAGCCTAGGCAGTATAGCATGACTCATTTCTACAAAAAGGAAAAATATTAACTGGGCATGGTGGCATGCATCTGTAGTCCCAGCTACTCGGGAAGCTGAGGACTGAGGCGGGAGAATGAATTAAACCCAGGATTTCAAGGCTGCGGTGAGCTGTGATCATCCCACTGCACTCCAGCCTGGGCAACAGTGAGACCCCAACTCAAAACAAACAAAAATCCATAGTGATCTGAGTGCCTTCGACTTTCGTAAGTGACTTAACTTTCATAATATCCTACTAAGAAAAAAATATATCAATACAGCTATTTAATTGTCATGACCTTTAGACCAAGCACATGCCAGAAACCTCAGAGATCAACCAAGTGTCCTTGGTTGTCTGGGGTTTGTCATTTGCAATGGTGTTGGGTCCGTGAATGAGTTAATGTGTGTAAGAAAAATGTATGTGCCTTGTATACACATTTTCTCTGGGGGGAGGAAGGGGACAGATAGGTGTAGACTTCACATCAATACCCTTGCACAACTTTGATCACAGCTTTCCAAGAGACTTCACACCGAATGAAATTGACGACAAAGCCCCCAAAGGCAAGTTTGGTTCGGGGGATTTACAAGAGAATGAGGGAATGAGTGAGTAGCTAATACTTTCCGATACCAATAAAGATGGTGTACCGGGGGAGTACACAGGGTGCTGAATGCTATCTAGACGAAAAGAGAGAGAAATGGCGAGGCGGCCTGCCTCGTCTCGGAAATGCTGCAGTGGTAGAGTTCTCGATGTGTAATTAGGATTCTGCTAATAATTCTCCTAATAGCCTCTGTATCCCAAGCCGTTTGTACCCCCTGTGAAGGCGTGGAAGACCTCACGGGAGGAAAGCAGGAAGATGGGGTGGAAGGAGCAGCCACCGACTGAGAAAGCAGGCAAGACGGACTCCATCCAGCCGATATTGTTTACATAACACACAGTGGCATTGGATCATTTTTTTTAAAGACTTGGTTTTGGCTCCTTTTTAATTATGAAGGATAAAATAAAATTGAGTGACTGAGAGGAATAAATAGATAATGAAGT
The DNA here is from genome assembly GCF_000164805.1 of Carlito syrichta. NCBI lineage: Eukaryota > Metazoa > Chordata > Mammalia > Primates > Tarsiidae > Carlito > Carlito syrichta. The sequence continues at coordinate 219,687 of NW_007253372.1, read as the reverse complement.
ATCAGGGGTTTTTACATAGAAGCTCCTTATTAAAATGACTGTCTCCTTCAACTGTTTAATCTAATTTCTGCAAGGCAGGTTTTCACTTGTTCTGCTCATATAAACGCACAGGTATTAGAGGTATTATTAAGACACTGTGTAGTTCACACCCAGAGCTTGAAGAACTGCTTTAACCCCATAAATGCTCAGCGAAGCAATTCTCCACGAGTGGACTTCTAATCTTTTTCTCTTTCTGGTCCCTCCCTTCCACGAACACTGGCAATATCAACTGACTTCTGGAATGTGTTTTAACTCTGTATATCACACTTATGTGCAGTATGTTCTCTGGACTATATAATTGCAATCAAAAACAGATATTTACTTATTACCTCTATCTGATATAGTCTTCTAGATATTGGAGAACATAAGAAAGTTAATTTGCATTCTGTCTTCAGAAGGCTTAGAGCCGTGGATCTGTGATGAGAAAATTATCCTACCCAGTTCCTTAGAAGGCTAAGTGGTCATGCAAATTAATGTCCAAACCAGGACTTTTTTTTTTTTTTTTTTTTTTAGTTGGAGTCTCACTCTGTCACCCATACTAGAGTGCAGTGGCCGCTCCTGGCCACCGCAACCTCGACCTGCTGGGCTCCTGCGATCCTTCCGCCTCAGTCTTCCAAGTAGCTGGAACTACAGGCGCGCGCTACCACACCCGGCTAGTTTTTATTTATTATAGAGATGAGGTCTCGCCAAGTTGCCCAGGCAGGTCTTGAACCCGCGGGCTCAGGCAATCCACTCACCTCGGCCTCCCAAAGTGCTGGGATTACAGACTGAGCCACCGAGCCCGGCTGACTTTTTTTTTTTAATTGGCATCTCTATCTTTTTTTTTTAATTGGCATCTCTCTCTATCACCCAGGCTAGAGTGCAGGGACACAATCACAGCTCACCACAACCTCAACCTCCTGGGCTCAGGCAATCTTTCTGCCTTCTGAGTAGCTTGGACTGCAGGTGTGTGCCACGATGCCCAGCTAGTTTTTTGGATGTTTTGTAGAGACTAGGTCTTACTATGTTGCCTAGGCTAGTCTCAAACTCCTCGACTCAAGCTATCCTCCTGACTTAGCCTGCCAGAGTGCTGGGATTACAGTCAAGAGCCACCATGCCTGGCCCAAACCAGGACATTTTGAGAGTGAAATGAGGTACTATGGATTACACGAGGACAACAGGCATAAACTAGGAGTGTCTTTGCAAACCCGGACAAATGGTCATCCTACATATAGATGTACTGACCATAAAGGCTATAGAAGTGTAGAGGACAGACTTTCCCATAGTCCTGTGGGAAGCCCAGCTTTCAGGCTTGATGTCTTTATCGCACATGACTCCTGAAGCCTAAGGTATTCAGAGCTCCAGTTCAATGCACGTTGATTGCAAGTGTGGTTATGTATTCCATAGAGGACCACCACGTGAGGACAGGTGCACAGTTCTAGTCTCCGACTCAGACCAACTACTTATCCTATTGCCAGAAATACTTAGTTTTTCCTCATGGCATGTCATTCCTATTCAATCACGCTTGACCTTGACATTTTCTTCAAGGCCTGAATGAGATGCTCCCTTTCACACAAGCATCTACTGATTGGCCGAAATCAACCTGCCCCCTCACAGTGCTGCCTCTATGTCTCCATTTGCTGGATTTATCCATTCCATACTTGAGTACAGCTATTTTCTTTTCCTTTTTCTTCTTCTTTTTTTTTTGAGTTGAAGTCTCACTCTGTCACCGAGGCTGGAGTGCAGTGGCACGCTCACGGCCACCACAGACTTGCCCTACTGGGTCAGATGATCCTTCCACCTCAGCCTTCCAAGCAGCTGGAACCACAGGCATATGACATCACACCTGGCTAATTATTTGATTTATTGTAGAGACAAGGTCTTGCCATGTTGCTCAGGCTGGTCTCAAGTCCCTGAGCTCGGGCCATCCTCTCACCTCCACCTCACAAAGTGCTGGGATTACAAGCATGCACCACCATGCCCAGTTAATTGTTTGATTCATTGTAGGGACAAGGACTCGCCATATTGCCCAGGCTGGTCTCGAAACCCTGAGCTCAGACAATCCTCTCACCTCAGCCTCCCAAAGTGCTGGGATTACAGGCTTGAGCCACCGCGCTCGGCAGTTATTTCTTTTTTTTTTTTTTTTTTTTTTTT
>NW_007253372.1:114136-217495 GCF_000164805.1 Carlito syrichta | reverse complement strand
GTCTCACCAAGTTGCCCAGGCGGGTCTTGAACCCGCGGGCTCAGGCAATCCACTCGCTTCAGCTTCCCAAAGGTGCGGGATTACAGGCTGAGCCACCGAGCCCGGCTGGCAGTTATTTCTAATGAGCATGTCACACCTCCTAAACGTCTGGTCCCATGACATAGTAGCCAGCCTCCAAGATGGCTTCAGTGATTCTCACTTCCTGACATTCATACTTTTTGTGCAGTTCTCTCCTTCCTCCACCTTACCAGGCACACGCAAAGTAGGACTGATGTGTATAACCAATGAAGTATTGCTAAATGGTGGTGTGATATCAGTGGCTGAGTCATTAAAAGCACCAAGGCTTCCTTTCTGCTCTCCATTAGATCCTTGGCTCTGGGAGAAGGCACATGCCATGTCGTGAGGACAATCAAGTAGCCCTAAGCAGAAGCTGCATGGGAAAGAAATGAGATCTCCTGCCAATACCTAGCCCTAAGAGTCAGGGGCATCCATAAGCCACCGTCGCCATGGATCTTCCAGCCTCAGTTGAGCTTTGAGATGATGGCAGCCCCAACAGACATTCTGATGGAGAAGTCACAAAAGATCCTGAGTCAGAAGGGCCACCAGCAAAGCTACCTCTGAATTTCTGACCTAATGACCCATAGAAACTGTGAGATAATAAATGCTATTTAAGCCACTGAGTTTTGGTGTCATGGCTTATGCAGCCATAGATCATTAATACGATGAAAGCAAAAAGTGTTTAGATGCCTGCGCAGTACTCAGCAGGGTCTTCAGCACAGATCAAGCACTCTATTAATTTTTGGAGGATTAAAATGAGTTGAATGAATTATACTATGAAGTTGAGCACTGAGTTCACGCCTGACAACGCCTCTTTGGAGAGCAGGTACATTTCTGACCTAATTGTCCCTGCATGAGCTTCCGGGAACAATCCGCTCACGAAGGGGTAGATAATGGTAATTAATAATAGCTCTGAATTTTTTGTGCAGTTGTTATGCAAAACATTTTTCTTTCAATGTGCTCATCTCACTTTGCACAAAATCTCTTGGAGTTAGATATTATTGTCCTTGTCTGATAGACAAGGACATTGAGACAAAATTAGTGAGACTCCTTGCCCGTGACCACCAAACCTAGCAAAGAGAGGGACTGAGAGTTGAACAACTTGATTCCAAGGATCTTCCTCTTAACCATTGCATGGCCTTGCCTATCAGATGAAACAAACAAGTCAGACCTCTAGGGTGTGCTAGTAACAATCTCAGCATAGCCTTCTTAATTTGGGAGGAGTTGTCAAGAAATCAAACTCTGGACCAAGTGTTCTCAAAGTGTGGACTCCAGGACACCTGCGTTTGTGTTTACTGGTTGGCAGACATGCCCCCAAGCCCCCTCAAGGGCTACTGAATCAGAGCTTCCGGGGAGCCCCAGGAATCTGTGACTGGGCAAGCCTCCATGGCAAACTGATGGTGGCTCTAGCTTGAGAATCACTGCTCCAGATTGCTGGCGTTTCAAGGGCTGCTGGACCCATAATAGAAAGAGAGCAGACATGCAGTCGCGGAGCCCGGATTTTTTTATTCTGTCTTTGGCCCTTCCCCAACTAGATGCCAGCGCCCTGAGTCAGTCATTTAACCCTTAGCAAGCTGACTAACTGAGCTGCCGAATGCGTGGGCAACTCCTGTAAGTTGACAGGATTCCACCGAGAAAGATATGCAAATAGGGGGTTTGTGCGGGCTTTGATGACACTTTCGATATTCCTTGTTGAAAAACCAAAGCCTTCGAGTGGGTAGAGGACCGTCCCCAGCTCTGGGAATTCCCCAGGGAGAAGAAAAGACAATTTCTACCTTGGAAAATCCAAGTCTTTGGCTGGTGGAGTTTCTGAAGACTGTATTCACAAAGGTTTGGTCCAAAGAAGACTCAGCCAGTAAACACAGATGTGTATGCTTGCGTGTGCACGTACAAACACACACATGCACACACAACCCCTGCAAGCCAACCCATTTGTTGTAGAAATTCTAACAAACCTCTGACTTCACAGTGATTTTGCTCTTGTTTATTTAAACAATAATAGGAATTAATATCATGTAATAATAACAAATAAGCTTAACTTAATCGATTGTCACCTGAAACCCTTGGTTTGAATTATGTTTGTCACATGGAAAATGATTACTTTTTGAAAACTTAATAAAAGCATCACTAAATTAGGGGAGCTTTGTTTGTATTTCTTCCACATCTTCGCATAGCTATGGTTGTGTGTGTTTCTTCTCGAATTATGATGAGTAATGCGCCCTCCTGCCTCATTTTTTTAACATGAAAAAGAAAAAATAAATAAATGAAAAACCCCTTCCATATGTAACTTAAAGGCTAGAGACATCAGCAACACACATTTTAGAAAATACAAGGTTTCACCTACTCTGCACACGTTATTCCTTTGTTACTATTCGAATACTTTAAAGAACAGTATGAGCCTAAAATAGGCCGAACCTCATGACAATGTTTCGGTAACAAACACCCCATCATGCTCCACTGAGAAACTTCAGCAAAAAACCCGGTGTCAGCCTGCTATGCTTTTATTTATACTAAGCAACATCCGAGAAGACCAAACTCAAGTTACCCTGGCAACTTAGTGGCAACTCATTGGGAATATCTCATCTGGACAGGAGACTGAGGTTACTTCTTCAGCTGCCCCAAAGAGTCACTGCAGTTGGAGTTGCGAATGTGTACCCAGAAATATCCCCAAACTGGGTGCTTCTGGACCTTGGAAGTGTATAGGAATTGCCAGGCTCCGAATTCAGGGCATCTGGGGCAAAGGCTGAGATGCTGCAGTGCTGACCAGTTCCTGGGGACGCTAATGCTCCTAGTCCCTGGCCCACGCTTTGAGTAGCAGGACTCTACTGCCACCCTCCAATGGCAGACTCCTCCCCAAAGCAAACCTGACCATGAGAAGGCCCCTGACTAAAACAGTTTCCTTGTTGTTGTAAGCCAAAATAAAGAGACTATTCCATCGTATGAACCATCGCGATTAAAAAGTTGACAGAATGTCTCTTCTTTGTGAGGTAAGGTCCTCAGACAGTGCACCTGAGTTCGTTTTCAGTGTCCTCTTGGACGAGATTCTGAAGTCTTTGAGCGTCAACCATCTAGACTAATATTTCCTGAGCTCTCACCAGACACCAGCCATGGCACAAGGCCCTGGAGGGCAGACTCACAGTCTGGGAATTCCCACATGGAAGCGGACATTTCAGAGCCTGTGACAAAGATTGGCATCGGAATAAGTTCAGGAGGTCCTGGGAGCCCAGAAGGAAGTGGGAAGCCAACCAAGACCCACATGGCAGATGCGAATTAATCAACAGGGGAGAAACCATGACGGGTGTGACCACGATTGCAATTGTGGCCCCCAGTACGTCGTGAATCTATGTCCATAGCCTCTTGCAATGTGACGTGTTGCCCTGAATCCCAAGACATAGAGTCTACCTCTCCTTCAGATCTCAGCTTCCCTCATGACTGTCTCTGATGAGTAGAAAGTAGAGAACATGGTATCTGGAAATTCTAGAACCTGGGCCCCAAGAGCCTGGAAGTCCCCATCCCACCTTCTTAGGACATAGCTACCACATAGAGAAGCTTGGGCCTGACGCCTGAATGAGTGGGAACCATGTGAGAGAGACATCCCAGCATTCCAGCTGTCTCTGCCAAGATCCTAGACATGGGTGAGGCCATGTTAGAACCTCCATTTCCGGGTGGCCCAGCAGATGAAGCAGCCGTGTGAGCGTTCTCAGGCAAGACAGCCAGGAGAACACCCCTGTCAGCCCACAAAATCACGAGAGAGGTAATTTTGAGCCACCAAATGTTGGTGTGGCTTGTTACATGGCGACAGACGACAAACACAGGTGACCAAGAGGAGAAAGGAAGTGGGGCGAGGACCACATGCAGAGATTTCGTTAAGTCCATATGTTTGGACCCATGACAGGGTCCAGGATCAAGTCCATGAGGGGCCTTGTAGAGATTGTGACTTTATGCGGAAGCAATTGGGAACAATAGGAGGGTTTTAAGTAGAGCAAGATGACATTGTGAGATTCCCCCCTTGGAGAAGGGAATGGTAACGCTGGTCAATCTTCATAGTTTATAGTCAGTGAGAATTAAATGAGATGTTGAGCGAAAAATGCCACTAAGGGAGGATCCTTGATTTCTCGAGCTGGTCAAAACTTGGCCCTGTTCCTTTCCACACCACTATGTCCCTCACTGACTCCACGTCTCCCACCATGCTTATCCAGACTTTGCTGGAGGGGGGGACCTTCTCTGGCAGGGAACAGATGAAGATGTTGGCTAGGTGGGTCTCGAACCCACGGGCTCAGGCAATCCACTCACCTCGGCCTTCCAAAGTGCTGGGATGACAGGCTGAGCCACCGAGCCCAGTCATAAGATGAGTTTTCTAGAAGAGAAGACTATGACCTGAAGGATCCTTTAAATCTTGACCTTCGATGATATACCCCAGGTTTGTCGATTGATAAATGTCCCTTAGAGGGAAATGACTGGGTCCTAATGGATTAAAATTATCTTTTTGGCAAAGAAAAATGGTCCCAGCCTGTTTTCCATTTGCTAGTGCCTAGAGAGGTAACATCAAAGGCTGTTTGGGTAACAGGCTTTATAAAGCTTGAGAGTTGCTTTTTCGAGAAGCTTTGCACAAATATAAACCAATTTATTATTATTATTATTATTATTTTGAGTCTGGGAGACAGAGTCTCACTCTCTCTCCCAGACTAGAGTGCAGTGGCCACTCCCGGCCACCGCAGCCTCGACCTGCCGGGCTCCGACGATCCTTCCGCCTCAGTCTTCCAACTAGCTGGAACTACAGGCGCGCGCTACCACACCTGGCTCATTTTGATTTATTGTAGAGATGAGGTCTCACCAATTTGCCCAGGCGGGTCTCGAACCCGCGGGCTCAGGCAATCCACTCACCTCAGCCTCCCAAAGCACAGGATTACAGGCTGAGCCACTGAGCCCGGCCAAACCAAATTATTTTTCAATGTCTTCTGGTATTGGAAGGGTATGGAAATGAGTAGAACCAAAAGCTAGAGTCCCTTATCTGTCCACCATAAGATCCCAACTTTGACTTAGGTCATGACTCAGCCCCTATCTATAAGATAACAATGGCAGACACAGTTGTTGGCTTTTGCTGGTTAGCATAATCCCTTCCTTGTCTGTTAGAAGAAACTGAGTCCCTCTGCAAGGAATTTTTAACAGGGTGCTATAACCTCCAAGTCCACACCCACCACTCAGAGCCACCTCACCTTCCCCAGCACTGCTATTCACCTAGAAGACGCCGCCACAAGAAAGGGCCCAGAGCACACTCTCAGCATTCTCCTACGGGTCCATGAAATGCGGTTGGTGGGAATAACTGGAATTGCATCTTAGAAGAATTTCACTTCCCCCCTGCCACCAAGAAGCATTAGGTGGGACCAGCAATATTAGACTTGGAAACTCACAAGGGAATCCTTTGCAGTCTGGAGCATTCTATGTAGATAGGCTTGCTCTTTGGGGAAGATGCTTGACCTGGAGCCTCCTGGGGGCTTGACGAGTCTCCTCCGTGTCACATCTATAAGCAGGAGATAGATGGCCAAAACAAAAATAGGGAGAGAGATATGAGGGAAAATTATGACACAAAAAGGACTTCAAAGAGGAAGGCTTTGTTGAAGGTGACAGAGTAAGGATGTGCTAGAGACTGGAGTTTTGCATAGCCTGAATTTATGCATGGGATGATGCAGCTTCTCCTTCAAGAACTCAAAGAACCATCTCCTTCCTCCTCAGTAGATTTCTGTTCAAGCCTACAGGCTTGGAAAGAAAGTGCTAATCTCGTGTACCCGATATATTGATGTGTTGCATGATTGTGAGGGGTGGTTCAAGTAATTTAATACAAAAGTATGACACATGGGACTGGGTGATTTTTTAAATAAACACAGAGGATGCCAAAAATGTATGTACATTTTAAGAAAGGAAAAAACTGTATTAAAATTGTAATACATAGGCCGGTCTCGGTGGCTCAGCCTGTAATCCCGTGCTTTGAGAGGCCAAGGTGAGTGAATTGCCTGAGCCTGCGGGTTCGAGACCTGCCTGGGCCACTTGGCGAGATCTCATCTCTACAATAAATCAAAAAATTAGCTGGGTGTGGTAGCGCACACCTGTAGTTCCCGCTACTTGGAAGGCTGAGGCGGAAGGATCGCCGGAGCCCAGCAGGTCAAGGCTGCGGTAGCCGGGAGTGGCTACTACACTCCAGTCTGGGCAACTGAGTGAGACTCCAACTCAAAAAAAAAATTGTAATACGTAATATATATCAATAAAAGATGAATACAAGTCACGTTTGACTTCTGCAATCACAAGAGGTACTCACAGTGGTTACCATCAACGTCCAGACCCTTGTGCTGACGGCAAATGACTGCAGGACTTGGTGCTGTGCGAGGCCTCCCGGATCTTCCCTTGTGCACATCACACACAGGACCACACGTCTCAAACTCATCACGAACGTGTGCGGTCATTAGGCGTGTGGGAGGTTCTGTTGCATACTCACGCCTCCATTGTCATTGTACTTCCATGACGCTCTCAAATTTCAAACACTTCAAAATGTTCTTACACTCCTGGAACAGCCACTGTGCTTCTGACGTTTTCTTTGACTGACCAGCCTGTAACAAGGTGACGTGAGCATTCATTTGATTGATGCCATCTTTTAGGTGAATGTCATATGACACCTTGCTGCTGTCATTCAATTCAACTTCAAAAAGAAATACATAGATAACATCTCTTAAAATGTGTATACATTTTTTTGGCATCCCTGGTAAATATTAAACAGATTCAAATGTACTCTAAGAATTAAATCTAGGTAGAATTAAATCTAAAGATTGAGATTAAAGAGAGCACATAGACAACCAAGAGCACTAATAACTCCAAGTCTTGTGGCCACCCCTCTGGACCAAGATGCACGGGCCACTCACCCTTTACAGCACATAAGAAAAAGCTAGAAACTTTTGACCTAGTTTTTTGTCTGTTTTTGTTTTGTTTTGGTTTTTTGAAGGAGCCTTACTCTGTTGCCCAAGCTGGAACGCCATGGCATACTCATGGCCACTGCAGCCTTGACCTGCTGGGCTAAGGCGATCCTTCCGCCACAGCCTCCCAAGTAGCCAGAGCTATAGGCATGCGCCACCTCACTTAGCAAATTTTATTATTTATTTTAGAGATTAGGTCTTGTCAAGTTGCCGAGGCTGGTCTTGAACCCCTGGACCCAGGCAAACCTCTCACCTTGGCCTCCCAAATTGCTGAGGTTACAGGCATGAGCCACCATGCCAGGTCTGGCCTAGCTTTGAAAGTTGCCACCTACCTTCTTCCAGGTCCCGATTCTCAAGTGCAAATCAATTGATTATCATCCTACTACAAAAGTACATTCATTCACACCATCAACAATCCCCAGAGGCACCCCTGTACCATCAGCCAGTCCAATAATTAGTACCAGCAAGGACTGAGAGTAAAACAGAGAAAAAGTTTCAGAAAGGATAGTAACTGTAATAAACACACTGCATAAATCTCAAAGGGTTGTTTTTCACGTGCACAGAGTTCAAGACTGGAGTTTAGTTGGTCTTCCCACAGCAAGTCAGAGCTCCAAGTTCCTTTCATTCTGGGGCTCCAGACTTTAAGACAAGCACCTACAGGAGGAGAATGAGGAAGGCAACGTCCGCCCTCGAGCACATCATTTATACGCCTCCCTTCCGTTTCCTTTCTGTGTGTGTGAGTCAGTCACATGGCCATGTCAAAATGCAAGACAAGCTGGGAGACACACATCCTGGCCAGGAGGCCGTCAGAGAACAGACAAGAAGCACAAACATTTGGGAGCCCTTCTCCATCTTTGCCACATGGGAAGGGGAAGAGAAGTCACTGAGTACTATGAAAGAGGACAAAGCCAGGTAATTCCTTCTCCAGCTCTCCCAAAAGTCGTGGTGCCACGAGGAAGGCTAAGCCAACCAGGAGAACCCAACCAGTATTCTGAATCTGTAGGTGGCAGAACAAGGAAGAAGGAATAGGGGAGAATTCTTTCTGTCTATAGTGGCCGTGGCATCAGCACACAAAATGCCAGTGTCAGCAGCCGGGATCTACCATGAATGGTACTGAAAGCAGAAGCTGTGGCAACCCACACCTAGAAGAGCTTTCCTACGGCAGGGCCATGGGAATTATTTGGGCTGCCCTTCTAATTGCATGGGTGCCCTTAGAATCTGCCTGTTTAAAAAGCCTGCTTATCCAATCTCCCCAGAAATCCTATGAGCTACCAGTTTTCCATCAATACATGCCCTGTTTGCTTATATCAGTAAGAGTCCGTCTCTGTTGCTTGCAGCTAAAACTCCTAACTGATATGATAATGAATGATGCCATTCTGAATGGTGGTGTAGGGAGCTAGAACATTAAAATAACAAAACCGGTTGTATTAGACATTAACAGAACATCAAAATAATGGTGTTGGTTTTATTAGGCTTCTCTTAGATGGCAGTGAGTGAAAATTCAATGAAAAGAAGCTCAAAAAATATTTCAAGAAATTGGCAGCATCGTTAGAGCAGGTGCCAAGTCTTTCAAGGTGACTATATTGAGGGAGATGATGTGGCTTGGATAGACATGTGAAAGGTGACACTCTGTGATAATTTTTTAAGCCATTTGTGGCACATACTTATGGGAGATTTAGCCTGTACAAATGAGGCATATTAACCTAATGGTTTAAGGATGCTCAGTTAGTATATCAGCATATGTACATATGGCTTTATAGGTATTCAGATTTTATGTTATTACCTTTTCCTATACTGTATATCTCTTCCTTTACAGATAACTAAAACTATATGACCGCAAGAAGTGCATATCACTCACAGGATGTTCCCCAAACAGTTTTCATTTTTACCTCTGTGTAGTAGACAATTCATCTGCTGACAGTAAGTGCTATCTCTTCCGTGAAGCGTTTTTTTTCCCCTCAAAACATCACTGACATACTGCTATTTTTTTTTTTTGAGCCTGTAGTTAATGGTTAGAAGGTTCAAACCTATTTTTGAAATCCATCTCTACCTTTACACTGTGACCTTAGGCAAGTCATTTATTCTTCCTGGTGTTGGCTTTCCTGTCCAATGAGGAAAAGCTGGAGAACAGGTTGATGGGAAGGTGGAAAAGAAGAGATTATCAAGGTTCAACTTTTGTTTTGTTTGAAGCTTAAGCAAGTACTGATTATTCGAGGGTTGACAGTTAAGTTGCGAACTCATCCTAGAAAAAGTGATCCATATCTCTTTGCTGAATATCACTATATGGTCACCTTCGAAGGACAGTCCCTTGGGAAGCTATGCACCAACACCAGTGCCTAGTCTACCTGTCAAAGCAATTTTGGAAATCTTTTTCTGGAATGGTCATCAGAGCTGTCATAATATTACACTTGATGTCCTTAATATCAAATATCTTTCTTTCAATATTTCCTTTATCTTTGGGTAAAGAAAAAATTCTTTGGGGGCTAGATCAGGTGAGTTGGAAGGGGGTTTCAATACAGTTTTTCGTTTAGTGCTGCCAATGTAAGCAAATGGTGGCAAGATTGCAAACTTAATTGTCAGGCCCAACAAATAAAGATGGCAGTTGTGATGGCCATTCCAGAAAAAGAGTTCCAAAATTGCTTTGACAGGTGAACTAGGCATTGGCATTGGTGTAAAGCTTCCCAAGGGGAGTCCTTTGAAGGTGACCATAGTGGTATTAATCAATGAGGTATTGAGCACTTTTTCTAGTATGGTTTGTGAACCTAAGTGTCATACATCATATCTTTGGAATAACCAACTATATAGCTAAATTGGCCACATAAAGATCTAGTATAAGAATGTATCATGAACTAAAGATTACGAATTATCTAATTTGTGCACCTGAGCCATTCCTCCCTCAAAAAATAAAAAACAACCACATCAGTGAAAAACGTTGTCATGTAACCAAGTTAAATCAGTGGCCTCTCCTCCAGAAAATACTGAAGAATCATTGACTTAGAAAGCAAATTCACTAAACTGAGTTCCTGTTTTTACTCTGTACTGTTATGTGCAATAAGGTGTCCATCTCCCATTCTAGGTCTAAAGAGATCAATTCAGCAAAAAGGTAGTGACTTCACAGTTAGTTGCCAGCTCCATTTGGAAATGCATCATCCATTGCAAAACAAACATTCCTCAGAGGCTTCAATTTACTATTTGAAATGGAAATAGAATGGATGGTGTTAATTGAAGTATCTGAGTTGTCATTTTATGAATATTTTAGTTCCATTATAAATTACTCACTTGTTCAGATATGTCAGCTTTCTTCCCGCCACCCGCCCTTCCATGCCCTAAAACATCTCTACTCTAGTAAATAATTAAAGGGTATTAGAAAAAGTCAAAAGGAATTTGACATCAGGAGATCTCATGATAGATAATGTTAAAGTTAGCCACAAATAACAAGTGTCTCTTAATTAACTCCTGCTCAAGGAATTACCTAGCAGATGCTGACAGCAAAGACTCCGTCTCAATCACTTCTCCACTCATGATGTCTTGGTATGGTCAGAGCCGCCTTATAATTTTCAAGTAACAAACAGGGCCTCTGCTATGGCTTTACCATGTCTCCTCCAAAACTCAGTATTGCAGTGTGATAGGTGGGGCTTTTAAGAAGTGATTAGGTCATAAGGGCTTCTCCCTCATGAACGGGATCAGGTGTGCTTATAAAAAGGCGTGACAGAAGGAGGTGACCTGGCTCATGTTCTTCTCATGTTCTTCTCCTTCTGTCATATGAAGACAAAACAAGAAAGCACTCACCAGATGCTAGCACCAGCCTCCAGACCGTTAGATACAAATTTCCATTTTTTATATATTACCTAGTTTCAGGTGCTCTGTCATAACACAAACTGAGACAGACTCTCATTTTGGTTTCATTTCAAAGGCCACGTGTTTAGACTATGTGGATCAGTCTGGCTCCCACCCCCATAAGTTCTCAAGCCTGACACCAAAAATGAGGCCACTAATTAAAAGGTTCAGATATGAACCCTGCTAATCCCAATTTGCCACACTAGTCCTGCCTTCTGGACACTCTAAGCTCAAACAGACAAGTAAAAAATTAAATAAGGAATATTACAGATGACATCGAAGATAGCAAAGGACAAAGGAAGACAGAGAGAAAAAGATTGGCCAAACTGGAAAAGAATTCTGGGAGAAAAACAAACCACAGCTGAGAGAACTCAGTGGGAAGCCAACTTATGATCACAACAGTTTTGCTGCTAACAAAAGCAAATGGATTGGAGAGAGCACAGTCGACTTTGATAAGCAACTGCTTCACAACATACAATTTGAATTTGTTTACTAAAAGATGTTTCCCAATAAAACGCTCATTGGCTTGGTTGCAGTGCTATTGAAAAGAAGCATAGGCTGGATTTGGTGGCTCAGTCCGTCATCCCAGCACTTTGGGAGGCTGAGGAGAGTGAATTGCCTGAGCCCTCAGGTTCGAGACCAGCCCGGGCACCTTGATCTAAATATATTGTAGAGATCTCATCTCTACAATATATTTTTAAAATGAGCTGGGCTTGGTAACGTGCTCCTGTAGTTCCGGCTACTTGGAAGGCTGAATTAGAAGAATCACCTGAGCCCAGCAGGTCAACACTGGGATGGCTGTGGGCGTGCCACTGCACTCCAGCCTGGGCGACAGAGTAAGACTCTGACTCAAAAAGAAAAAAAAAGAAAAGGAATATAGGCAATTTTGCATGGAACCATTAAAAACTCATTGTTTATCAAATCATTTTATAGCGACATGTTCTAGTGAAATGTTACCAAAGAATACAGTGGAAAAGACATTGAAGAGGAAACCATTTTTATTTATGAATAAGCAGTATAAAAAAAAACAAGTTGGTAGAGTGTTTCTGCCTGCTCTCCCCTCTTGAGAGTATACTATTCTTTGCTTAATAAAGCTACCTGCTTATTTTGCTTAAAAAAAAAAGAAAAAGAAAAGAAAAGAAAGACAAGTCACACAGTACCTACTAACCTGTCCCATGGAAAACTCCCTAAAAATTCCGAATCTCTTTATTGAACACACGGCAACTACTCTATGCAAACAGTCATGGTTTCAAATTTAAAAGCCCCTTTTTCTTCATTTCAAACACGTAAACTCAGTAAAGAATTCAGAGGGGGCAGGACATGGGAGCTCTAGCCTGTAATCCCAGCACTCTGGGAGGCCGAGGCAAGTGGATTGCCACAGCCCGCAGGTTCGAGACCAGCCTGGGCAAATTGGCGAGATCTCATCTCTACAATAAATTAAAAAACTAGCCAGGTGTGGTGGTGCGCGCCTGTCGTTCTGGCTACTTGGAAGGATGAAGTGGAAGGATGACGGGAGGCCAGCAGGTCAACGCTGGGGTGGCTGTGAGGGTGTCATTGCACTCCAGCCTGGGCGATGAAATGAGACTCCAACTCAAAAAAAAAAAAAATTCAGAAACTGTTAGTCTGTGGACAAATTAATGTAAGCCAAAATTTAGAGCATTTTTTACCCAAACACTTTTTGGTTTTTTTAAAGAAATAGGATCTCTCTTGCCCAGGCCGGAGCCATGATAGCGCATTACAACCTCAACCCCCTGGGCTCAAGCAATTCTCTTGCCTCAGCCTTCTGTGCATGCACCACTATACCTGGCCTTAGCCCACCATTTTTATTTCAAAGTTTAATCTTTTATTGCAAGCAGTAGTCGTATGCTGTTTAGAATGCATGTGTTCTTACTTCTAATGGCAATTTCAATTTTCTCTTTAAAGATTTTAATCTTTATATCTTGTATTTAAAGTTCTATCTTTCATCTTCTTTGGGGACTCAGTGACTTGGGAAAGAATCCACTCAATCCATAAAGGAGTTTGGGTAACAAGAAATCTCTGAGTCAACACTGAGTGCAAACATATCAACAGCACTCTTATCCACATCCGGTAGGTTTAACCAAGACTTACCTTTGCTTATCATGTCCTAGGAGTCAGGTTGTATGGGAGTTTTACATACTCCTGTGCTCTGTGGTCCCATTCCCATGCAAAGGCTATCTCAAATACAGAGCAAATAGCATTAATGTTCTTTTCCCTTGTGCTTGGTACAATTAGACAGCATTGCTCCAAAGCATAAACGCTCATAAAAATAAGAAACATATTAGATAGGAAGGCTATTATTGCCCCATGGCCTAGAAATTGGATTGGTTCACATATGTTTACAGTAGAATCTTTCATTAAGATGCCTTTCTTATCAATGTGCTTCAGCAATTATCTGTATTGATGATGGGCTGTTATTTTCCTAGCAAGGTAATAGAGAACCTTACAGAAGTGTCTTAGCCAGTTACTTCTAGAATGTTTTCTGCCATCCGAATTTTTTTTCTTTGACTAATTTAACTATATGTCCTGGCATTTATCAACTCTTTTCTCAACTGAAAATGAATTTGAATATACACTTGTGTGATATTTAAGGATAAATTTAGTTAGACTAGAGACTTCTACTTAAGAATTTGATGGCATAGTTCATTAATTCATCAATTCACTCATTTGGCAAGTACATATTAATGGTCTTTCACCAGTTATGTGTGCTCTGATGGAGTTGATGATGAGAAAGATGGTTTGTCCAAATTGGACCCCTCGTAATTGATGTGACAAATATGGGCCTGCTGGCATGGAACCCAGACTAAGACCAAAAGAATAACAATTAAAATGGAAATTCATTTTTAATGGACCCCCCAAACACACACACAGACACACACTGAAGCAATGCTGACTGTAGGTGGGATAATTTTGGGTTTGGTATGTCCTATTTTTGCTAAGAAGTCACTCTAGGAAGATGCGCTAAGTTTCATATTAAGAGAATGCCTTCCACATGTGTCATTTTATTTTTTTATTTTTATTGTGTTTTATTTTAAAGACGTGGGGTGCGTTTCAGAGTCGTGTCGATAAGTGATCGTTGTACAAGTAAAGTTCGAAGAACGTCACTACTCTGTCGTGACCCCATTGACCCCCCACATGACCACCTACACCGTGACCCCACCCCCTTGCCTCCTGACGACTGCCTTCTTCAGATCTGTGCTAACCTCTTCCTTTCAACTTGATATGCAGTCTAGCCTGTCTCACATCTGACCTTATCCTTTCTCCCATGTCCCTGTGTCTCTGCTATTCCAAGAGGGCCCTAAGGAAGCCCTATGATCTCTTCCCACTCACCGTCCTGTGGAACTCCCCCAGTCCTATTCATCTCTGCTGTCTGAGCCCGTTCCTCCATAACGATGCTTCTTCTCTTTCCACTGCTTATAGCCTTCCGCCTCCTCTTGCTCAATTCACATTTCTTTTCCCAGGATGCTCTCAGGTAACAATCTTGGTCATACACGATGGTCCGTAGGTATCATCGTTGAGAAACCTCTTGATCTAGGCTTTTGGTGGAAAATATCTATCTTATATCAACTTCCCAGCTCTCCCACAATTTGTCCCTCATTAAAACTCAAGCATGAGAGCGTAGCTGGAGAAGACATGAGGTAGAAAAGGCCTAGACAGATAAAAAGGGAAAATAAAAGTAAATCCTCTTCTCCAAGACATATGAAATTATATGGAGACGCAAGAAGGTAGAAGTGTGGAATTACAGAACTGCCTCTCGGTTGTCATCAACAAGAGTGGGGAGGAGAGGGAAGGCTGAGGTGGAAGGATCTCCTAAGTCCAGCAGGTCGAGGCTCTGGTGGCCGTGAGCACGCCACTGCACTCCAGCCAGGGTGACAAGAGTGAGACTCCAACTCAGAAAAAAAAAGAGTGAGCAGGAGGGAGCTGAGGGTAAGGACGGCTTGATAGGCAAAGTCAAGGTGAACACAGACATCAGAGGCTTCATCTAATTCACATCTGGGACGCCACGATGAGGCTGCTGGCTCACTCATCTGGAGTCGACCTTGGGAAAATCATCTGGTACCGGACTGGTGTTTGAAGAGAGAGTCAGAGTTGAGTTCTCCTGAGTCAAATGCCATTCCCCTAGGCATGAACAGAACTCAGACCTATCTACATGGTCAGAGGGGCACATGAATGTCAAAGTTATCTAAGTCATTGTGGTTGGAGAAAAGGAGCCAGGACCACACAGCTGAGGACCACAAAGCAGATGCTTGGGCTTGATGTATAGGAGGGGTCGTTGCTTCCCAGGTTTGTCCACAGCACCAGATGGTATCCAGTTGGCAAGAGGGAACTGCTGCTCTCCCACTAAATCAAGAGAGAGTGGAAACCCCAAAGCCTACCAGCAGTGTCCTTTGGTGGTAAACGTCAGCAGGGATGGGACCAGTCCCACCTCCGAGCTCACCAGTCCAGAAAAAGCATACAAGTATAAATAGAGACTGAGAATCTGTTTCCTCAACACCATTAGAAGGCAGTAAGTAGTTGGGCATGGTGGCTCATGCCTGTCATCCCAGCACTTTGGAAGGTGGAGGCAAGAGTATTACCTGAGCTCAGGAGTTCGAGACCAGTCTGAGAAACATGGCGAGACCTCGTCTCTACAATACATAAAAAGATTTCCCGGGCATGGTAGCGCATGTCTGTGGTTCCAGCTCTTTGGAAAACTGAGGCAGAAGGATTGCCTGAGTTCAGCAGGTCGAGGCTGCAGTGGCCATGAGCGTGCCACTGCACTCCAGCCTGGGCCACGGAGTGAGACTCTGATTCAAAAAAGAAAAAAAAGAAGAAGAAGAAGAAGAAAACAGTAATTCACTCTTCTACATCCAGCTCTTCTTTCGAGGGGAAAAAAAGTGGTTTGGGGTTTAGGGATTGGAGACGAGCTTAAGAAAACATTATCTCCATAAGACCTTGTTGCTTAAAGAGGACACACCTCCAAATTAAGAATCACATAAAGATAACCCCAAAAGCACTGACATTTGGTAGGTGGGGCTCACGAGAGGATCTAATAATTAACAGGAAAATGTTTAAAAGCTGCATTTTCTTTGTATACTCAAGATGAAAGTCTGTGTGAGTATCTGGGGACCCAGTTTCCTTTCCTCTTTCCTCTTTCCTCCCCAGCAATTGTAAAAGCAAATCCCTATTGCCTGGAAGATGGATAGGAAGAAGTATGATGCCCTATACGTAATGCCTTGGGGGGAGCCAAAGAAGAAGGTCTCCCTCTGCATCAATTCCATAAATGATTTACATTTATTTTCATTCTTAAAATGTACACATATATCTTGAAGGTTGCTGCCTGGTGATGAATCTACTAAACGTATTTTTAAATATTATCCCTTGCCCCCATTCCCACCAGCCCTCGTGGGACTATAGAATTTTTTTTTTTTTTTTTTTTTTTTTTTTTGACATTTGAACGCATTAAAACAGCCCCAGGGCTGAAGAAAACATTTTCCCTGTAATCTCCAAAAAGTTTAGTTGCCAAGGAGACAGAGGCCTTGGCGACCAGGTAAGAAGGCCTGTTCAGTATATTCATACGGTTATTCAGGGAAGAAGCAGGAAAGCAGGGGACCATGGGAGGGAGGAACAGTTGAGGTTTCCCAGCATCTCCGACCTAAAGTCTCTTGTATTGTATAATTAAATGAAACCCCACCTTGCCCTTCTCAAAATGGTACTTTTTTTTTTTAAGATTGCAATTTGGGCTCTCGGTCAGCTTGGTTTATTATTTATTATCACTGGGTTGGGATGCACACATCATACTCTCAGAAGACCTACTTTACAGAGAAGAAAGCAAGTTCTACACGACGACAAAAGGGCAACCACCCGACAAAACAGTCTGCTTTCAAGGAAGGCCCCACGAAGCTACTCTCTGCTAGGGAAGAAGTGAAGAGATACACAATCCTGAAATAGAAAAAGGTCAATGAGTGGATGGAGCAAAAATGTGGGAGCAGTTCGAGCTACTCTCAGTACATCAAACCAATCTTGCTTGGACCAACTGAGTGACTTCTGCTCAGGATTTTTTCATCACACAGGCCGAGAGTTGGTTAGAGAATGTGAAAGGCCGTGAACTCCCCCCACCCCCCAAAGAATGTTCCACACACTGGTTCTTGGCTGTTTCCCTCTTGTCATTAGAGGAAGAAAAGGAAGAAGAGGAAGAAAAGGAGGTTGATGGGGAGAAAAGCACCCTCAGACAACATTCTCCACGGGCCTGACGGTCATACAGATTTTAAAATAGAATGAGTTAAGGTTGAGCCTTTTTACTTACCACGTGGTAATGAAATAGATATAATTTCACATGTTCTAAAATGTTGTTTCTATATCAGCCATTCACCAGGCCCTACTGTTAAGTCCTGCTCATTGAGCTTAGCGAATAAAATTCTGGGAGTAGAAGCAGCACTTGATCTTGTCCCAGATAAGCCCACCAGAAATGCGAGTACTTGGAATGGAAGGAAGCCAAAAAGCCAAACTCACAAGAAAGGGAAATTCTATCCCCTGGCCCTAAGTCCAGCTAGCCAGAGGCCAGAAGTGATCACCTCCCTAAACGTGTTTTTGTTTTTAGTCTTTTTATTTTCTTTTGGCTCCAGTTTTCTTAGATAATTAGCAAAAAATAATGATAATAAACCGGCTCTGGAGAGATGTGAGCTCATGCAACTATCCTTATCAGAAGAAAATGAATTATACAATTTGAACAAAATTTATTGAATGCTAAGTTTCGTTCTTTTTAAGAAAAATTCCACCACATTTCCCACACGTGTCATTATATTTAAACCAAACTGTGAGGTGGTAAAAACTGTGGTTAATATAACATGTACTTTCTCGACTGTCTTGCCCGCACCCCTCTTTATGAGTAGAGTTCTAAGAGACATGGTTTTGGCGATTCCGAGACCACAGAGTTGGTTTTTATGAAAATCTGTGCTCACAAGTAAATTTTAAGTACGACGGACACAGGAAACCCTGGCATGTTTTCTAGCAAGAATGGACACAGCAAGAGAAGAAAGTAAGATGATGAGCATAGTGGACACTTAATCCATAATCAAGCACTGAGCAATTGATAAATGTATCTAAAAACGATGCATTTTTCTGGCCATGTAATTCTCAGCTTTTACTGTATATGCAAGGTGGTTTTGAAAACTTTAAGATGCATTAATTTTTAAAAAAATTTTTACCCATAGCATTAGCCTGAAATCATGTCATGTTGCTTCTCTCTTAAGCAAGTAATTTACCAGTGGCGTTTTCAGAAGGATCAAGGGTACAAAAACAAGCATGTTTATTTCAACTTCACAGTTAAAGAGTTACACAACAAAAGCAAAATAGTTGCAAAAGGTCATAGAATGACTAAAATAATGACAATATTTCATACTTTGTATTTGGAATTAATATGGAGTCATACTTTTCAAATAGAATAATTCCAGGATGATGTTACTTAAGCAAGAGTTTGAGTTCAGTGGATACCTGAAACAACTTTAATATTTTGACTTCTGACCTGAACTTCCCACCCTACTGAAGGTCTTGTGGTCATTAGATTTTAAACTTTCATGTCCAAGACACTGGCCCAATATCAATGCACCTCAAGAAGTCACAACTCCTTTTTATGCAACATTCTATTTCACTTCTATAGATCAGAATTTTTCAATTAAACTCCTATTTAATTTTTCCCTTCCCTTTAGAATACTAAAAGGGATATTGTTTTCTGATTCTTCTTAATTGTTCTCCTTTTTCTGATCCAAATCAATTGAAACATCATAACAGCTTCAAAATTAATTACACAATTTCCCTCTGCTTGGATAGATATGTACACATCTCAGAATGTGACGGCTGCGTTCACATTACTAATTACTCACGAACCCCTTTGATGGCTGTATGTTTGCACTGGCCCAAGTGAAACTGCCCACCTTTAATTGGGAGTTGCTTTGTTCAAAAAAAAAAAAAAGCACGATAAAGGCACTGATGCTTTTTTTTTTTCCTGTGACTGAATAGAATCTACTCAGTCTTTTTTTGCCTTACTGGCTCAATTTGCGTTTTTTATTTTTTTAATCAAGTTTGCATAAAGGGAAGCCAATCATTTGACTCAAAGAGAGTAATTTTTGTCTAGAGGGATGAGCTGAACAGTTTCCATCCAATCAGGAGACCTGCCTTCCAATAACCCTAAAAATCTATAACATGAAGAAGTGAGAGTCATTAGAAATAGCTTCAAACTCCTTCTTCATTACTTCTCTTTTTGCCCTATATAAAGTGCAGAATGAATTTTCAAAAGAAAACATTTTAGAGCATTTGGATCAATTTGGAATTTTCTGTTATCATATTGGTCATCATAATAACAAAAAAGAAACATTTCTAGAGAGGCATTTTAGAGACAGCGTTATCCTTCTTCACTCTTAAGTATCACAAGGCTGCCTCAGAGGGCTTGGCAGGTGGGGCATGACATCCTCACTGGTACACACACACACACACACACACACACACACACACACACACGCAAATCAGCCTCGTGCTGTGCAGCATGGCGCACAACATCGTTCAAAGGGGAAGTCGTCATGTGTGTATTTTCAAGATCTTTTTCTCACATGAGGACTCTATTATTTTAAGAAGAGTCAAAAATTCGTTTTTCCTCTCAAAGGGGGAAAAATTATTCCTTGTACCTTCCACAGTGCCTAGTCCTAGGTGTTCATACATATTTGCTAAAAGAACAAATGAATGAGCAAAAAAGCCTACGATATCTTTGGTTGGCCTCTCTTTAACCTTTTTTCTCCTACTTCTACAATCATTTTCTAATATAATAGTTGAACGTACAATGTAGTGGAATAAAGCAGCAAAATCGGGAGGCATTTTTGCAAGGTACGATGTCGTATGACCCCTTTTCATTTGGAAATCCAAATTATTCTTAAATTTAAGTTATTATTTAGTGGGGGTAGAGGGAAAGAAGTTCCTTGGCAAAGTGGAACACACAGTATTGATCATTTACCTACTAATTATAAGGTTATTTAAAACCCAAAGTTATTTATCCACATGGAAGGGTTATTTTAGCCTTCAAAAAAAAAAAATCTGTAACCCACTATCGCCTTGGGCTTAAACCAGAAGCTCTACCATGCTTCCCTAGTTCTATCAACTCATTACCATATAATTTCCCAATAATTGTGATATCGATTTCCAATCCAGAATCAAAATAAGATTCTAAACGTATATGTGTTGGAAAAACAGCTTTATTTACGTTTCTATTTCCAGTAGCTGACACCAGATTATTCCCTAAGAATCCTGCCTGAATGACAGGAGGGAGAGAGGATAGGCAATGGATGCCCGACGCCAGGGGACACACGAGGAGAAGAAAGGAGAAAGTTCGGGAAAAAATGAGTCGGGAATATTAAAAATACCCTCCCTTTTCAGACGTTATATTTTGCCTGTTTTTCATTGTTTGTATCTCAGAAAGAGCTCGAACCTGAAATAAGGCCATAGACACCCCGAGAAAAAAATAAAATAAACAAGTTTAATTAGAAATGAACCATGGGTATTCTACTTCTGCCAAGTGTTTGGGTGGTTTCCCACAGAACACAGCTGTATCACTGCTACGAAATTGCTAAGTGTAGAAGGAACCCACCATTATCCATCCCACAATAATACACTTCTTTACAGTTCTCCAAAAAAATGGGCACACATGTTCTTTGCACATGACCTCAGAGTTCATCCTCAGATCTAAAAATATATTCTTCAGCCCTCCAAATACACATTTGTGCTCACTCTCTGATCAGCCAAGGAAGAGAATTAATTAAAACTAGTCCAATAAACATACATCATTCTTAATTGTCAACTAACAATACGGTTCATGAGCCTGGGCTAGAGGATTTATTTGTAACAACTGAATTATAAAACTCTGTTGTTCTTCTTGTCCTAAACTTATATTTTGGGCAATGATTGCGGGAAGTCAACAAACTCAGAGGACTTTGCAGTATTTTAAATGTTGACATGATGGTTCAATACCCGTCGGAACCACTGGTTATTTCTCTGAACCATGCAATCTTAAAAACCTATGATTTGCATCGATACCCAGGTAACAGAATGCCTGGGCTCCTCTTTTTCCATAGTGTGATCTGTGCACCATCTCTGCACATTCGAAGAGCTTGCTAGACATGCAGATGCCTCAGGCCACCCTCCATTGTTTGGGAAAGCCAGATTCTACCCGGAGGGATTGAAAAGAGTGGGTAGAGACTGAAGCTTTGCACAGAAGGGAATGGGAAGAAACAGCCGTCAGTAGTAAGACAGGGGAAGATCATGGTAGAAAATCTTCAAGTCTCAAGTCCTTCAGGGCTTTCATGTTAATAAGGTTGAGTTTTCAGGTAAGGTCTTGCTGTGTTTTTGTCTTGGTTGTTTAATTTTGTTTCTACAGCTTGACATGCCCTTGCTGGACTTTCAAATCTAAAAGGTGGATGATAAAGTCCGAGGAGAGATCAGAAAACCTCTCAGCATGTCAGCTTCATCAAAGGCCATCACAGGAAGTCAAGGAACACGCATCTTCAGGAAGAAAATTTCTTTTAACAAGTGCTAGGATGCAAGCTAAGAGAGTTTCGTAAGAGTATTTGTGGCACACAGTAGGTATTCAACAAATACTTTCTAATATCCCACCAATCAGCAAAGATGTCATACCTTCTGGAAAAAACAGGACTAATAAAAACAAAGTTTTCACCTTTATTGAGTGCCTACTATGTGCCAAGCACTTTACGGGGCATCTAATTTGTTTTTAAAGTTCCCTTTATTTGTAAGAGATTGTCCTATTCCATTTTCTCTGGTTGAACTCTGCTATGTGGCCTGCTGCCTCTTTTGGCCGGATGAGATGGTCAAGCCTCTCCCTGGGACACTGCACCGCCTGCTCCCTCTGTTTTGTCCTGATCACCACAGCTATGGCCTCCATGTTGGTATGTCTCAAAACACTCTCCATTTCTCGTGCTAATCGGGTACATTAAAACAAAATAGCAAGTGTGCTGAGTGAAGTACCCACTACAAAACAATACTTGCAATATCAAGCACTTCCAAAAGAGTCTAACATTTGCATCAGGTCATCAAATATATTTCCTCCCGTGTGAGAGGGCTTTTGTTCTCTGCTCACTGCTAACTCGTTTCATCTCTCACAAGTGAAAATATGCTTATCTCTTACACAAGCCATTCTTACACAATCTTCAACTTGCATCTGCTATTATTCAAAGGGGAAAATCACATCATTCTATAGGAACATTCGAAGCCAACTATGTTACAAATGCATATGTCTATAGCAATGCTCTCTTGAAAAGTGTCGGGCGCAAGTCTTTAAATTCCTTCACTGTTTCTTAGTCCAAAGCGAGGATTCCTTCAAGAATCTGGGTGCTCAAAACTGCAAATTAAAAGGCGTGCTCTGAGTGCAGCTGGATATCTTCCACCATGCTACTTTAAAGAATATATTAAAGAGAGGGTGAAGGCAGGTGGTACATTTTTAACTGGCAGCTGAACATTTGCTTGGCTTAAAGCCAAATGAAATAACATAATCCTAACTGACTGCTAAACTTCTCCTTGATCCCTTTAAATTCCTCTTTTTCAAATTCTTTATGACATTTAAGTATTCTTAGAATTCATCAATATTATAAAACAATGAGATGGTTATTAATGAAGACAGCTAGGAGCAATAATCCTAATCTCTCTGGAATCACCTTGGAATCATCTTGGACTTTATATGGTCAAGTCTCACAAAATCTCTCAAAGAGATGTACTGTTACTCCCATTTGGCAGATGAAAACACTGAGGCTGGGAGAAATTAAGCCATTTGCCCAAGGTCCTAGAGACGCGTAAGGGGAAGACAAGATTCAAGTTCAAGTTTATAGCTCGTGTATTAGTGTTCCCCAAAGCCCATATTCTCTTCACGATGTTCCTCAGTGCTCGGGTTGTCTCTGTTCCCTTGCCTTGATCCTGTGTCTTTATGGAGGGTCACCTAACACTTCCTTGGGTTTTTGTGCTGGCTCCAGCGAGGATGCCACTGGGAAATGAGTTTTTCCAACTCTGCTGCTCACAGAACGGCTCCCACGTGGCTGGTGCTCAGTCAGTGTTAAATAATAACAGCTCAACCCAGTAATGATAACGCTGGAAGAGCTTCCCTCTTTATACTTTTAATGACTTCATAGGGTTCTTTTTTGTTAATTGTTTAATCACAAATTTCAGTTATTGCTATTTACACGCTCTTTTTCAACTTTTGAATACAGTCTTATTTCTATTTTGCCAAGCTTTTCGAAACACCAAATTAGAAACAAGCCTATTGTCTTCCACACAATCTCAGCACTGTGGAAGAATGAAAAACACCACCAGCGTGCCTGCGTGCCTCACAGGGAGAAAAAGAAAGGAAGGAAGAGACTCCATTGTAAGTTGTCTAAGGGATACCACCTTGACATCGAGTGTTTCGACGGCCGAAAGTCACTCCTTCCATATTGGAAAACCCACCCCATGCCAACTTCGTAATGCTGACAGGCAAACCAGAGAGGCAGATCTTTTACACAGGTAGAAAATCTAAGGGTTAAGGTGTCATTGAGTACATTTGAAACGGCTAGGCTTCTGTGCTGGGATGAGTGATTGATTTGTTCTTTAAGGAAAAAAAACCCGACTTACTCTCCGTCAGTAAAATTATATATTTTTAAAAATCACCCCATCTGGAGAATTAAGAAGACAATAAATCTATGAAGTTTGAGCCTGGTTTTGTTTGTATTTTATGATGAACCACCTGTACACATAATACAGCCCTCAGTGTTAGGCCCTAAAGCATTTATAGTAGATGGGTACCCATCACCCAAACTGAGAAATCTGTATCCTTCGCATAAAACCCTTTCAGCATTTTGTGCAACTCAAACACTGAGATGACAAATCACGTATTTTTATTAAGTACTAATTATACAAATCTTAATACTACTGCACACCAACATTGAAAATAAACAACAGCGCATACCAGGAGCGGGGAAAGCCTTAAAAGAAAGCTTGGAGAAAACCAACACAGATCCTTGAATCCATGTTGTCAACGGGATCACACTTGTTTCTGAAGGATGCCTTTGTGTTCTAAATCTAGAAGCATCCGAGGGGTCAAGGGATGACTGAATGAGTAAGAAGAAAGATGATGAGAGTCAGAGGCTTCCAACTGGCCACGACTCCTGAAAAACGTTAGGTTTATGAGTATACAATGCTTCTTAAAAGGTGTGGGGTTCTTTATCCCCACACTTAAAATTTTTAAAATTCTGAATAAAATTTAGATTCTTAGGTTTCCTTTAAATATCAGAAGATCTGGGAAAGTGAGCATGTAATTCCAGAGGTTAATAAGCAGCTGGGCTGAGAGCTGGTCACGCCCTTCCATCTCACCTGGAGAGCGTCTGTGTTCTTTAATGTGCTGAATTCCCTGTTCCTGACACCACATCCATTTTTTCTGTGGTTCCTGGGAGCAATTTGAAGGCTCCTGCCTCTGTCATAAGCACCAGGGAGAAAGTACACAGGGTGTATATCTGATAATTTTCTAACCTAAGGATTTTAAAATAGTTATTTGTATATGTGAATAAAAAGACACACTAAAAATGTTCTATATTCAGAGTTGAATGACATGGCTTTGATCCCACGCCTACCCCTAATGAGCAGGGTACTCTGAGATGGAGTATTTCAATCTCTTGGACCTGTACTTCCTCATGAGAAAAATAGTCAGCCGGGCTCGGTGGCTCAGTCTGTAATCCCCTGCCTTTGGGAGGCTGAGGTGAGTGAATTGCCTGAGCCCGCGGGTTCGAGACCCGCCTGGGCAGGCGAGACCTCATCTCTACAATAAATCAAAAAATCAGCCGGGCATGGGAGCGCGCGCCTGTAATTCCGGCTACTCGGAAGGCGGAGGCGGAAGGATCGCCGGAGCCCAGCAGGTCGAGGCTGCGGTGGCCGGGAGCGGCCACTGCACTCCAGTCTGGGCGACAGAGTGAGACTCCGACTCAAAAAAAAAAAAGAAAAATAGTCAAATAAAGGTACCATATGAAGTTACCTTCAGGATTCCTTCCGGTTCTACCAGGCTGTCCCTCCTGACACACACAGTCCACCTGATATGTGTGTTATCTCCTGAGATGAGAGGGAGGGTGTGGTGGAAAAACCACACCGGTGAAACCTCGTCTGTATGAGAGAAAAGTCATCTCCTCTGAATGGCACGATTCTAAGGAAATGAGTAGGGAACTCCCTTCAGAATATCACAGAAAAATTGAGATATTTAATTTCATCTTCAACGCAACATACAAATAATAATGCTGCATGACAAATCCTCTTGTTATGGTTTGAATTGTGTCCCCTCCTCCCAAGAAATGTGACCCTATTAGGGAGTTGGGTATTTACAGAGGCAATCAATTTCAAATGAGGTCTTTAAGGGCAAGCCCTAATCCACTATGACTGGTGTCTTTATATAATTGAGAAATGTGGACAGAGACAGACACACAAAGATGCAGAGACACAGGGAGAATATATCCTTCTCATAAACATTCCGGTAGCCCCGAGACTACCGGAAGCTGGGAGAGAGGCAAGGAACAAAGTCTCCCTCATAGCCTTCCAAAGGAATCAACTCTTCTGACACCTTGAACTTGGACCACCAGCCTCCAAAACTTCGAGACAATAAATTTCTGTTGTTTAAGTCACCAAGTTTATGGTACTTGGTTACGGTCACCCTAGCAAACAAATACACCTCCTGACATCCATTTTCTCCAGCTAAGCAGAGCATGGAATTGTTTCGGGGAGCGACGCTGAGAGTCTCGGGGTAGGGAATAACGTCCTTGTGACCTCTGCAAGAGCATGGCGCACATCGTCTTGGCTCCTTCAGTTGTTAATATCCAGGTTATTAACAAGGGTCAGAGTTCACTAGCTCTTGCTCACGTTTCCAGATCTTGAAACTGCTTCCTAAACTGAGTCCAACACCAGCTATGCAGTTTGCAGGACCCAGCACTAAATGAAAATACGGGGAACGCGTTCGAATACAATTAAGAGTCTCAAGACGGCAATAGCAGAACATTAAACCAAGTGCAGCCCCCCTGAGTGCCTGCACAGGTTGCATGCCCATGCAGATGGCCCTGACTGGGTCCCACCCAATGTGCAAGAAGGCACTGATGCCTTCACTCCCCTTTCTTTGCTGGGTAATTCTGGGATGTACCTCCTCTCTTTGTGGAGCATTTTTGACTTACTCACAATTGGTCAAGTCTAGGTTTTCTAGCGACTTCTCATCATCGTTTTCCATGAGTGCATTTATTTGCCAAAATGTACTGAATCCATTCAATGCTCCAGCTTATCACGCTGGCTACTGCAAAGGTCTGAAACCTTGGATAGAGTGGAGGAGTAAGCCTCTGCAACCTAAGGAAGTGTGTGATCAGTGGCATGAAAGAGACGGACGACAGGGACAGAGAAAAGCCCGAAAGTATCTCCTGGAGGGGGATCCCCTTGTAGTCCAGGCTTCCCCCGCTGAGTAAGTGTTCCAGGTACCCATGGGCATCAGGGTACCAGCTAGCGTTGTTGTGAGAAACTGCATTCAGCTTCGGTGAATTTTTTTTTTTTTTTAGAGATTCCTTCATCACATGTCCATTTCACAATAGGTGATTTCCGAGCACACCTGCTCATGCCATGCTGAGTGTTCAGCAGTTTTTGACCAGAAACGTCATGACTACCATGTGCAACATTCACTGTTTACCTGATCTCACCCAGAGTAGCCTTGTTTGTTTGTTTGTTTCCCTAAACGAAAAAAGTCCTCCAAGGGAAATGTTTTGCCGATGTGGAAGAGGAGAAAGCACTAAAAGGCATCAAAACTGGCGAGTTCAAAGACTATTTTGAGCAGTGGAAAAAGCATCTCGATAGGTGTGTTGCATCCAACAGAGAGTCCTTTGAAGGTGTCTGAAGTTTAAACATGTAAGGATAAGTACACAATTTTTTAATTAAAAAATTCCAGGTTTGGGGGGGGTCTCTTCTCATAAGTAGGACACTCTAAACATTCAAACGGAAGACTTTCCTTCCAACCAGGTTGCTCCTAGAAGAGGCAACATTGGGGCAGACCTTTTTAAAGGGACGGATTGGATCTTGTTAGGCATTTATGAAGACAATCCAGGTAGAAGAAATAATATATGGAAAAAACACAGAAATGGGTCTTAAATAAGCACACTTTAGGAAGACGAGCACTTTGGTAGACGTGAAAACAGGAAGCCATTTGAGAGTGAGCCTAAAAAATTGACAGGAGTGAATCAGAAGGCCTTTCCTGTCTAGAAGCCTATTAGGCAAGAAAGTCGGCTTAACTGTATTAAAGAGCCAAAGAAAAGCATTCAAGACAGGGTTAACTTTAATTTAACGTAAATTAATTTTATGTCTCACAATAGATGGCACCATCCTTGGAGATGTATGTAAAACTATCCTACCAAAAATTGTTTACACTAACCGTTATTTTATTCCCATGGGGGAAAACATCTTTACTGAAACTCTTGAGAAGGGAAAATTCCACCTCTTTTGCTCCTTCTGACAAGCTGGTACCTACCTCTGTATCAGGACACATCATACTAGATTGCAGTTATTTGTTTTGCAGTCCATCTACCAGCCGACTGTGAGTCCTCAAAGACAGAGGCTATGTCTCACAATTCTTTCTACCCCTGCGTCTGACATACTGCCTAGCTTATGTGAGTGTCTAGTAAATATTTGCAAGATGACTAAGTAGAGATTGCTACTATATGTGATCGCCTCCATTTAGACACGTCTCTCCTCTCTGTTCAGAAATGAGGAATATTCCATAAGAACTTGAAATGACAAAGGTTTCTATGGAGCCCTGGCTCTTGACAAGAGCTAACTGTTCTACTTTCAAGTATAGTGTCTCCGCTACCCATGATGCTTTGCCTCCTGGTCTGGTTTTATCATCCCTCAATGTCCTTGGCCTACGGTACCTGGTTGCAGAGTTCCAGGGCACCCTGTCTTCTTACACGTGGTGATAGGCTGACTCTTTTCCAGCAGATTCACCCTGATGGAGATGAAGGCGAGGGACTTCGGGTGACATTTAACTAAATAAAGGGCAACATAACGTGGGTGTGGCAGCCCCTTTCTGTGCAAAATGGCTTCCTGGAGTTCAAGGCAAGGACTCAACTTGGGAAGGCAGTAAACTTGAAAGGCAACTGCAACAGAGGCCATCTGACCTCTACTCCTGATCCTCAAGAGTTTCTCTGCTGGACAGCTCTGAAAGGTACCTCCGGTATCTCTTCATGCCACCGGCTCTTGCTTGTGTTATCTTGGCATCGTTCCTTATTTTTTCTGAAAGAGCATTTGATGGCACTTTTATCTCAGGGCTCACTTCAGAGTGTGGAAGTAGAAAGAAAATCCTCTACTGGTTTGCTTTTTCACAGGAAGGCACTATGGCATAAAGATTACTAACTGTTCATGTTGATGAAAACTGCCTGCAACACGCGGCTGGTAGGTGGGGAGTTTTCAGGCAGCGTCATGATGTGAGATATTCTGCGAAACCCTTACCGTGACATCCAGGGACCCAGTGGTGTTCTTACAGCTGCATCCTGGGTGTCACAGCACTTACAAGCAACACTTTTAAATCATTTTGATTTCAAAGCAATTGGAATCAGGGTGAACATCAGAACACAGTTTTATCATTTAAAAAATTATATCATGGTGTAGCCCTGAGTTTGGCGGTAACGGCAGGAAAAGACACATCTCTGCAAAGATACAGAGGGAGGTCGACTAGACAGGCAGGGTTCAAGAGCAAAGTCTTGGATCCTAGCATGGTGCCTTCTTCACAGGGTTCAGTTTCCCCAGCCATAAAGTGAAGATAATAAAAATGACACGCTCTCAGGGGGATTCAACAAAATAGCACTCAATAAATTAATAGATTTGATAGCACATATTATTGTCTAATTATTGTCATTATTAGCATGGTTTCGGAGCATGCTAAAAGAAGTAACACCCGAGTAGCAAAAAAAAAACCACACACACACACACACACACACACACTCACTCAGCACCCAGAACTTGATTTTGATTTGCCATTCTCCAGTAAAAGGAATCAGAGCTTCCTGGAGAAAGGACAAAGGCAGGGAAAACAGAGAGGCTGCATCTTGTAGTTTGAGACAGTAAGAGATCTTCCAGTAATTTGACTTCTATTTTGTTCAACATTTCACCTCAGTTTCCACATCTCTAACATTGGGTAGGATGTCCCTTTGGGATTGGTGCAAGTATGCAGTGCAAGGGTATGTATGCAAAATATTTGGCGAACTCTCTGGCAGGTGATCAAAAGAAATTGGTATTGGGACAATTAACCTAATGAGACTTTATTCAGATTCACTAGCTGTCCGCTAATGTCCTTTTTTTTCATTCCAGAGTCCAATCCAGGATTTCACATTGTGTTTAGTTGCTTTGTATCCTTGGTCTCCTTCAGTCTGGGACAGTTTCTCAACTTATCATTGTCTTTCATGACCTTGACCTTTTGGAGAATGCTGGTCAGATCATTGGCAGAGTCTTTCAGTTTGGGTTTGTCTGACATCTTCTCGCGATTAGATTGAGATTGTGAGACGTGAGGAAGACCATCCAGAGGGGCGGTGCCGTATCAATACACTTTATTATTGGGAATATTAACCACGATGGCTTAGGTTACCATCATCTTCTGTCAGATTTCTCCACTGTAAAGTTACGGGTTTTTTTTTCCTTTTCCTACTCTAATGATTAGAAGTGAGTCAGTACTTCTAGCCCTCATCTAAGGGGAGGAGAAAGAAATTCTGCCTCCCTAAGGGAGATATGTCAAAGAATTCATGGACATATTATTAAAACCACCATAGTAATGACATATCTTGAGACAGATGCTTTGTGGGAATACAAAAGTTTCTTACACTTTTTGCCCACAAATGTTAGCATTCATTAATGTGTCTTGGCTGGAGCAATTACTACTAGAGTGTTCTAGTGTATTTTCCGTTTCCTTCATTCTGTCTGAATTTACCCACTGGAATTCCTCTGTAAGGAAAACAGGTCCCATTTGATTTGTTTATTTATAGAAGTACAGACTCATAAATATTTATTTTATTCTTTGGGCTATGACCCAATACTATTGCTCTTTAGTTTTGTTGCCCAAATTGTTCTAGCTTCTGCCAGCAGTGGCTTTTTATGGTTGGTAACTCATATTCTTTTGACTTCTTTTTGCTCTCTGTCTGGAACCAAAAGGCGCTCCCTCTCCGTTTTCCCTGGCTTCGTCCTTTCTCCAGGAAGCCCTGATTCTTCCTTTGACTGGAGAATGACAAATCAAAATCAAGTTCTGGGTGCTGAGGGTTTTTTTTGTTTGTTTGTTTTGTTTTGTTTTGCTACTCAGATGTCACTGCTGTTAGGTCCTCTCTGGGAATATGTGTATATGTACTAACCAAAGAATATACACCCACATACATAATTATTTAACTATTTTCATATTAATACAAACAAGTTCATACGGGTATCTCTGAACCTAACCTAGAACCACAGAGATCTTTCTACCCTTCTTAACTTGTAAACTTGTTTCTCTGGCAACAAAAAAATCTGACACTTGTTTTCTATAATATGTGTATTTCTCTGTTCCACCCTAGCAGGCCTGCAAAGGAGTTTTAGAACTGCTAGCCCATGCCGCTGTAGGTTGCACATTTATCAACTAGAATAACCCGCTTGTGTGGAGTACCTTTGGCCTTTACCCTCACAGCATGAAGGTGAAATTTCCGACATCATCTCCTTTGGCCCCGCCACTTTTAGTTATGATGTCATACATTTGTTTGTACAGTCTGTGTTCCTTCTTGGCTCCCCTGGCATCCTGGTTATTTCTTAATTTGCATAAGTAAAATTAATTCTTGTTGATGGACACTTCCACTGGTTTTGACAAATGCACGGAGTCCTATATCCTGTCAGGATACCAGTCCCCCAAAACTCCGTCCTGCTGCTTTCTGCTTTCCACAGCTGCAGTTTTGCCTTTTCCAGAATGCCATATTAATGGACTCAAAGGACATGCAGTTTGCTGTATCTGGCTTCTTTCACTAAAGAAAATGCATTGAACTTTCATTTGTGTTGTTGCTGCATGAATCAAAAGTCTGTTCCTTTTTATTGCTGAGTCATATTTCATTTCAAGGATAAGCTACAGTCTACTTCTCCACTCTCTTGTTGAAGGACAGATGAGCTGTCTCTGGGCTTTAGTGATCCTGTAGAAGGCTGTTATAAGCATTCACATGCATGATTTTTGTGTGAATATAAGTTTCAACTCACTTAGTTAAATACCTAAGAGCAGGAAAGTCAAGTGACAAGTGCATGCTTCACTTTATAGGAAACTGCCAAACTGTTTTCCAAAGTGATGATATCATTTTGCATTCCACTAAAGCTGGCATTTTATTTGCTCTACACCTCCAGCAGTACTGGGGACTGTCAGTTTTGTTTTGTTTTAGCTATTCTAGTGTAATGGCATCTCATTGTGACTTTTTTTTTTGAGTCAGGATCTCACTCTGTCACCTAGGCTGGAGTGCAATGGCACAATCACAGCTCATTGTAGCCTCGACCTCCTAGACTCAAGCAATCCTTCCACCTCAGTCTCCTGAGTAGTTGGGACTGCAGGCATGTGCTACCATGCCCAGCTGATTTTTTTTTTTTTGGTAGAGACAAGGTCTTGCTATGTTGTCTAGGCTGGTCTTGAGCTCCCGGACTCAATTAATCTTGCCTTCTCAGCCTCCCAAAGTGCTGGAATTACAAGCATTAGCCACCAAGCCCAGCCATGATTTTAATTTGCATTTTCCTAAAAACTAATGGTGGTTGAGTATAGTATTATATCCTCATTTACCTTCTTCATATCTTCTTTGACCAAGAGTTTGTTCATGTCTACCATTTTGAAGTGGGTTGTCTGTTTTCGTATTGTTGATTTCTTTGTGTATTTCTGATGTGTGTCCTATTAAATATGCTCAGTCTATAACCTTCTTTGCGTTCTCTCAACTGTTTTTCACAGAATAAAAGCTTATAATTTTGACAAAGCTCAGTTTATCATTTTTTTTCTTTTACAGACTGTGCTTTTGGTTTCATAACTAAAAACCTTTTGCCCAACCCAAGGTCACATTAATTTTCTTCTAGAAGTTTTACAGTTTTATGTTTTACATATAAGTCAACGATCCATTACGAGTTATTTTTGTGTCATGTTTGAGGTATGTGCTGAGCTTCTTTTGATTTTTTTACATAGGGATATCAAGTTTTTCCTCACCATTTGTTGAAAAAAAAAATCTTCTCTGCATTAAATTGCCTTTGCATGTTTGCCAAAAAATATGCTGACTGTATTTATGTGGGTCTATCTCTGAGCTTCATATTTAGTTCCCTGGTCTATGTGTTTGTCTTTTTGCCAATACCACATTGTCCGTGTCATAGCTGAGTCTGGTTCTGATGATGGCTTTGTC
The DNA here is from genome assembly GCF_000164805.1 of Carlito syrichta. Classification (NCBI taxonomy): domain Eukaryota; kingdom Metazoa; phylum Chordata; class Mammalia; order Primates; family Tarsiidae; genus Carlito; species Carlito syrichta. The sequence goes on along the minus strand of NW_007253372.1, from coordinate 185,193 downwards.
TCTTCTGAGTGTGTTTTGCTTGCCTTTGCATATGCCACATGCTTTTCGTTGAAAGATGCTCAGCTAGTGTAAAGCTGTGAAGACTGGGTTAGCTCCATTTTATGCTTGGAGATGAGTACACCTTTCCTTTTACTGGGCTGGTAGGGATGGAGTTTCGAATCATCCCTTCAGGGACCAGCTGGCTGCTGGGTTTGCCACTGCTGGCAGTACCCTCATTGCACCTCATGCTGCAGATTCTGCCAGTCACACCTTCTCTTTAGGCTGGCCGGGGCTTCCCAGGGGTCCTTTCCTAGCGTCCCCTTCCCTCTTGGATTTGATCTTCCCTCTGTGCCGCTCCTCAAGAGGAATCTGGGTCTTGCAGCTCTTGGGGGTTCATTCCTCTGCTATGCTTCCTTGATGCTTGTTAGCCCAGTGCAGAGGGCAGAGGCAGGAAGGCATTTTCTGACGCCCTTAGAGTCTGGTGGTAGGCCGGGCAGAATGTAAGAGGACTAGTTAGAAAGCGTGTGTAACAGGGTAAAAGCTCTATTGAGCAAATCCCTTGATGGACCATTTGGGTGTGGAAAGACCCAGAAAAAGAGAGAAGAACAAGAGCTCAGCAGGATTTCTCGTGGAATGGAACGAACGTGTGGACTTGTTTTGCTGAGATTGAAGAGAGGTGGGAGAGCAGGTCAGTGGTAATCAGGACAGGGCGTCTGCGGAAGGTGTGAGCAGAGAGCCATTCCAGGAGAGTGGGGTGCAGAAGTGCCTCGAGGTACAAGGGTATCCAAAATTCCAATATGAAAGAACTGTGTTTCTGCGATATGAAAAGTCCTCCGCTGCGCAGAATCTTCAAAAAATCAGCCCCGCCGGGCTCGGTGGCTCAGCCTGTCATCCCGCACCTTTGGGAGGCTGAGGTGAGTGGATTGCCTGAGCCCACGGGTTCGAGACCCGCCTGGGCATCGAGACCTCATCTCTACAATAAATCAAAAAATCAACTGGGTGTGGTAGCGCATGCCTATAATTCCGGCTCCTCGGAAGGCTGAGCCGGAAGGATTGCCGGAGCCCAGCAGATCGAGGCTGTGGTGGCCGGGAGCAGCCACTGCCCTCCAGTCTGGGCGACAGAGTGAGACTCCAACTCAAAAAAAAAAAAAAAGTCAGCCCCAAGTGACAGAGGAAGCATTCTAAGAACTTATTATTTGAGTTGGGAGTGAGGAGTCTTGGAACCAAACTAGGTAGGGGTTGAGTCCATCTCTGGACCAACCAAATGCACAACAGCAGTCATGCAGGTCGGGGCAAGGGGGCAGAGAAGCCATCAGAACAGAGTCTGGGAAAGAATTGTACTCTTAGCACAGGGTAACACTTGAACCTCCTAAAGGAGGGGGCTGGACTTTTCACTAGCCAGAGATTCAGGTATTTGAGACAGGGTGTATAGAAAGAGTATGAAAACTTGGACACTTAGGCTGGGCTTGGTGGCTCAGCCTGTCATCCCAGCACTTTGGGAGGCCAAGGCAAGAGGATTTCCAGAACTCGGGGGTTTGAGACCAGCCTGGGCAACTTGACGAGACCTCATCTCTACGATAAATTAAAAAAAAATTTGCCAGATGTGGTAGCATGCACCTGTAGTTCTGGCTCCTTGGAAGATCAAAGCGGAAGAATCATGAGCCCAGCAGGTCAATGCCAGGGTGGCCGTGAGTGTGCCACTGCACTCCAGCCTGGGCAGTGGAGTGAGACCCCAACTCAAAAAAATAAAAATAAGAAAGTTTGGACCCCATTGCCAGGAGTAGGGTTCAGAACTGGGACATATGCTGTGCACATTATCTAATTTTAAACATATGTATTTAATACACAGCAGTGTGTCCGAATAAGTTGTATGGTCTCCAACTTATGCCGTCAAAGTAGCAATGTTCGGTTAACTTATTGAGACCACTTGAAATTATTATTATTTTTTTTTTTTTGAGTTGGCGTCTCACTCTGTCGCCCAGACTGGAGTGCAGTGGCTGCTCCCGGCCACCGCAGCCTCCACCTGCTGGACTCCGGCAATCCTTCTGCCTCAGCCTTCCGAGTAGCCGGAATTAAAGGCATGCACTACCACGCCCGGCTGATTTTTTGATTTATTGTAGAGATGAGGTCTCGCTGCCCAGGCGGGTCTCAAACCCGCGGGCTCAGGCAATCCACTCACCTCAGCCTCCCAAAGGCGCGGGATTACAGGCTGAGCCACCGAGCCCGGCTTGAAATTATTTTAAAACATCATTATATCCCTGGAAAAGAGAAAAGACAGTTGAGGTTGCCATCAGAGAATGTCACTCTGGGAGAAGATTCGTAAATTGTTATGTTTCAAAAGGAATCTGTCTACTCCAGAAGGAAAATTGGGCATTTTTAGGATGACCTGGATAAAAACGGAGGCGGGAATAAAAGTCTCTCCTCCAGGTGGCTTGGGACGAAAGCGGTGCCTTGGCCCACCACTCAGAAAATGTGTCCTACAGAGACACTGAAGTCCCACGGCACATAACATATCGCTTGCAAAAGGCAAATTGGGCATAAAATGCCAATTATTTTACACCTGAGACACAAAAGCAAGACATATTACAAACAAGTGTATTTTGGGAGATTCTTTCAAAACAGTTAATCACTAACTTTGGCTCAGAGTCTGTTGTATGAACTTCAGTACCAAATAAGAGGCAGTTGGAGTTACTGTCAACAACAGAAGCGCTACATGAGAAAGTCCAAATTTTTAAAGAAAACCTCGTGAACATTTATATTGCAGGAACGCGTCTTATAAACAAGGGAGAAAATGTCACTAAAAACTCAAGGTATTATTCTTAGAAATATTCACGTTCACATCATCTCTCTCTCTCTCTCTCTCTCTGTGTGTGTGTGTGTGTGTGTGTGTTTGTCTTTAAAATATCCCATGCCCTTTACTACAAACTAACAGAGAGAAATTATACTCGTCCGAATTCCCTTGAATTTTATCCCTAATAGGGATATCACACCAGTGTCAATGTAAGTACTTTTGAGAGTGAAAATTTAGAAAAAAAAAATTAATCCTGATAGACTTAATACCCTTTAGCGTCTGTCTTGATTTGGTTCCCAGAAGCAGATCCTGACATAAGGAATTGAGTGCAAGAAGTCTTTCTGGAATGTGAGCCCAGGAAACTCTGGTAAAGGAATGGAGACACGACACAGAGCCGACAAAGCATGCGTGACCAGGCAGACACTCACCGTGGACGACTGAGATTCAGTGCCCCGGAGAACTGTGGAAGATGACGCAGAACACAACTCAGCCTCATCCCAGCTGTGAGCCACGGAGTGCAGGCATTTCTTCACTGACTCCCTTGTGTCTTTCGAGTGCTGCTTCTAGGGGCATTGACTCTTCGATTTGCCCTGGGGTTGGGCCACCCACCCTCCAGAGACCAGAGAAACATCCTTCAGAGAGAGCTGAGAGTGCTTTTGTGTGTGGCTTTGGGAATTTGTGGAGACCCATGCTGAGCGGACGTCTGCAGGAGCATCCAAGCATCTTACAAGCAAGTCCAACAACCGTCAAACGAAAGGATGCTCACCTAGTTAGGGACTGAGTCCTTTCTCTCGGTGGTATCTTCCACCTGTGAAAGGCCTCTGTGCTTTTGAGGTCAACACCTTAAAGTCTTTCGGGAAGGATGAAAACAAAGAATTATAAATACATTGCTGTGTTCCTGACTGAGCTGACGTGACGCTTCTATGGTTGTGTCTCTGGAAATGAGAAAAGGTGTCTTAGTCTGTTCCTGCTGCTGTAACAAATACCTTAGACTGGATCATCTGCAAACAACAACAATGTATTTCTCTCACTTGGAAAGGCCAAGCCCAAGATGCCCTCCTAAGTGTCCTCACATAGCGGAAGAGAGGGAAGGGCAAAAAGGGCAGAAAGGGGACAAGGGCATTTGCTTCAACCTCTCTTGTAAATCTGTGATCCCATTCATAAGGGCTCTGCCTTCATGACCCAATCACCTCCTAGATGCCCCCACCTCTTAATACTATGTCTTCAGCGATTAGTTCCAATATATGAAACTGGGGAGGACACCTTCAGACCACAGCGGAAGGAAAGAGGGGGAAAATGGTGACTTCTAGTACAAAAAGCAGCACAACTGAGAAGTCAATTAGGTGGTATCTGCTACCAGCCTGGTCCCAAGGAACCATGCCAGAACTCTATGCCTCACAGGAAGAAATCCAAGAACTTTGGTAGACAGCAAAGATGATTAGCTCTATCTGCTGGATATGCGAGAAATGGTGACACCATGAGAAAGGGAGCCTTCTTGACTTTTCAGAGCAGAGCATAATGTGACCACAAGGCTGTAAGGACTCCTGGGAATTGGAATTGGGCACCATCTGACAGTCGGAGAGAGAGTTTGCGGATCCGAAGACACTGGGAGGCAACACCCTGAGAAGACACACGATGATCTCAGGGCGGGTACGGTCTCTGCAATCAGAGTAAGATAGTCCTCCCAAATGGCTTCCTGGGTAACGTCTCACTGAGAGAGGGGAAGTTTAAGATGTGGAAGAAATGTGCATGGCACCCTGAGATAGTGTCAAATACTCCCGGAAATAACGAGAGAAGTGTTAGGGAGGGAGTAGAGGTTACTGCTAGAGGTGTGAGAGAAACAGGCATCAGTAACAGAGTGAGGAATGGGTTGAGGCTTTGATATTGTTGGGGATTGTGGTGGTGCACGCATTCTTGGTACACACATCCAGGATAGACCTGGGGGGAAGTTCATGGATGAGAGAAACAGGATACAGGTGAGGCTGCAGGTGGGTTCTGAGATGGCTAAAGGCCAAGGATTCATTTCTTCAGCAAGTGCTGACTGTATATTCATTAGGTGTCAGGCATTATTCTGTATCCTAGGAATCTATCACACAAGAAACAAAGTTCCTACTCTCATGAAGTTTACAGTTCAATGCAACGCTAGTGTTGTGTGTACACGCTACTATGTCATTTTTTTCTCCTTTTTTTTTTTTGGAATTGGAGTCTCTGTTGCTCAGGCTGGAGTGCAGTAGCATACTCACAGCCATCCCAGTGTCCATCTGCTGGGCTCCGATGATCCTTCCACCTCAGCCTTCCAAGTAGCCAGAACTACAGGAGAGCGCTACCGTGCACCGGCTAATTTTTTTTTTATTTACTGTAGAGATGAGGTTTTTGTCAAGTTTCCCAAGCTGTTCTCGAACGTGTGGGCTCAGGAAAGCCCCTCACCTGGGCCTCCCAAAGTGCTGGGATGACAGGCTTGAGCCACTGCACCTGGGCTTTTCTCCTTTCTTAAACATCTTTTTGTTGTCAAATGTTTTCTTTTAAGTTGAAAAGTATTCTCTTAAGATAAAACAATGTGGTTACTGCCTCTAGAAACATCAGCAGGAGGAAAATAATCGTGCCAGAACTTATTATGTGCAGTGCCTCAATTAGTCCAAACTACTCTTGATAAGTCCATTCCTTTTGCAAGTAATTGGCTAAAGCAATGACATGTGATTCCTCCCTGGCTAGTGAGACTTCCAGAGAAGTCTGCTAAGGGTAAAACCTACTAAAGGGCTTTTCCTTCTTGATAAAAAGTAATTTTGGAAACCTCCTCTTTCTGCCTTTCCTAATATTTGTGTGAGGACATGACACCTACGGTCACAACAGTCACCTCGTGTCCATGAAGAAACAAACTGAGGGAGAAATGCCACTGAGGGTGGGAGAATGGACCAAGGGAAAGCACCTGAGCCATTAGTATCATCTCTGGCCCTGAATTAATAAATCTTGGAACTGTCTATTTCCAGGGCTTCTGCTCTGTGAGCACATACATTCCTCTTATTGTTTTTTCCATTCTATGAGCCTATTCTGTGACTTGCAGCCAAAAGCATGCCACTGATGGGCTGAGTGAGTTTACCAAAGAATCACTCGAGAACACCCTTTAAACACTGGTACCAAATGTTCAAACCCGCCTGAATGGTATCACTAAAAAACAAAAGTATGATTTCTTGACCTGGAGTAAATCTATGTATTGCAAAGCACTTCATAGACCAATGTTCCTTGCTTTATACTCATTTATCTTGAAATAGAGGCCTTATATTTTTCTCCAGATAGCTAAAATAGTATATTTAGAGTATTGGATATACTACACATACCAACTGATATCTTTTTTTTTTTTTTTTTTTTGAGTTGGAGTCTCACTCTGGCACCCAGGCTAGAATGCAGTGGCATGCTCCTGGCCACCACAGCCTCAACCTGCTGGGCTCTGGCTATCCCTCCACCTCAGCCTTCCAAGTAGCCAGAACTACAGGCATGCACTACTATGCCCAGTTAATTTTTGATTTATTGTATTGTAGAGATAAGGTCTCGCCAAGTTGCCCGGGCAGGTCTCGCATCCGCAGGATCAGGCAATCCATTCGCCTTGGCCTCTCAAAGACTGGAATTACAGGCTGAGCCACCGAGCCCGGCCAACTGATATCTTTTGATGGCACAAAAGAAAAAAAATAACTTGAGTTCCAATATCACAGTGAACTATGGTTAGAATTTCTTACGGCGCTTTTGTTCTCTGTAGTAAGTTGTGTAGCATCAACACACACCTTGAAGGTGCAGAGACCACCCCTTGCCTGCACCTGCCATGCCTCTCCCTCAACACTGGTCCGCCCTGTTGCCCCCCTGCACCATGGAAGAATCAGCTGCCAGAGCTCCTTGATATAAGAAGCGTCACGAGACAGTAAGGAAACTTCCTGTTAGACTCTGACCTTACTTCTCTTCCAATGTCTTTAGAACCCTATAAATCACCCCCTTTGAAAACATATTTTTAAAAATCATAATAAGCCGGGCTCGGCGGGTCAGCCTGTAATCCCGCGCCTTTGGGAGGCTGAGGTAAGTGTATTGCCTGAGCCTGAGGGTTCGAGACCCGCCTGGGCAGCGAGACCTCATCTCTACAATAAATCAAAAAATCAGCCAGGCGTGGTAGCGTGCGCCTGTAGTTCCAGCTACTTGGAAGGCTGAGGCAGAAGGATCACTGGAGCCCAGCAGGTTGAGGCTGCGGTGGCCGGGAGTGACCACTGCACTGCAGTCTGGGCGACAGAGTGAGACTCCAACTCAAAAAAAAAAAAAAAAAAGATCATAATAAGTAAAAGAAACAAAACAAGAGAAATAACGTTTCCCTCACTGCCAGATTTTACTATTACATTGCAAAGACCTTTCAAGACTTTTCCAACAGAAAACAGTGTCAGGAGGAATCTCAAAATATATCGTATGATCTGAATTGTGGATGACAAATGGCCTGAATTTCCCATCATCCCAATGTTGTCAATTTGGCCTTCCTCCTCACTGACTCAGGACAGACAGTGGGACTCCAGCCTCAGGCCTGCATTAAGTATCTCATCCAGTAAACTAATTTATTTCTTTTACCAATATCATTGCATCAGGGAAACTTAGGGGGAACACTGGCTTGAAAGAACATTCCTGGTAGCTGCAGAGAGCTCCATCGTCTTCCTGTAGTCCCAATAAAGATGGGGAAAAAAGGAGAAGAACGCAGAAGGAGTACAGCTTGATCTCAGTTTTAGAATGCCTTTCCACGTGTGCACGCACGTCCACCACATGATCAGATCTGACACTTGCTTGGAAGGGTGGGAGGGTGTGGAGCCCACGAAATCTCCACGTTCCCCTGCGTCAGAACTGTCAAGTTTACAGGTGATACGACGGAAGGTGTCTCTGTTGCTGGTGCCAAACCCCCTCTTCCAATTTATCTCCCTCTAGAAGGCTTCCTTCCTCAGACATGGCATTCATCCCTCCTCACCTTCCTCCAGGAGCTCCATTCCCTTTCCTGATTTTCTTTCCCCTGCCTAAATAATCCAAGATCTGCTGCTGCGTGTACCTTGCCGAAGAACAGATGCTGGCGGGCGCATCTGGGGACAGCTGCAGTCTGGACGCGGGGCCCCATCAATTACCACCCCCCTTCCACTCACCCTCTCCTCCATCACCCTCACCTTACCACCTGTGCTTTTCCTGCTCCTCAGATGCCTTGTGAGAACATGCGAGGAGTGACGTCGTTGGCACCTCCCTGATTCCCACACTGTATATCTTCCCCGTCCCTCTTTTTCAATGTGCTCGTTGCAAATGCAGACACAAAGCAAGCCCTCCAGAAAGCACAGGCTTCAAGTGCAGCCAGACAAAGGTGTGTGGCGGCTGCCAGAGCACCAGCACTCTCTGATTTCAGTCTGGGGCCTGGCTTTGAGATGGCTGCTGGCTCACGGCTTCCCTTGTCTTGTCGGGTGGAACTGGGCCCGAGTTAGAGGCCACCGCTGTGAGGCTGAGGGCCGCCCAGCGGCGTGAGGTTTTCCAATGTATTATAATTATTAAAACACCTGCACAAAATAACCTGGTCCGGCAGACCTGAGCCTGAGTCTCTGAAATTACTCATTACTTCACTCGGCTGGCTTGTTGATTGCACATCGACCGGCACCAGAAAACAGAGGCAGAGCCAGGTTCCCACCTAGAGAGGTGCTCACTCACCTGCACGGGAAGACAAGATGCATCTGCTTGGAGACTCCTTGCTGGAGGATGCCCTACAGGCCTAGGGAAAACCAACCCAAAGTCAAGGGCACAGGAAGGTACCCCTTCTCAGCCTGAAGAAGCCAGCTCCGAGGTGAAAAGGGGTTGCTTGTTTGGATTAAGAGTGGGCTGGAAACAGTGTTTCCTACATTAGAGGCTTGGATGAAAGATAATGCAAGCCCTGCCGGAATGAGCAAAATGCAGTTTTAAGTGAATAAAATCCCTCCCGCTTCTCAAGATGTCCTGAGTGCCCACGTCATATGCTTCGCCTATTTTAAAGCAGCTGGTCACTTAAATCAAAAATCACACAGATGGATGAAAAGTTCTCGCAGGATGAAGAAATGTCTTTAAAATATCTGTTGCCACATCGGCTCTGGGGCCATTGGCAAGGCAAGGACTTAAGCCTCTTTGCCCACCAGCTCACAGACTCCTGCCCTCCAAGTAGACTTCTGGCTCAGGCAGGGTTTTTGCTTTCTTCAAATACAATTTCTTCTTGGGCCAAGAGTTTCTTTCGGAGACAGCAGCCTCAATTCAGGTATGGGCAAGTGTTAGAACAACCGATGGAAGGAAGTCATTGACACATTCTTAAAAAAAAAAGAAAAATTCATTTCGGTTTACTCTCAGAAATACGGTAAAAAGGCTTTGGGCCTTCCTCATCCCAGGGTTCTGACGAGACTCCGGAATGGTTTTGAGGTCCGCTGTAGCTGTGTCCACACTTGACCTTCTTGGGCCCCTGCAGAGTCATGATCAAACTGGACTCAACCAAACTGGATCTATAAATGCAGCCCTTGACCCATTGGCATGTGGGTCAAGTAACCCAAAGAAATACAAGAGGATGCTGTCAACACTTTGAAAATCTTCCCTCTAGCAACCTCTAACATTCCATCAGTGCTCTGTTCCAACAACTGTATTATGGTAGTTTATATAAAGTGTCTCATTTATTCCTCACAGCAGAAGGTCCTGTTAGGTTTTCCATTTTATTGATAAAGAAGCTGAAATGGAGGGTGTGTGAAGGTGTGTGATCCCCAAGGCCACGATGCCAGAAAATACTGGAACCAAAAATGAACTCACACATCTTAATTCCAAAGTCTGTGCTCTTTTTTTATTTTTATTTTTTTTGTTTTTTGAGTTGGAGTCACACTCTGTCACCCAGGCTGGAGTGCAATGGCATGCTCATGGCCACCACAGCCCTGACCCGCTGACCTTTGGGGGTTCTTCCGCCTAATTTTTGTGATTTATTGTAGAAATGAGGTCTCACCAAGTTTCCCAGACTGGTCTCGAACCCGTGGGCTCAGGCAATCCTTTCACCTCAGCCTCCCAAAGTGCTGGGATTACAGGCTGAGACACCACACCCGACCAACCCTGTGCTCTTAACTACTACACAATCCACCAAAAAACAAACAAACAAAAAAAGATTAAATGATCATTCCGCAACAAAAAATGTTTAACCTCATGAATAATATTATAAATGTAAAAGAAAATAACAATGATATGCACTTTCCTTTCACAAGCTGGAAAATATTTACCATGAGAGCATCTGGCTAGTAGAATTGTGTGCAAGCATTTTTAGTTTATTTTTAAATTTTTTCTAGGTTAATAGCATCATTTATGTAATAAAAATAGTTTTTAAAGTTATAACTGTGAGAATAAGATAAAAATGTTTTTATAGATCGACAAATCTCAACTACATAGCTAGGCAGATATCAATTTGGGATTAGTTCTGAAAAAGTCAACATTTTCTCATTACAAGTAAAACTGAGCTGGAATTGGCCAATGCTTTGTGAATCTAAAGTTAGCCCTTTAACAATTCCTCTTTGACTGCCTCAGGAGCCAATACGCTTTCATGAGTAGAGCAAGAGGGAAGGGGTGAGAATTCCCACTAACCTGGGAAGCATACATCATGCTCACACAATGTCACCCAAGGGACAGACCCTCACTCACATGGCATCACCAGGTGAGTGGAAACAAGTGACAATATACATCTCCGCCCTACAGACTGATGGAGTGGGGTGAGACACAACCATATCAAAGTCTGGCTAACAGCTGCATGTGAATCATCACGCGGCCTCTGCAGAAGATAAAAATTGAGAACGAAAGCCCCAGACTCCTCGGACTATTTCCAAACTAAATGCTCAAAGTCCAACCCTGCCCCCAATGCTACACGCTTGATCCATCGCCTTATGGGCCGAGTAACCTAAAGAAATGCAAGTGGATGCTATGAAATGCTTTCTGGCAACCTCTAACATTTCATCAGCACTGACCATGCTCCAGGAACTGTTACAGTATTTTGTATAAAGTCTCTCACGTATGCCTCAAAGCAGAATGTACTCTTGGGTTTTCCCATCATAGATAAGGAAGCTGAAATACAGGGTGTGTAAGTGACTGATCCCTAGGCCCGAACACCTTGAAATATCTACATCCTTAACATTTCAGGCTGTCTCCACATGCTAGAGGACTCTCATCGAACCTTTTCCCCTTCTTTTCTCTCTTTTTATATCTATTCTAATTTGACTTTCCAAAACTTAGACCTCAATGCTCTGGAAGCCAAGGCTGCAGGGCCAGACTGTCTGGGTATCAATCCATGTAACTGTGTTTCATGGACTCATGTTCTAACTCCTGCCAGTCTTCCTGGGGGCGGGGAATGCATACAGTGTGGCCAAAGGAGCCCAGAAGAAATTATTTAGCTGCATTTTCTGCCCATGTGGCGAAAATCAAAGCACGTGCTCTAAAAAAAAAATAGTTCACTGACATTTTTCTGGACTGCAGAAAACAAGTGTTATGTGGCATTAAACTATCCTGTAGCTGGCACCCTTTTGCTTTTCTGTGAGTCGTTCCATCCAACAAAGATATTACTGATGGTCAGAAGCATACTCTTTGACAAGTTCAAATATGCTGAAAATATAAGAACCCAGGTGATTTTCTACCACTTACAGTAAGATTAAGCATTTATCAGATAAGGAAAATATTACAATTCAAGTGACAACATGAGGTTACAATTCAAATGTAACATATTGATAATGTGTGTCCATATCTGACAAACACTGTAATCTATTTCCATGCTATTATATCAATTTTGTCTCATAGAAATCTCAAGTTTCTGTTTGTAAACACTGTGTGAAGATATAAGTATTTAATTTGATTGGGTATAAATAACTATGCGTGTATGTGTGCACTGTGTGCATATTTGAATGTCTGTAAGGGTATATACAATCATAATGTGCTATAATTCACACCAAAGTGAAGCCTGAAGTGATTTTGCATAACAAACCATATTTTATCACTTCAATAAAAATATTTAGTGAACACCTTGCATGTGCAAGATCTTGCACTAAATGCTAGCAAGGGATATAAAGATAAATTTAAAAAACTATACGTGCTTTCAAGTTGCTTATAGTTTATTAGGTGGTTGGAAAGACAAGTCAGCAAACAATTATTAGGTAAACTTAGCCAAGTGACAATGATAGAGTTAGAAACAAAGGTTTATGAGTATCTCAAAATTGTATAGATAGCAGACGTACAGATTGATACAGATCAGGGGGTTGTCAAATTTTTTCCATGAAGAGTCAAAGAAATAGTAACTGAGTCTCTGTGGACCTAGCTGGATGCTGTCATTGTAGCCTGAAGCATCCAGAAACAGTGAGTAAACCGGTGCGTGTGGCTGCTTCCCAATAAAACTTTATATGTATGGACATTGACATTTGAATTTCATGCAATGTTGACATGTTATGGAATGTTATTTTTCTTTTTTTTTTCAATCATTAAAAATGACAGCAATCCTCCTTCACACATAATACTAAAGATGTGGTCTGAGGACCGTTGTTTGCTGATTCCTGATACCGATGGCGACAGAGATACAGAGATCGACATTATAACCAATTAGGGTGTGAAACATCCAGAAAAAAAGCTTCACGGAGAAGACGGCTTTCGAAATGTCCCATGAAGGGAAGTGTTTGGAAGAGATGGTAGGGTGGCCGGAATGGCAATGGACGGGACAGAAGGGGTAGAATGCCATAGAATGTCATAGAATGCCAGGCTACAGAGTGTGACACTGGAAATCAAGGGCTGCCAGGCTGAGTCTCAGTAGGCCTGAGAAATCAAGGAAAGGTTTCTAAATAAGGAGAAAATGGTGGCAGTGGCTCCCAGAGAGTGGACAAGAGAAGGTGTGGTGCTATGACAGTCATCCAGCAGAGTTATGATCAAGGTCAAGGCTGGGTCCTCCAGAGTGGCCGTGGGACCGGAGTGGAGGAAAGACGCAAGGAACAGGAACGACATCAGCAAAACCTGGTGGGTGAACGAACAGGTGTGTGAGGAAAGGGAAGGAAGCAAAGCGGTCTCGGTGGCTTCCAGTCTAGGGGCCACGGACAAGGTGATGACGCCATGAACAGAGACAATGGGGACTGAAGACATTGTTTCAGAGGGAATTCAGAAAGGATGATGGAGAAAACGTCAATCATGTCAAGACAGGGGGTGCAGACACGAGGGAGCAGTGTTCCACTGGTTTGGAAAACAGTTTTCCACATGTAGGCGACCTCTAAGCTGCAGGTCTTCACTGTAGTACCACGAATAGGTGGCAGTGATATCAAATGGTTGTCGTGCATTCCCTCCTGGAGAGTTTTTTTTGGATGCTACCAAAATCAAATGGTTGCCGACCATCTTACGTGTCTTGGTAGAGAATGCATTAAGTGGCCCTGCTACCAACTACTTCCAAGCTCAGAAGTTTAATCTTTCATGGGAGCCAAAACACCTGAATAAGCGAATGCCCAGCTATGTTTCCACCTTACTTCTCTGTTTGCTGACTATGAGTCTGTTCCTCAGAAGGGCTCTGGATTTCAGGTGCAGTCTGGCAATCAGTAGCCAGAAAACCCTGCAACGATGAAGTTGTCCTTTATCCGTGCTGGCCAATGGAAAGGCCACCAGCCCATGTGGTTAGTGTGACTGCGAAACTGAATTTTACATTTATTTTGTTTAGTTCATTTAAATTTAAATAACCATATGTGTCTAGTGGTTACCCTCTTGGGCAGCGCAGATATAGATGATCATTGCAACTGAGGGCGAAATAATTCAGTAGGTATCAGGAAAAGCACACACGGTGGGCCCCAGAAATAGGTGGATTTCAGGGTGGGAGGAGATAGAGGAGCCATCAAGGAAAGCGTGAAAGAAAGCGGGTAGAGAAAATCCCCCCCAAATAGCTTGAGAAAAGATGGTTTAGGAGGGAAGCACGGTCAATAGTTTCATCCATGATGTAACATAAATGAGGAACCCCAAATGAGGACACTCCCTTGGGCCGCAGCTATTGGGTGCTCACAGGTGACCTGTGATACCTTCTGGAGTTTAAAAGGAGAGCCTCAAAGTGCTGTGGGTGTAGGAGTGAACGATGGTCCAAGAGATAACAATAGCCGTCACATCCATAGCATCATGCTACAGAACGATTTCAAAAAGAAAATAGACATCCTCTTCAAAATTACATGTGGTCCAGGCACAAGGATGTGAACAGACACCAGGGTCTCTTAAGGGGGTGGGGAAGGGGGAGGGCTGAAAAACTACTCACCAGGTACCGTGTTCATCACCTCAGTGATGGACTCAAGAGAAGTCCAAGTTTCACCATCACGCAATAGATCCGTGCAATAAACCTGCAAGCGTGCCCCTTAAATCTAAAATCAATAAATAATTCTTAAAAAGAAATTTATAAGTAATAATGCAAGATAAAAATGACATGCCGTCTAACTCGTGATTGGATAGATAGCACAGACTGGGAAAGATGTTGGGAGGCCATGTCACCTGAATTCCCAAATGCCCTCAATTATAAAAGACGCACCCATCCGTTTAACGGTGGTTTCTTTGGAGGGGAGAAGGAGAAATGGCCCGCAACACACACACACACACACACACACACACACACACACACACACACACACCGATTCAAACAGCCAGGCTTTTTGGACCCAAGAGAAGGGAGGGCAAACAAAGGAGAAGTGTTTTCCTTTCAAATGTATGGCTTTTTTCTATCGAAGGAGGAAATTTTTGCTATGTGGATAGGTTCCAGTCAATATTATCACAGATTCTCATCGAATTCTGGCTAAACATTCGCGTGGAGATGGGAACTCGAGTAAGAGACGTAGGGAAGTTGCCAAGAGAAGCCATAATTTTAGAAGGACAAAGAGCAGGAAGGAGACAGGCGGAGGGGTAAGAGGACTTGGATTCTGGAAAAGAGTGGAGACATAGGATTCTCCTGTCTTCCCTGGTCTCGATTAAGGAGATGGGACCAACACAGGAATGAAAAACACCGCGACACGTGTGCTTGTGAATGACCACATATGCCTGGGTCGACTCTGGTTTCAGGTAAAGCCACTTTGGAGTTCTGGGGCCAAAGGATCTTTCTCTGAGGCATCGCTAACATCGTTAGAACTGGCTTTGAGACCGCCAGAGCCGTTCTCATCTCTCTTCTCCCACCTTTTCACCACTGTTGCTATTCCTGTGCCTTTAACTTAGAAAACTGTAGATAAGACCTTTCTTTCTTTACCTTTCTCTGTACAGTGAACACCAGTAGTGCATCTAGCTCAGAGCTTTAAATTTTACCTACACCCTGAGAAATATTCACTTAAAAAAAAAAAAACCAGAAGAGACATTTTGAAAACCACCCCCAATCAGATGTCTGTCTTCAGACAGGTATTTATTTAACCTGCCCCCAAAAGATGATGGTTTATTTCCTTCCTGCAGATCCCTGGGGACAGAAACACAACATTCTGCCTTGTTTGTTTGCTGCAGGATTTTATCCAGATGTTGCTTATCCTGAACAGAGACCTGTATTTTCATGGAAAAATGCACCCACCTTGATACAGGAGGCTTTGTTCAAATGTGTATTATATTTGAATAAACACGACTGGGTCACCGAGTCCTTTCTCAACAAATGTTTTAACATCTTCCTGTGTCTTTCTTCCATTTGTTCAATCATTTCAAAAATAATAATCATTGTTCTTTACCCTTTTGTCCAGTTTGTTACTCTGCCTTGTATTGTTTTTTAATTAGGGAAATTTAGTGCAACATGTTATGCCTCTGATTTTAAATGTCGACAGCAAACCTCTCCAAACTCACAATTTCCATGGCAAATGTAACTCAGTCTCATTGCCGAGTCACAGAGGCACAAGCATTAACATTTTATGCTATATGACAAAATACTGCACTTTTGGAAAGGGCCAGAATTAATGTTACTATGACAACTCCAAATTTCTGACTTTTATGCATGCAAAATTTCAAGGATACGGTTGCATTATAACATGAGGGTGTTTATAAAATCTCACTCGAGCACTAACATACTTATGACCAGACCTTACTGGGACCAATAGAAAGTATCCTCCCCTCCCCCTCCCCAGACCCATGCACAGCCGTGAAATAGACGGTAGTGTGTGTGTGGCTGCAAAATATTATGAGACCGATTAAAATCTTATTTCTTTTCGTAGCTACTAGACTTATAAACACATATATACAGTATGCAGCACTGGATAGAAATACAAATAAAACATAAAGAGAAAACATATAAAACCTCATAAATATACAGCACCGTGCCTTATCAATATTCATTTATGCATATCTCTGAACTCACGCATTAATAAAAGCACATATATTGGATTTGAATGTGTGAGGGACGGGGAGGCAGAGTGAAATCAAGATATGCCGGGCCCCCTCTTTACAGAGCAGTATTACATTATCTCTCTCAGCCTATTATGTTTTCTGAAATTTCCAAATGTATGTTTTGGCCTCTTCAACTTTAGTCTTTTGCATTTAAGTAATGAGAAAGTTAAGTGCAATAAATGGATCACTCAAGGACATTACAAAGAATGTTTTGATCTATTTAGAGCCTTTAACTTCAGAGCAAAGGCCTGGTGGAGTGCGACCTCAGTGAATTCAAACGGTTTTGTTTCACTAACAAGTAAAGCATTTGTTTCAATAGAATTAACGTGTGACTGGCTTCCTCCAAAAGACTCCATTCCAGGAGGGCTGGGGGGCCTAGTTTCCAAACTCCCTCGGATATATTTTTAAGAAAATATTTCAGGATGATGTCAGCTGATGAAAATTTGAAAAGTCCATGACCTTGCAAGTCTGTTCTTATTTGTGTTAGTAATTACTCGGACATGTGTGTTTTCCGCAAAAACTCGAGGTGCAGGGACCCTTTGCGAGAGATCTGGACTTTTTCTCAACAGACTCTTAGCGTGTGCCTTAGGGGACGCAGGGATACAGGGCCCTGTACTCTCTTTTGGATAAGATAATTTATTGTTTTCTGAGACATCTATCCCTTAGGTGTTTTCCTTTTCTGTGGTTTTTGTTATTCCTTTGGCAACTATGAATAATGCACCAGCATCCGCAGGAAAGACCAGTTGTTTTATGGAGCCAGGATAAATAATTAGCAAGTTAATTCATGAGCGTTTCCCTTCTATTATTGAACCAATCATCTGTATAAGCAAGATGTCCTACGTTTATAAAAGACATTTGTGCCTGTGAGTAAATAACTGTGGACCTGCCTTCCCCTGCCCCCCTTCTAGAAAGACTTTAGAAAACCACTTGCATGGCACTTCCCATATGTTCTTAACTGAAACGACTGGAAGGGTGTAACTAGGGTCAGAGGCAGCTTAGGGTTCAAGGAGCCACCGCCCAACACAGGCACTAAAATCAAGCCTCGAGAGTAGATCCTTTGACTCAATATAGCACAGGTTTACCGAGTGCTGACCAAGAACAAGGTGCTCTTCCAAGTGCTTTGTAGTGCACGCTTTGGTCTATACCATGACTCCTTGAGGATAAGTACTGGCTCTCCCCACGTGTAACTCATGAGGCCGTGGTGCAACACAGGGCTCAGGGACTTGCTTTCTGGTTCATGCAACCAGAAAATAACGGAGCCAGGATTTGAACCCAGGCAATCTGGCTCCAGACCACACTCGATTGCTTTTCTTGCCTTAATTGTATTCTTCCTTTTAAGGTGATTCGGTGCTTTCAGCACAGAGTTCTGGATCTTCCTGAAGGCCTCTGTTGCCATCTCCATCTGAGGATGAAAGGTGTTCCACGTGAGTGAAGCTTTCAACGTGGCTTCTCTGGATTCAGATGACTATGCCTCCCGAATGCCAGATATTCATAACACATCACTGCCCGCCAACCAGTGAAAGAAAAGAGGACCAAGCTGAAACTTCCCTACACTTAAGTTTTAATAATACAGTTTTTTCTTTATAATGTTATGGGTCTTTTCTGATTATAAAAGTAAAAATCTCTTGTAGAAAATATGTAAAACACCAAAATAATTACTCCCAATGGTTATGCCACGTTAATGGCCACTCCTAGTAGTAATGTCACGCTAATTAAAACTTCAGCATATTGCCTTTCCACCTTTTCTATGCATATTTGCCCCACATTGTATTAATATCTAGCCCTTGCTAACAATATTCAATGCCAGTGAACAATCGCTGATATGTCAAGGACTATTCTAAGTTTCATAGGCGTCATGTTTATTTACTTTATATGTAAGTTTCACGTCAGTTATGTTATTTATCACCAGTTCAATGGCGTGATGTTTCGTTATGCGTAATATCAAATGTGTTAACAACTCTACAGTTTTTTCATGCTGTTACTATTAAAGACAATGCTGAAATTAACACCTTAGTGTGCTTCAGATTATTTCTTACAAGGTCAGGATAGATTTCTAGACATAGAATGTGCAGTAAATGAGCTGAGCCATTTCAGGCTCTGTTTTTGGTAATTATTACCAAATTGTTTCTTAGAATCTACTATGCAATTATTGCTAGAAGTCTGAAACTCAGTGAAACAACTGTAACGTTCCTGTCTTCAGATTAACTCATCAGAAAGTTCCATGTTTGAAACTTATTAATTGGGGCCTTCCCGGAATAGCCCTCTCAAAGTTACGTGTCAAGAGTACGGCCTTGGACTTTGTGGAGGACAATTAAGGACAAGTTCATGTGGAAAAAAAATTGTTGAAAACATTGTCTGTCGTGTTAGTCAGGATCTCTTAAGTGAAGATAAACAAATTGAAGAGCTGATTAATTGGCACGCGTTCATCTTTTTCTTTTTTTTTTTGAGTTGTAGTCTCACTCAGGAGCCCAGGCTGGGGTGCAGTGCACAGTCAAGGCCACCCCAGCATCAACCTGCTGGACTCTGGCGTTCCTTCCACCTCAGCATTCCAAGCAGCCAGAACTACAGGCACGCGCTACCACAGCTCATTTTAGATGTATGGTAGATACTAGGTCTCACCAAGTTGCCCGGTAGATACTAGGTCTCACCAAGTTGCTCGAACTCGTGGGGCTCAAGCCATCCACTCGCCTCAGCCTCCCGAAGTGCTGGGATGACAGGCTGAGCCACTGAGCCATTCATCTTTTTCATTTACAAAAAAATTATAATTCTGCTTTTGCTTTGACTGCCAGGAAAGCCAGCACGAAAACTGAAGTCAAGATCTCACAGTTGTCCATAAAATGAAATGCAAACTTTTCACTGACCAAGTAGTCTGCCCCAATCTAATATTCTGATCACATCTCCTATTATGGTCATAAGCTAACTTTCTGTCCTCGACAGCTTTACATCTCACCGTTAGCCGGGCTTGGTGGCTCAGCCTGTAATCCTGTTGGGAGGCTGAGGAGAGTGCATTGCCTGAGCCTGCGGGTTCGAGACCTGCCTGGTCATCTTGGCGAGACCTCATCTCT
Source organism: Carlito syrichta (assembly GCF_000164805.1). Lineage (NCBI taxonomy): Eukaryota > Metazoa > Chordata > Mammalia > Primates > Tarsiidae > Carlito > Carlito syrichta. The sequence goes on along the minus strand of NW_007253372.1, from coordinate 165,990 downwards.
ACAATAAATCAAAAATTAGCCGGGTGTGGTAACACGCGCCTGTAGTTCCAGCTACTTGGAAGGCTGAGGCGGAAGGATCGCCGGAGCCCAGCAGGTCGAGGCTGCGGTGGCCGGGAGCGGCCACTGCACTCCAGTCTGGGCGACAGAGTGAGACTCCAGCTCAAAAAAAAAAATACAAAGTCTCACCTTTTTGGCGACTCCAATTGTCTTCAACATCCTCCTTACAGGCACAGTGTCCTTGTCTAAACACCTTGAGTCTTACCTGCCAGTCTGTTTTCTTTCGTTGCCTTTGTATGCCCAACTTGGTCATGAAGTCATAAGTCCCCACAGGGCCTGTCTCCTATCTATGTTCTATGAAGAATACTTAGAGGAGAGGGTCTCATGTCTTAGGCTTATTTAGTGATATGTATGGGATCCATTGTGTATTCCACAGAAAGATACAATGAAACAAGGAGAGCAAACTACTAACCCCTTATAATTCTCAAGTTCTTGGCATCCTTTCACATTATAATAACCTCTAATGACAACGTAGTCTAGCAAGTCATTCTCTCATACAATTGAAACGTAAACTATTAAACAAGGGCCATTTTCATTGTTAGGACTGCAACTTTGTATAACAACTTAGCTAGAATTTACAGAAACAAATGTTGACTCAATACTCATTGTATGTATCTAACCTCTCTGAGAGAAGAGAACATTTCTGAAAAGCCCCTATTCAGTTTAGTTTGGGTTCAGGAAGTTCTTTCTGTAACCCTGCACCCTTAAACCGTCCTCAACAGCACGGCTTCTATGGGAATAAGTTGTTTTGTAGAAACATCCTTGGAGAGTGCTTGTGTTCTATGAAAAGTCGTCATTTTTCAATATGGAAGCTCAAAAAATTGCTCAGGCCCCTCTATATCCGCTAAGCATTCTCTCTCAAGTTCCCAGAATCACTTGAAGACAAGTACCCACTCTGTGATCCTTCCTGTATAAGGTAACAGTGTGACCTGTATGCCTCAGTCAAGAGTAGACTTGTAAAATGTGGCTGAACAAGACACTTCAGGAAACAAATCCAAGGTCAGTGTTTGAGTCAGCCTGGCAAAAGAATGAATCCACTGAGTGATGTCACCAGGTAATGAGTAGGTTAGACGCAATTGAATTTCATCTCTGGAGAAGTCTTAAACTCTTGGGAGGGCTAGGGAAGAAAACAGACTTCTTGATCCAAGAGGCTCTTTAAATCCCTCATGCCTCAAGTGTGAAAATGTCCAAAACTAGCCACTGAGATAAAATGAGGCAGCTTTAAAACAGGCCGTGAAAGTTTCCCTCAATCTAATTTTCCATCCAAAACCTGCAACAAAGAAAATGCAGAAACCATCACCCAGATCCCTGAGACCGGGAAGCCGCTAATGGAGCCTTAGATTCATCACGTTCATTGGCCCATTGATTTTTTTCCCCCTTTCTTAAGCACCCATTTCTTGGTCCTGGGCCAGAGATGCTTTAAAGTGCTTAAACAAAACTTACGCCAAGTCTCGCCAATGGCTCCCAGGGAACCTACAACCAATTTCCTCTATCGTCACAAGTGTAGTTGCGCAGGTGAATTCCCGCCAAAGAACTTGCTGAGGTTTTTGATGCAAAAAGCTGTGAACACTATCTAATTCAGAATCCCAGCCGAGAAGGAAGTAGGACAATTCTAAGTGGTGAGGCTGGATAGTTTGGGCCAGGAGGACATGAAGAAAGAGACATTTGCCCGGGTCCCCCGCTAATAAAGATCAAGGGCATCTATCCCAGAAATTTGGATGAAGCGTGTTGGCTTCCCCAGGACCAATCACAGAAGTTTTGGCACTATCGATTCCTTAATCCATTGGTTTCCAAGTTCTACAGCATTGAAGAATCATCTGCTGGAAGGCTGGAGTGGAAGGATCGCCTGAGCCCAGCAGGTCGAGGCTGCGGTGGCTGTGAACGTGCCACTGCACTCCAGTCTGGGGGACAGTGACACTCACACTCAAAAAAAAAAATCATCTGTTGTTCCTGCCTTTGTGCCAAATGTATAGGACCCGCATTTTGTTCCCTTTTTGTTGCTGTGAGAGTTCACTTAGAGTGCATGGGGGGTAGGGAGGAAGGAGGGATAAGGGTCACACAATCACCCATCGGGTACCGTGTCCATGACCAGGGTGAGAGGGGACTTGTTAGAAGCCCAAGCCTCACCTGCACTCAACTTACAAATGCAGCAAGTCCTCACATGTACATCACAACCCTCAAATTTTAAAAATTAAAAATGTTAAGGAAGAATCATCTGACACATTGTTTTAAAGTGCAGCTTCCTATGTCTACCTCCAAAGAGCCTGATTTAATGGGAGCAGGGCCTTGGAGTCTCCATCGTACAAGCATTCACAGGTAAAGGTTCTTTGGACCAAATGTGGAGAAACACTGCCCCTGGGCTTACAGAAAAGCTTTATCCAATGACTGCTGTCAATTAACTGGAGAGGTAGAAAATGGAAGTCGCTAAATATTTGGATGATTGATAATTATCACTTTATTGTTTGTTGTCCATTCATTCTTCTACACCCAGTAATCTAGAGAGCCTCTTGCCAACTCTGGAATAACAGAGACACAAAAAGACGGGTATCAGTTAGAAACCTTTGACGGCAAGTGGCAGAAATTGACTTGTTCAACCGAGCAAATCAACACAACTTTATCATGAGGTTACAATGGCACCCTCTGGAGTTCTGTGACCTTATAAAGACCCTGAAAGTAGAAACTCATTGTAATACTCTGTCTCTCTCAACATACACTCAATTTAATGGGCTCTCCCTCTCTCTTTCTCTTTCTTCCCCCTCCTTCTCCTCCCCTCTCCCACTCCCAGACATTCCCTCCCTGCTTCTCAGTTTATCAGGGAGGAAACGGCTGTCCCAAGCCTTCTGGTTAACACACAAGTGTAGTTACTCATTGAGACCAAATTCCAATTTTAACTTGGAAGTTGGTTACTACCTATGGTACAATCAATATGGATGCAAGGTAATCTAGAGGCCAGGGGCCCATATGAAGGAGGAGAGACGATCTTGGAGAGGAGTGACTGTAAAACTTAAAGTTTCAATCCTATTCTTTTTAGGTTTTCCTTCTGTCTCAAATTCTCTCAACCTGATCAGCGATAGCTCACAACAAACCATGAAAAAATGTAGCCACATAGCAAAGAAACAATGGTCCGCAGACTGCTCTTTTCTTAATCAAATAGAGGGACAGAATCTGCTTGCACAGGGGTCAGCTCAAGCCTTCATTGTCAAATGGATGAAACGGATCTGATGCTCAGCATCTTCTCTGTGTCAGTCCTTACACACCAGCTGGGTCTATATTCTTACCCATCCTCTTCAATCAGTAGGGTGTCTGTTATTAGTCATTTGCACCCAGTATCACGGGTTAAGTTAATCTGTCCTTTCCTTCAGGGGAAAAGGTGACCACAATAGGCCCGAAGTCACTAATTTGAATGGCAGAACATTAATTTCATTTACCCTGAAGGAATCTCCCTTTCCTGAGGCATTGGGCATGTCAGTTATTCCTGGTGCTAGGATTTTGGCGAATCTCACATCTGAGCAGTAGAGCAAATCCAAACGGACAAAGTATGATCAGGCGTGCTGATCTCCAAGGCGGATGCATTCTCAGATATATTTTTTGGCACTTTATGACCTATATGCCTGTGTCAGGAGATTTTTCTGTCTTTAAATATTTAAAAGGGGTGAAAGAGTTCACTTCAGCTTCAGTGACGGGCAAACCCCAAGATACCCTTCCACAACCTGAGCAGAATTTTCTTTCTGAAAAGATTCACCTTTAGGAGGCTGAAGGTGGGAGTGTGGGGGCCAGGGGTGAGGGCGAGTTTGATCACAGCTTAGTAAGCCTTGACATTCTTTACAAACCCTGTCATGTGCGGCTTGGCAAATGTCTCACCTCCCCTGTTGGCAGCTAATTGTTGGAGGAGGGTGTGGCTGGGGAGCGGGTTCCCTAATCAAGCCACAGACTTCTGTGCTTGAATTTGTGTACGCTCTTTCGGAATTTAAGCTGTGCGCTTATCAGAAGAATTGCCAATAAGCATCTGGACTCTTGAAGCTTAAGGTGCTGACAAAGACTCCCATTGGAAATCTGAAGTCAGCGTCCAACAGCCGCCTTGTGAGTCCAGTAGGTACAGCTTTAACTTCAGCCAGCCGAGTTGTGGTTCTTTGATCCTTAAGATAGGTGAACACAAACAGGACTGATCAGCTAGGCCAGTGGAGTCCAGCTGGACAGGAAACAGCAATTTGTTCCTGAACTTTTTCTGCCCTCTGGGAATTCACACTCCGGATTGGAGGTCAGTCTACCATGAGCCACCTTGTGGCATGTGCGGAGAACAACAGCAGCCAAAAAAGTCATTTTCATCTTGGGTGACAGAGTTTTGTAGACACTCTCTGGGGAGGGGGTGGCAATGACTCCATGAGACTCCTTGAGAGAATAAAGCAATTGGACTGCGGAGCTTGCTTCAGTCACTCGATCTTTCTTCTGCAGCGTCATCCTTCAAAGAGTTGGTTTTATAGTGGAGATTCGGAGAGAAAGTTTTGGAGACCAACACCATGAGTCAAGTCCTGACTCTGCCAGTTATGGGCCACATAGCCTTGGGCAAGTTACGTGGCCTCTGGAGCCTTTGAAAAATGAAGCTGACAGTGGTGCCCGATTCATAAGTTTGTTGGGAGAATTCATAGACATAGTGCGTAAGAAGGAGTTGGCAAGGCATCTGGCACCACAAATGGGCTCCAACATTTGTTTAAGTGGATGACAGGGATACATTGTTATCAAACTCTTTTGGAGAATTCTTACCATGTTTTCTTTGAAATTAGAGCCGTGCTTTTTCTGCGTGGTCAAAGATCTGATGGTAGAGTTCGTTGCCCTTCGAGAAAAGGAACAGAATCCTTGTTAAAATGCTATGAAGTCAACGCATTGGTTTTAAGATTGTTAAATTCAATTAGTTAACTAGAAGCTGTTTTTAGTTTCTCGCCATTTATGAAGACGATATCCACGTGATGTCAAAGTGGACTTTAAAAACTCCCCTTCCTCTTTGTCTTCACTGGGCCAATTTTGGCCAAACTAGATGTCTAAAAGCATGAGGAGATATTAGCCAGAGAGAAAAGAGAATATACCTGTCGACTAGCTCCAGGCACCCAATGCCATGACCCCTCAGATGAAATTTGTCACTCCAGATCAAACAGTAATTGCTTCTAAAGCCCAGCAAACCTCCAAAAAGTGAGTCAGAGATTCTTTTCCCATTTCCCTTCTATCTTACTTCTTTCTCTTTGTATTTTAACTGTGAGTGACTACTTTTTAAGTATGGATCTTCTGGATATATCTGATAACTTTGCCCAGACCACAAACCCGCTGCCTCTACAAAGTATAATGGACAATCTGGTGGGGGGGGGAGGGAAAGGTAGAGAAAAATATTATCCAAACCAAATAAACTTCCATTTTGAGTGGTCCCCCACCCCTTGGCAATATCTCAGTAAGAAAAGGTAAATAAAACAGAGGGGAGTTGTGAGGGGGGTTGGAATCACACATCATTATTGGAAGGCACCAGATGTTCAAGGAGATCATTCTCAGTCTATTTATCAGGCTAGCTCACTGGGAGATGACCTTAGGAAGATAGATTCAGTCACTGTAATAGCCAAGGTCCCAGGTAATGGAGTCAGGCTATTATTTTTCTTATCCATTTGGGATATAATTCAGATGGCATGGAAACCAGAGTCAAGAAATCAAATGAATATCCAAGTACAGAGACATCAATATTTTAAGTTCTTTGACCCTCTTCCTTCCTGTTATTCAATGTAAGCTAACAGGAGTGGGAGGGGTCAGTGGTTTTCCATCTTTATTGAGGTGCTCAATGTATTTTGTTGATTGTATTTAATTTTGAGAGGTGCTCCATGAATGGATTATGTTCAGTATCATAGGAGCTCGCCATTGTGTTGTACTTCACAGCCTAAAAATACTCTTGAAGTGGGTCGCTTAGTTTGATCTTCAGAACATTAAAATGCGTTCCACAGGTCACTATGAGAATTCGCTTTCAACAAATGAGGCTCAAAGAGATTAAGCGACTTGTTCGAGTACACGCTGCTAGTAAATGTTCATGCTGAGATAAGATGGTGTTGCTAGGGGCTTAAATGTGATGCCAAGGAAATTTCTGGAACCTTCCTGGAAAACCTTTTTGAAAGATTCTCAACAATTCTCTTCTAAATCAAGTGTTTTGGTATGTGGCCCTGGCTAAAGGAAGGGAAGGAAACCTGAAGACCTCCCAAGTATTCTACTAGCCCTGTAACTGGGGCCGTTTCTCTCTCAATGGCAGGACAGTGATGAGCAGAACCAAGCTTGAGGCTTTTGCATTTCCTCATCTGAGTTCTTCAACCAGACAGGAAGAAACCCTCACCCCCACTCCCCGCCACCCCCAGCACAATTACGCTCTCTCTCTTCAGGCTGCTCCACACCCATGAACCATCTAGACTTTGCTTTCTGGTAACCGCAAATATCTTAAGGAAACCTCAGGAATGTGAACCCCAGATGACCAAATCTACTTTATGCAGAGTAGGGTGTCATAGGCTCATCAGACTTTCTGGAGAAATAAAGTTGCCGCTCCTACCCGTAGTACTGAGGTTAAGGAACCCTCAAAGCCACCAGTCAGCAGCATGTGCAAGTTTCGTGGAGAGAGTCTGAAGGCGAGAAGGGATAGGAACGGGAACACTCCACTCTATCCGCGCCTCCTCCCAGCATCCCACCTGCAATAGACTGTATTCATATCTCCCAGAGGAAATATGCTATTACTGATAATATGATCACTGAAACACTGGGAGTGGTTAGATACAGAGCTCTGGCCGTGGGTTAATAAAAGGCCTAATGAACAACAAAAAATTCTGCCAGTCACTGTAAAAAAATACTGCCCTCGGGAAATTATAAATCAGACACCATGGTGTGAAGTTAAGATACACACACACACACATATATATGTATATATATATACACACACATATGTCTACATATAGGTGTGTGTGGTGCCGCATCAGCTCACTAATGAACGCAGGAGTGGGCAGATCGGTGACGACACACACGTCACCGATGCCCTTGAAGTTTCAGTCCACCTCAGCTTGATGCAGTTAAACACCTCAGCTGTGCAAAGCCAAAACCACATTTACTCAGCCTTGTCAGATCTCACTGCAGCCGGGTGGCGGAAGCAGGATGCCGGCTCTACAATGAGTTGTAATTCCCAGAGCCTCGCTGCCTTTCCTCTTTCGTTTCTATCTCTTTATTTTTAACTCTGTTTGTTTGCCCAATTCCACAGCATTAATCTCAGTAGACTTTTAAATGCTGCCTCTGGATGGAGACGTGTATTTAGGGTCTTCTGAATATACGCGCCTCGAGGAGCTTGTCTGGAAAGCACCCAGTGGAAATTACTCTCATGGGCAGCCTCAGCGATTCTATCTGAAGAACAGAGGAAACAGGCCAGAGGCCCTGACTGACAGTCACATGTCACCTTTTAGCTAAATTGTCAGATAGTCTGGGAAAGGAGTTGAGCTTTCCAACACTGGAAGCAAGTCACACCTTGACGCATCAACATGGCGGCCACCTGATTAATACTCCCCGGGGATCTGTGGCTTATCCCCTCAGCTTGGCCATCACTGACTGGCTGCTTGCCTGGGACTTTGCTTCTTCACCCCCCTGCCCTCTGTCAGACCAGTTTTTTCCCCAGAGGCACGTCTGCTGTTTTTTTTCACCTGGTCGATTGCGTACCAACTGCTAACTCTGCATCTGAGACAGGCGTGGCCCCAGGGGACTTGAAGGAAAGGTAGCCAGGCAGTACCATGGGGACTGTGCAGAGGAGAACTCTCCATCCACCAATGATGCCTGTTTCCCATCTTACCTGCTGAAGCTGGTGTCTTTCAGCGTCCCCTCAAAGCAGTGGGGAGAGGCTAGAAGGTTTCAGAAACTTCTTTCCAGCATTCAGAGAGTAGGGACAGGGTGGGGATGTCTATGGTACTCAGGTATCCTGAAAAGGCAATTGGAGGAGTCTGAGGAAGGTCTGTTGCAGAAACCATCGACTCCCTTAAAGAAACTGAACCACAAACCTCCAATAGACAGTACAGGGAGACATCTCTACTTGTGCTAGGCATCTGGACCCTTCTGAATTCTCTTCACTGGGACTTGTATTGTCCTGGAAATCTCTAAAATACTATCATGGCTACCATCACCCTGGTTTCAGAGGGCCTGTTGGCCCCTGACAGTGATTCATATTTCTTTTATTACTGAGGTGAAGCAAGAAAACGTAAACCAAATTTTACCAAGTATCCAGGGATGAGAAAAAAAATATATGAAAGATACCTAATCCTGAATTGTACCCCACATCTTTATAATAAAAAATATTAATAATATATTAAAGTAGACAGAGGAACACACAGTTTGGTGATCTGAGTAGTGCGTTACAGCATTGCAAAGCCGCCCAGTGGAACATTGATTCCTGCAACCCATAGTAAATCTCTGATGGACTTGGCATTGCACAGTACAGCAAAAGGGACACACACACGTGTGCGCGCACACACGCACACACAGCAAGATGTTTATCTTCAGTATGATACACATAGCAAATGATACTTATTTTCTTTATCCTGAGATCATGTCCTCACACCTATTATCCTCTCTTCTAGTAAGTGGTATTTCCTCTTCTGATATCCTTATTTGGTAAAATAAAATGTTAGTCATTCTGTGCTACAGCTCCACTTTTAAAAACTGTACTCATCCCAGAAATCTCAAAATCAGGAAACCGCCACAAGAATGGACACTCTGCCCTGTCTCCAGGCTGCTATGTCAGGACAGAGACCGGCCTTCCCCCTCACTGTGTACCACTCAAATCCAGCACATCCAGAGTTCTTCAAGTACGGCCCCCAAGCTACAAGGCCTCCTCCTAAAAATGATTGGGCATTCCCTTTAATGATGACATCAAAGTATCGAAATCAAACTTTTTATTCTGAGGACCATCCTTTTATATGTAACTTTGAGAGAGAATTGGTTTCTGATAGATGCTGCTAAGGTGAGGTCTACCACAAGGTACAAGAATGAGGCCAGTGGCTCTCTGGTGTTTTATGCTGATGACCTCTTAGGCAAACCAAAGACCTCCTTGCTCTTCCACATACACTCACTAAGAGTATTACAGTTATTTGGTTGTATTAACAGATGGAGCTTGGCAATGTTGAAACAGACTTGTAGAAGAAAACCCTTGACAGAACCCAGATATTCAGTCATTTTAGTTTGTGAACATAAACTTTTCATTAATTTCATCCAATAGCAAATGAATAACCCAGCCAAGTTAGTTTATCTAATACTTAATAAGTCCATAGGTTATTCGTATAATGCTCTTGGTCACGTATAAACATGAAAGTTTATGAAATGGCATCTTGTTCACCACTAAGAATTCAAAAAAGTTCTTGTGTTTTAGGGGTTGGTTTCTGCCCAGATAGGTAACAGTGGGACCACAAAACATTTTTAAAAATTAGCAGTTTGGAACCCTTAAGTTACAGATGAATGTGTCACACCTCTAGCAGGAATATTGACTTGCTAGATTCTTTCTGGGTTTATTTTCTTTTGTTATGCCTGAGCTCCTAGTTTGGTTTGTGCATGTCTTCCTGTCTTCCTACTATGCCACGAGATCTTAAGGAAGAACCTTAAGTCTACTTCTGAATTAGGAACACTGAGAAGTAAGTCCACGTTTGAATGAGTAGTTAGAGAAGCAGAGGAACAGAGGTCCCTGTGCCGGCAGGTGGTTCCTGGGAGGTTTCCCAAGGAAATCTGCATCTTGGAAAAAGAGAGAAAGGTCTACAGACACAACCACCTCTCTCCCATTTGGGAACCTTTGCGTTGGCCACTTTTAGAGAATTGGGACCCCATTTTATTAAAGGTACCACTAGATGCTGTTAGGCAGGCAACAAAGACAAGGACAGAAAATTCGTCTTTGAAATTGGTACCATGAAGCTTGTGGAAGCTCTTACAAAAGCGTTTTATCCTAGTGGTAGGAGTGGGAGCCATTCTGAAACTTGCCGAAGAGTGGATTCAGTGAGAACGTGGAAGCAGCATTTATCTGTAGACCCCTCTCTGGAATCCAGACTATGTTTTTGTTTGTTTGTTTGTTTGTTTGTTTGGTCTTGTTTTTGAGTCTTAGTTTCACTTTGTCACCCAGGCTGGAGTACATTGGCACGCTCACAGCCACTCCAGCCTCGACCAGCTGGGCTCCGGTGATCCTTCCGCTCAGCCTTCCAAGTAGCTGGAATCACAGGTGTGCGCCACCAAGCCTGGTTGGTTTTTTGATTTATTGTAGAGACAAAGTCTTGCCATGTTGCCCAGGCTGATCTCGAACCCTGAGCTCAGGCCATCCACTCACCTTCTCCTCCCAAAGTGCTGGGATTACAGGCATGAGCCACCACACCCGGCGGAAGCCAGACTATGGCAAAGGTATGGGGGAATGGGACAGTAACAGGAGGGGTCCCGAGTCCAGGAAGTGCAAGGATGGGAGATAACATCACATTTTTGTGTTGCGGGAATGATTACTTAGGAAGATAAAGATTGATGATGCAAGGGAGAGAGAGAATACCAAGTGAGAGGACATGAGATCTGGAGCACGTATGAAGAGAACAACATGCGAAAGGAGAAGAACATACCCCTGATTTTCATAGTAGGAACGGAGCTAGGCTTAGATCACCTGTTTTACTGGTGAAGAAGATGATGAAGTCCCCATTGTATGGTTTCTGTGCTGATCATAACACCTGGCTATCAGCTGAAATAAGAGGAAGGAAGTGACAGAAGAAGAGTGTTTTTTAATGGTGCTTAATTTTCAAAAATACAGAATTGTGAGTCATGCTCAGAAGACATCTGAGAGCTGATGTTTTGATTGTTTTCCTTAGCGATGTCGCCCTACGTCATGTGCAGATATGGAAAAGGCCAGAAGAAGTCAAGCCAAGATGGAAACTCTCTCGAGTTTAGACAACAGAGGGAGAGAGCACACAAGCGTGGAGGGCAGGGAGAAATTACACAAATGGGTCATGAAGTCTAAGCTAGAAAGAAAGGGAAGTGACAGGAGCAGTGAGTGACTATGAGTAAGCAATGGGATCAACGGGTTGAGCGCCAAGGAGGAGGAAATACCAGAACAATGGAAAGTTGTGGTTGGAGAACAACACAGGCAGTTGAGACTTTGAAGCGGGTGGAAGTAAAAACGTCACTTCCAAGAGAAGTCAAGTTCCTAAGAATGATGACAGGCATGCAGAAGGAAATGAAGACCCCGAGGCCAAAGGTCAATGAAAGAAAGCAAGAGACTAGGAAGAGATCTCCCAATAATCATCACAGGAAGATCGTAGCCTATCTAGAGGACAGAGCCTCAAAGATACGGGGAAGAGCCGGGCTCGGTGGCTCAGCCTGTCAACCCGCACCTTTGGGAGGCTGAGGTGAGTGGATTGCCTGAGCCTGCGGGTTCGAGACTCGCCTGGGCAGCGAGAACTCATCTCTATAATAAATCAAAAAATCAGCCGGGCGTGGTAGCGCATGCCTGTAATTCCGGCTCCTCGGAAGGCTGAGGCGGAAGGATCGCCGGAACCCGGCAGGTCGAGGCTGCGGAGGCCGGGAGCGGCCACTGCACTCCAGTCTGGGCGACAGAGTGAGACTCCAAAAACAAAAAACAAAAAAAGATACGGGGAAGGATGAGGTTGGTCAAAAGGCAGCACCAAGTAGAGGACAATTGTCTCTACTCCCAAAAGCAAGGGTTGTGAGTAGCAAGGTCTTCAGGAGACAGTCAGGTTCCAGTCCACATAGCGACGCAAACATTTATTGGAGAGCGTGAAGACCTAGGGTCCCAACAGCGAGATCAAGATTTAACAAAGAGGGAAGAGGAGGGCTGAGTCAGAGCTGTCCAGGGAAGGGCATTCAGAGTAAGGAGCATGAGAAGACATGCAGAATCGTTCCTAGGTACTGCATCTCCTATAACCACAACCCAAATTACCAATATTACCGAGTACACTCACGTACTGCATGGGGCACGCGTACGACATGCATAATCTCACTTAAACTTCACACAAAATGTGAGGCCAGTTGTCTCAGTGTCCATTTTACAAACAGTGAAATTGAGACTTAGAGAGGACAAGCGACTTGCCCCAAAATACACAGCTTTCAAATGACAGAACTTAACCACTATTTTATATCGTCCATCATTTAGTGACAGATGTATTCCTGAATGAGTTGATCCTAATCTGAATTTTTGTAAATCAAGCCGTAGTTGTAATTCACGAGAGGAGTCCAACATTTCTGAAAATACTAATGTGAATCCTCTGTCAATGCAAAAATAACGGCCCCAAATGGACACCTCCTCAGAAATCTGTTTGGCCAAGTCCAATTTTCTTGAAGCATGATTAATTTTTATTGAAGGGTGTAGTTACATAGTATTCTAGGTCAGAGATGATCAAAGCTTTTCACAGACAATAAGTTTTCTCTCTGATTAGCAACAACAAAAAGACCCAATAAGGTCAGTGGCAAAAGCAGGAATTACACCCAGGCACGACGGCACTACTCACTAGCAAACATTGCAATTCCTTACTCATTAACAGAGTTTTATTTTTCATGGGATGGATTTCAAATGAGGATATGCTATAAGTAGAAAACAATACATACGGGTTCATTAGTCTTGCTCTTTTAAAGATAAATGCTGTATGTGGGATAAATGCTGTGAGCAAGAAATTATAAGCAGGTTCCCATATGCTAGATATCTATTTCCACAGCTCCTATCATCATGGTTTCTGGGCACTTTGACAGATAGATGAGGCTAATTCAGGCAACGCAGTACATTCAGAGAGTAGGTGAAAATCCTCTTTCTCTCTAGCTCTCTGCCTCAAAAAACAATAATTAATTGGAAAGTAAGAAGAATAAAAAGATTTTCTAGAATGGAAACCTAAAAGAAAAACCATGTAGGAGTAGCAAGTTTTAATCTTTTGGTTACAAGTAATAATGTGGATTGCGTTATTACCCTTTGATCAAGGTGTTTGGAAATCTGTCCTCAGTAAATGATCTTCAATGGGGGAAAATGCTGTATGCTAATCATCATAGCATTAGATAGGGAAAAATACAAAAGCAAACAAGAAAGAAAAGTGTTCAAAAGGAGGAGATAATTTTAAATAATTTATGGTGCTTATTTCTCTGAATAGTATGCACTGTGAAAATCACATTTGTAAAAGCTATGGAATTCTTTAAGAAAATACTTATAATGTTAAATGAAAAAAGTAGGCCACATAATATGAAGGATGTGGTTACAACTGTAAAAGAAAAACACAAAGCAGAGGAAAAAAGGTTGCATTTGGGTAATGAGACAAGGAGTCATTTTTTTTAATCTTTTAAATTTTGTGTATTTTTCAATTTTCCACTAAGGAAAATGTTTTATTCTTAAATATGAGTGCTAATGTGATGATCTGGAGTTTTAAGAGCTAGGAATTCTACTAATAATCACATTTTAAAAGTCAGTCAGTGTGGGTTAACAATAAGTGTATCACTATGGCTAACACTGCTGTGTTCCCTAATAATCTTAATCAAATTTTTCTGATTTTTACATATCTTAAAGTGCATTAAAATGTGAAGAGTTTGATGAATTTTGACGATTGCACACACCCATATAACCACACCGCAATCAAGACATAGATCATGTCCAGCATCCCAATAAGTTTCCGTGTGCCCCTTCCCACTCAAATCCTCACACTCTTCTAGTGAGTAACTTCTGATCTCTCTCTCTCTCTGCCTTTCTTGTTTGACTCTCGCTCTGTCACCTAGGCTGAAGTACAGTGGCACGATCACGGCTCACTGCAGCCTCAAACTCCTGGGCTCATGGGATCCTCCTGCATTGGCCTCCTAAGGAGCTGGTACTACAGGCATGCACCACCACACCTGGATAATATTTTAAATTTTTGTAGAAACAAGGTCTCCCTATGGTGCCTAGGCTGGTCTTGAAACCTGAGGCGCAAGTAATCTTCCCTCCTCGGCTTCCAAAAGCTAGGATGATAGATGTGAGCCACTGAGTCTGGCCCTGTTTTCTGTCACTATATACTACTCATTTGTCCTGTTTTAGAATTGTACGTAAGTGGTATCACACAATGTGTATTCTTTTCTACTTGGCTTCTTCCACTCAGCATAATGTTTTGAGGTTAACCCATGTTGCTGCCTGTACTGCCGGTGTCAATAAAGGTAATGTGTTCCTTTATTGACGTGTATGCCCACATTGCATTGTACGTATGTTCCACATATTTTTTCATCTTTTGATGGTCACTTAGGTTGTTTCCACTGAAGGGTATCATGTATAAAGATGTTTTTGACATTTGTATTGAAATCTTTCTCTGGACATGTTTTTATTTATCTTGGGTAAATACCTACCAGGGGAATGCCTGTGTTGTATGGCAAGTATATGTCTAGGTTTATTTTTAAAATAAAATAAACCTTCCGTGTAGTTTTCCAAAGTGGCTTTAACCATAAAGCTTCCAGGAAAAAATGTTTTCAACCTTAGAATAAGCAAAAAATCCTCAGAGGGGATGCAAAAAGCACAAACTATGAAAGAAAATATTTTATATATAGGACATCATCAAAGTTAAAAATTTCTGTTCTTCTAAAGACAGCACTAAGAAAATAAAAAGACAAGCAGCTGACTGGGAGAAAATATTTACAATACATATATGTAAAAAAGAACTTGCATCTGAATATATAAATACCCTTTGCAACTCAATGATAAGACTCAAACACCCAATAAAAACCTGGGCAAAAGATTTGAACAGATATGTCTTCAAAGAAGATAAACAGATGGCAAAAAAAAAAAAAAAAGCACATGAATAAATGCTCAATATCATCAGTCATCAGGGAAACACAAATTAGAACCAACCAGGAAGAGATGCTGCTACACTTCCACTACAATGTCTAAAATTATGAAGATCAACAATGCCAAATGTTGGTTAGCATGTGGAGCAACTGGAACTCTCAGACGTGTTTTTTTTGTTGTTGTTTTTTTTTAATGGGATGATGTCTCTCACATGGGTCTCTTAAATAAATAGAGGATCGTTTCTTTGAGTGAGGGCCTGAAGGCTTAATTAATGTTCACACTTATTCCCTGTCTTACTGCACCCTCAGATTTGCTACTTCCTGAAGATGGATTATCATATACAACCTAGCTTAATACCAGATACCCTCTACATCAGGAAAGGAACAATTATTACTGGTCTGATATGTTGCTTTAGGAAATCACCTCCAAACCCCTATGGCTTCTTACACTCAATACCTCATTTCAACTTTGCTTTATTTTTTCTTTTTTATTTCTTTTTTTGAATTGGAGTCTCAATCTGTCGCCCAGACTGGAGTGCAGTGGCTGCTCCCAGCCACCGCAGCCTCGACCTGCTGGGCTCCGGCAATCCTTCCACCTCAGCCATCCAAGTAGCTGGAACTACAGGTGCGCACTACCACACCCGGCTCATTTTTTTTTTGTTTTGTATTTATTGTAGAGATGAGGTCTCACCAAGTTGCCCAGGTGGGTCTCGAACCCACGGGCTCAGGCAATCCATTCACCTCTGCCTCCCAAAGTGCGGGATTACAGGCTGAGCCACCGAGCCTGGCTAACTTTGTTTTATTTTAATGTTCGTAAGTCATTTTGAAGGCCATAGCATATCTCCTTCTTACTGTGTACACCTTGAATGCCTTTAGCCCCAAATGATAAATTTCAACCCCAAAACTATTAGCAACTCTTGAGTTATCTTTCAGCTTATATGTCAGTTCCAAAAGCCAAATTTCAATACTTTGACTCAATATATGGACTCGGTCAGAATGTCAACTGTGTTAGCTTGGAGGGTTTGACTGAGATTGGGAAAAATTTGATAATGGCTTCATTTACTCTAGAACTTTAATTTCTTGTAATCCTCACACAATCTATAAGACAGCTCAGTGGTCTCTCTGAATATAGGGAATCACTTATGAATTTTACTGGTTGTACTTTCCCTGTATGACTTAATTACTCAATTTTTATGTTATTGTGATTTTCCAAACCTGAAATCAGGTATTTTAGGTGCAGCTGAGAGGAAAACAATTTGATGTATGTTGTTTGTATGCCAGAATAATGAAATTTCTACAATAGTTTGATGATTTATGGAGATAATGAAACAGAATATTTTAAATCCAGTTTTTTCTAGATCCTCAGAGCATACCTCTAACGGAGCGATTAGCCAAACCAAATAGTCTCATCACACTATAGCAGAAATATGTTTTGATGATATACATTGAAAACTCCAAGTTTAGATATCGCATTCATTCTATGGTTTTCTCAATTTCCTCTGTTTTTCCAAACTGTGTCAACTTACTGCCCCCTTTTTTATTACCAGTATTGATGGGCTCTGTTTCATTGTTCACCTCTTCATAAATACCTTTAAAAACGTAGACACATGCAGATTAAATCACAGGGCAAAATCATTCATAGTACAGCTTGTACCTTCTTGGAGAAACATGTTTAATTAATTAAGAAAAAATAATAGCATTCTGCAGGAAAAGCAAAAAAACAAAAATGCAGGATCAGAACTCCAGCTAAACTATTTAAGCCATTAAGAGTGACCACTAAACCACAAACAACACTAAGTTCTTGGGAAAACATTGCTTAACTGGCCGTCACAAAGCATGTGAACTCAGAAGCACAGCTCTGCCAAAAATGAAAACCAGTCACTGTTTATAGATGCGAAAAGAAAAATTAGCACATGAGCAAAGGGAAAAACACATCTTTGATGTCAACCTTTCTGTGAACTTCTCGGCCTCGATTGCAGTTGAGTTTGCTGGGTTTTGCAAAGGTGTGACAGACAGAGGGCAAGGTACACCTGGAGTGAACGGTGCAGCGGCTTATAGTGCCAGGATGGATCTGTGTCAGGTATGACGGTACTCATTGTTTGCAATTTACAGAGCCCCTTAAAGTCACCACAAAGGAGGCAAATATTGCAAAGGTCCTCAAACCTGGCTGCACATTAGACTCTTTAGAGTATTTGCCAAAAGATCTCCAATACCTGAATCTTCTGCTGATGATTTCTGTAGTTCTCTGGGCATACAGCCTAGAGCCTAGACATCAGTATGTCCTAATAACACCTGGTGATTCTGATGCACAGTTAGTTCTAAAACACCCTGTATTAAAGCAGCTGTCTCCCACCCAGGCCTGCGAGATGAAAGAGAAAGCTGGGACAGGATTGAAGAGCCCAGATCTATTTTCAACTTACCAAAAGGTCCCCGAAGACCATTTGTGCAACCTACAACATCTGGGGTTTTTGTGGGTGGGTTGGTCTATAACTATGTTGGATCAATATTGTGTGACAAAAGACAGTTTGATTTCTCTTCCGAACAGAAAAAGAGAAAATAAATTATTACATAAGAAAACATTTTTAGTGGACACCCGAACTTCATTTGGGAAAAACTAAGAAGAGGATGTCTGGGAGAGAGCTGTGGCTTTTGCCGACATGACATCCATTCTCCTTCCTTTGGAAAAAAATACTTCAATTTTGTATTGGGGAAATATCCCTCCTCCAGTGTCAGTCTGAGCTTACTCGAACCTACCACCTGGTTCTGGGATAACCATGTGACCCAGACCTGGACAATGCTAATATTACAACCCCTCAACCTGAAAACAAGGGGGTGCCAAAAAGCCTAGAATCATTTTTTGGAGAGTGGGCCCTCGTAGCACAGTTCCTCCACTGAGTAACTGTTCTAGGAGCCCATCGGCATTTGTGTAGCATTGTGAGAGGCTGCATTCGGCTTCAGTGAATTTGCTTCGTTTTGTTTGAGATTCTTTCATCACATTTGCCCATTTCACGAGGGGTGATTTAAGAGCACAACCGCCTAAACTGGACTGAGTGTTCAGCAGTTTTTGAACACAAGAGGCATGACCTCCATGCCCCCCCTCCCTATTCACCTGATCTCACTCCAGCAACATTTTTTTGTTTCCCGGATGAAAAAAGTTCTTAAAGGAAAATGTTTTGCCAATATGGAAGAAGTGAAACAAAAAATGGCAGAAACACTGAAAGGCATCCAAATCGACATACTCAAAAACTGTTCTGAGCAGAGGGAAAAGCTTATCAATAGGGATTTTACATCAAACGGAGAGCACTTTGAAGGTGACTGGAATTTAAACACGAAATAATAAATGCACAATCTTCTATAAATAAACTCTGATCTGGGGGGTTCTGTCTCATAATTGGTTCAAGTTCATAAAGATGATTCCAGTCAGGCCAACAGAGTGGGACTTTTCTAGAGCAGTACGAAAGAAAACCACTATGAGAGAAAAGCCTGTGTTAATAAGAAGGCAATGTGGAGGAGAAGCAGAGACTAGCAAAGAAGACAGATGCAACTGGTCAGGCGCTCATGAGCTTGTCAGTTATGTGAATGGATAAATTTAATTTGTTAAATGTGTTCATTCATCCACTTATTTGGGTAAAGCAAATTTGAACAGGGATTCTGCTACCAGAAGCCAAACGAGTTCTAATGAATGTAAGATCCCGTATTAGCGAAATTATCACAACCATTAAGACATCTAGACATGCTTTACTCTTCTATTTTTGTTTGTTTATTTGTTTGTTTGGGCAAACTAAAGGTTGAATTTCCCAGAACCAGAACCTCAAGCAAATTCCTAGCCAATCACTCCGTCTATCAATAAGTATTTAATGGACCCATCTGCATTCATTGCTCTACTGGGCATGACAGGAAATGGAAAATAAGAGAAGGCCTGGTCCCTGCCTCCAGTATGCTTACAATCTAGCAAGCGAGACAAAGAAAATAGATCATAAATAACTCAGAGGGAAGAAAGCTCGTAAGCTTTAGCGGGCAGAAGTGTTCATTAGCTTGCTTCAAGTGTTTTATGTGAGTCAAACATATGAAACGTTTATAGATGGATCTTAAGAAGCAACTAGTACAACCACTGCCCTCAGGGAACTTATAGTCATAAAATACAGATACTAGGGATGGTTTAAGTGCCTTGCAAAGCATAATGCAATAAAATAAAAATGACACCTCAATATCAAGGTCTTCATGAGAAACATGGTCATTACTAATTTACTCTAAAAGCTCAACTTCTCTTGTTCCCAAGGCCACCAACTTCAATGTCAGTGGCTGGTGTTTACACCTAGACCTTGTAGGTTTGGGGGTGTTCTCCCAACTCTGCCCCCAGATTCCAAGACTTCTCTGCTGAGATACGTTGTCCTCTTAAAAGTAAAGCAAACTCCTTTTCAGCGATCCCCAGTTCTCCATTATTCTGCAACTTTTCATTGTTCCCCAGTCATCTGTTACCCTTTAACTCTTCATCGTTTTCTAACTCTCCACCAATTCTTCAAATTGTCCCCGGTTCACTTTCCAAAGTTATCCAGCTGTGGCGTAATCTACTTCTTGTACTGAAGATAGAGAAAGTGGTGGAAGGATCACCACAGGAGAGTGGAACCAGATTCAAGTAGACACAAATCATCTCTGTTTTTTCCTCTTTTTCCTCTTGCTTTCTTCTTCCCTTAAACCTCCAAATCCAGACTTCTTTGAAAACAAACCACTATTGGGTGAGGAGTACCCTGTGTATGCCAAAAAAGTCGTTTGTTAATCCCAATATGCGTCTGGGTCTATGTGTATGAGTACGTGTGTGTACGCATGCTGAGCGCTAATATTTTAGAGTTTGGGGTGGCATTAGGAAAGGTTGACAATAAAGGATACCCAATACTGGTCCCTATTTACTGTACATATTGATTGCTTTACTGTTTCTTGGCGGGGAGGATAGGTTAGATGAGAACTACAAATATTCAAACACCGAGAACACAAAGAATATCTCAGTAGTGGAATCAGAGAAAATCCAAGGATTAAAAGTTCTCAGGTGTCTCACTGTGGCCTTCTGAGCTTACTTTTCCCTCTGAATTCTTGTTAACCTTTTCTATTAATGCCTGAATAGGAGAACGCAAGGTCCTGAGATGGCAAGGACACGATTTGGCTGCATATAGCTCTTATTTTTAAATACAAAGTTGACATCAAATTGAAGGATGGCAGAAGAATAATGTTAATGGAATAGCCAGCATGTTCCCCGCCCACACACCCCGGTGGTCTCTTACCAGGTCTTTGCTTCCTCTCTGCTCAGTCACTGAGGCTGCTCCCATCTCGTGGTTTCAGAGACGAGAGGTGACATCAGAAAATACGGAAAGAAACCATCCCCCCTTGCTCTCAAATTCAGAAGCTTAGACAACAAGGCAAAGGTGTAAGAAAGAGTCAAAATACAGCAAAAGACTTTGGTTAAAATATTATGATGGGCTTTCCTGAGATCTCCATGGTCAATTGAGAAAACAACATTGATCGAAGTCAGAGCAAAGGAAATGCAATGCAAATACAGACATCCATGTGTCCTTGAGGAAGGGCCGCGCCCACGCTCCCAGGCCAAGTCCAAGGCAGTAGCCAAATGCCTGAGAAGTTTGTGGAATTCAGGTGGCATCAAAAGAGGCACAGCCTAAGAGAAAAAGTGACTGCAATGTATCTTTAGGGAGATTGAGCTTTCAATGCCATCAGAATTTCCCACTTGGCAGTGCGGCAGAGGAAAAGGAAGATGATTGGCTTTGGCCAAGGATGCCTCAGAGACAGCAAGAGAGCCACTAGGCCTGAAGAGATCCTGCATACTGGAAGAAGGCATCTTTCCGTGGTGACCCGGGGGACCGACCATGTCGCAGCCACTGTGAGGAGTGATCGGTGCGGACCAGAGACGGCAAAGGATGCCTCCGAGAAGCCTGCACGGGCAAATGACATTGAGGACCAGACCTTGCACACCCCCACCCCTGCCCAGGCAGAGTCACCCATCATGCAAGATCTTAACATTAAATAATTTATCAAGGCAGATGGGATATCTGTTAAGCGCTATAAAAAACTGGCATATTTAAGCAATCAAAACCTATTATCCAGCTGAATAATAATGTTCAAGTGACTGTTTCTAATGCAGAAACTTCTCTTTCATATTGATGATCACAAATTTCTGTGAGTGATCTCTTTCTAAAATGAAGCTGATCAAAATTTTACAACTGACAAATATGATCAACAGTCACCACATAACCTTGGGGTAATAAAAGCGGAAACAGTCGCACTTCGCCCTCTTAAAAACAAGAGACATGACTGAAATATTTACAAGCCAACAGGCAGCAAGGCTTCGCTTCAAACAGTGCTCAATAATCGTGCCACTTCCCCATCCCCAGAGCGGTGAGTGGGTGGCTTAAGACCAGAGCAGAGTAAACCTCTGAGCTTTTATGCTGGGAGTAAATTAAAAAGTATTTATAATGTCACTCATTTGATGCCTCCACACTCGGGTAACATTTACATCCTATTGTCGAATGCTGCGTGAAAATGCCTTGTACGTTTCCCGGGCTTATGCTTTATGCCATCAACAAAAGCCCTTTGAGGACAAGGATTGTGTCAAATCCAATGGATGCCTCTTAATGTTATGAGACCTTTCTCTTGGATTTGATATCGTCTCTATTTACTCTCTTAAAGCTCTCTTTGCTCTTTGACTTGCAGCATTTGGTCACTCGATAAATAGCTCCTGACCACCTGTTACGTGGGAAGTATGGTCCTGGTCCCCGGGAAAACTTTCATAAAGAGGAAAGACAAGGTTTTGGCTCTCATCAAATCTACATTTCAGTGCAGGAAAAAAAAACAGGCTTTTTTTTAAAAAAGGAAATATGTGAATTAAATAAGTTCAGATTGTGATGGGTACAGGGAAGAAAATAAAATAGACTACTATAATAGGATAAAATGGAAAGGCTATTTTTATTTAAAGTTATCAGGAAAGATTTCTCTGAAGAAATGTCTTGTGAGCTGAGTCTTGAAGGATTACGTTGAAGCAGGAATGCAGTGATCTCAGACAAAGGGAATTGCAAAGGCAAAGCCTCAAAGGCAGGGTCGATCAAGCTTCACATCAAGAAGACCAGTGTGACTTACGCGGCGTGGTCCAGAAGGGATGTGATAGAAGGTTCTGGCAAAGTGAGGAGGGACTGGCTCTTGCTGTCCCTTGCAGGACATAGTGCCACTCTCATGATTCTCCTCTTCCCTTTCTGAACTTTCCATCTGAATCCCCCATGAGCTCCTCCTGCTCCTCCTGGCTCTCAAACATGGGTGTCCACCACATTTCAGCCTCGCCTTGATCGTTCCCCTTCAAGGCTTTTCCCAGCAACCCACCATGGACTGAACACTCCAAAATCATTATGTCCAGTTGTAGAGTGTATGAAGTAGGACTTGAGCCCCAGTGGTGGCCACAGAAGCACATGAGTGTCCACATAGGAGTGGTCTTCACTGTATCTAGCTGTAGAGTCTACAGCCAGCTGAGTAGACAGCAGAATCAACATACATGGTAATTATATCTAGAATCAACATAGTACACCATAGCAAGGCTAAGAATAATTTTGCCCTGAGCAAAACCAATCAGGAAAAAAGACATTTCCTGATGTGGAACAGCTCTGTCTTAACCCCCAGCAGGGTACATACTGTCTCACATCCCACCGAATATGCTTGAAGGACAAGCTTCCAATGACAGAGAACACACATTCCTACAAAGCGCCTAATGGGCTATTGTAGGTACTCATCCCATCTTTCAGATCATGTGACTTTGGTCATAACCCTAACCCTAACCTTACCCATAACCCTAACCTACCCTAACCCCAACCCCCAAGGAATTCAGAAGTTTAGTCTAGAGAGACAAATAATTTTATATTGGAATATGGCCGCCATGTTGAATAGTCCTATACTCTTATAAGTAATCTGGAAAGGCTACTGCTGGTCTCACCCATGTGCTGATGGAAGCCAGTGTCCAAGACTTACTGTCCACTGTAAGTCTTGGACACCAGCCCTGAACGTCCCCTTGAGTTTTAGATTTGTACCTCCAGCTTCTTTCTGTGTCTCTCTACTTTGATCTAGCCAGAAAATGAAGACTCAACAGATCAAAAGCTGAACTCATCTCTCTCCCCCCAAAACCTGACTCTACTTCTGTATTCTGACTTCTCTTAATGTCATGGTTGTGCTTTCAGTCAATCCCAACTGACCTCCTTAAATACTTTCCCTCGTTACTGCCTTTCCCTACATTTTCTTGACCTCTGTTTGAGTTCGGTCCCATCACCTGTCTAACTAGCTTCTTTACTTCCAGTGCTATTGTCTCTGAATTCCTTCTATGTAGCTAATGTCAGAGAGACTCACTGAAAATCGTTGTCTGCTCACACCATTCCCCTGCTGAAATTCTTCCAACGAGTCCCCATTTCCAACAAAATGTCCAAGCATCCTACTACTGCATGAGAGGCTCTCGGTGACTGGTCTCTATCCATTTTTCTAGCATTATTCCATCATGACTTTGTCTCCCCCTGTACTTGCTGTTAACAACAGATTCCTCGAGATTTCCCTCCCCCCATGCTGTCTTCTACCTTCTTGGAACTATCCTTGGCATTTCTGTTTCTTCCCTACACCACACCCAACCCCTCAGGAGATTCGACTGACTCCACTTTGGGAATTTATCCAGAATATCACCACTGACACCCTGCTCACTGAATTACCCTGTTGCGGAAGTTCATTCTCTCCCGGGGTTACTGTGACAGCCTCCTCACCAGGCCCTGCTGCCACCCTTGTCCCTGCAGCCTATTCCCTTCCAAAAAGCCAAAGTAATACTACTGCAATGGCAGATGTATCCCGTTTTTATCCCGTTTACATAAGTATCCCGTTTACTTATGTGTCATCCAAATTATCTACAATGGTCCACAACCTGCCACCCTGAGCTTCAGATTTCTCCTCCCTGCTCCCTCCTGCTCTCTCTTGTCCAGCTGCTCTGGCTTCCCTGCTCCTCCTTGAGCAAGGCCTTGCTTAGGGCGGCTTCATGGACTGTGCCCCCTGCCAGGAAAGCTCTTCCCCTCAGCACATACCTGGCTTATGCTCTAACTTCCGTCAGCATCCTCTTGAGAGAGTCCTTCTTCCACAAACTAGAACACCAGCCTCCCCCAGACTCTGCTTTATTTCCTCTGTATTATCTCTATTTCTCTCTTATCAGCAGAGTTCTATATTGGGTCTTTTTGTATTTTAATCATCTGCCTTCCCCAGTACCATATACGCTCTGCAAGGACCTGGATTGCTTTCTTAGCCATCTTTCGCCCTCCTCAGCCCTACACCAGTACCCAGCACATAATAGCTGCTCGGCACATATTCCTTAAATGAACGAATGCATCTCCATGCCTCTACACAGGCTGTTCTTCCTGCCTGACATATTACACCTTTTTCCTTGTTTTGCTCAAATTTATTGTTCTCAGCATGGACCTCATCTTTTCCATAAAGCCTTTCCAGAAATGTCATCTGGGTCTCATTTTCCCTCCTCTCCACTCTCATAGCATTACATCGTGTCATCATCCAACAGTTATGTCTATAAAACTGACATGAATCTATGCCTGCCTCTTGCACTAGACTTCAGTATCCACCATGAAGGGAAACATGTCTTCAAGCATTCAAGAATCATGTGGCAGGCATGTAGTGCTAGACACTGAACATACAACACTGAACAGACAGGCGAGGCCCTCGTGCTCACGACGCTCACAGTCAAACATCTTACTCGTGGCTCTGTGCCCAACACTGTGCATTCCTTGGCACACTGGGACAATGACTGTCTCTCTTTGGACCTATTATCTTATATCTTATGTCTGAGAAATGGGCTCCCCTCATATGACCTCTCTCTTTCACCAGAATAAAGGGCATGAAACTTGGAAATATTGACATAGGTTACCCTGTGCAGGTTCAGCAACTCTGCTCTGCATCCCCGAAGTCAAAAACATTCATGCATTTTCCCAGGAAAGGAAGGACCAAACGAATCCAAAGAGAATAACGAAGTAAACTGAGGTTTTGGTTTGTTTACTTCAAAATCAACTTTATTGATGTTCTGTGGACATACACTAAAATGTACCCATCTATGTACATTTCAGTGACCTTTGGTTGATGTATTTAATCATGCAGCCACCATCACAGTGGAGATACAGAACATTTTCATCACCCCCAAAAGTTCAAAGTTCCCTTACTTTTTCCCAGCTCTCCCCATCAACACCCCCAGCCCTAGAAAGGCAAAGGCCTGCTTTCTGCTCATTTCAATGAGGTGTGTTCTTTCTAATTTTATGTCAATGGAAGCGTTCAGTAGGTACTCTTCTGAACCTGACTCCTTTGGCATGACCTAATGTTTTTGAGACGCTCTTGAACAATTGCTTGCATCAGTACCTCATTTGTTTTTATTGCTGAGCAGTATTCATTGCATGGTTATACCGCAATTTTTTCATCCATTCTCCAGCTGCTAGATATTTAGGTGATGTCAATTTGGGGTCATTCTAAAGAAAGCTACCTGAACACTTGTATATGGGTCTTCGGTGGGTAACATTTCTCGAGGGCAGAGACTTAGACGTGGAACTGGAGGGTCATGTGATAAATGTATGGTGAACTTAATAAGAAACTGTCAAGCTGCTTTCCAAGGGGACTGGACCGTTGCACCTTTCCACCAGTCAAGTATGAGAATTTCGGTTGCTTTGACTCCTTGCCAGCACTTGATGTGATCATTATTTTTTTTTATTAGTCTATTTTGTATAGATTTCCAGGCAGATTCATTTCTTGGTAACCAGGACAGAGTTCAGGCAATACTCTGGGAATACTTGGCGGATCTGATGTGCAGATATGTTCGCAAAGACAGTTCAGTGAAGTCCAGATAGTCGAGTGTAGGGCAAAGAAAGTAGCCAAGACTTTCTACCCTCCGAGAACTGAAAGGGTGCCACAAAACCGAAAGGAAGTCAGGATTCAAAAAAGAAGGATGCGGAGGATAAGGACGCAACCAGAGGTCATGGATGGACTATGAGATTTAGAAGTGAGCACCAGCACCAAAGTATGGGGAAGTTATGATCTGATTTACAACTCAGTGGAGGCCACAGGTGACAGAAGGCCAAGAGCCAAAGCCTCCTCCAGACGGATGTCACGTCCTCACCGAAAGTAGTAGTCATCTTAAGGAGAGGGGAAGGGTAAAAAGACATTTTCCTTGAGTTGACAGAGCTTGACTCTCAAATCCACAAAATTTCCATCCTGAAGTGACTGAGTTTTCCTAAGAGTAGCAATATTAAGCTGGTGCCCAACAAGCAGTGTGCAGGTAAAGACAGAAATTAAGGCTGTTTACTAAAAATAAATTTCAGCTCTGCAAATTTGGATCTTCTGTGAGAAACTTCAGTCATACCATAACAACATGTATCTACCTACTTGTACTGTTTCTATGATGCTGTCTACCTTTGAGTTTCATGTGTATTTTGGCAGTGGTACCAATTCGCAAAATGTCTAATAAACTACAACTCGACTGTAATTTTCTGGTTTAGAAAGTATCCCTCTGCCATGGAAATGTTAACCACTATTATAAAAGTAACAGACATAAGCCCGACATCCAAACATTTATAGAATATATAAATCTGTAAAGACTTTTACTTAATGTCAAGTAGTCTTAGGAATATATTTAAAATGAGAGATCTTATTGTGTGTGTATGCGTGTGTATTATTCCTAGTACTTATTTTCTATAATTAGCAAATACTGAAACATTCATTAATTTCTCTAAGAGAAATACAGGGTACCTGTGAGCCTCTGGTCACATTTTCATCCACTAATCAATGTATAACCTTGCTTAATGTGTGTTTCTGTGTAAAGACACTCTATTTAATATATATTGTTAGGCTGGGTGTGGGTGCTCATTCTTGTAATCCCAGCCCTTTGAGAGGCTGAGGTGGGAGGATAGCTTGAGCCCAGGAGTTTGAGACCAGTCTGGCCAATATAGCGAGACTCCTATCTCTATAAGACATTTTTTTTTTTTTTGAGTTGGAGTCTCACTGTGTCGCCCAGACTGGAGTGCACTGGCTACTCCCGGCCACCGCAGCCTCGACCTGCTGGGCTCTGGTGATCCTTTCGCCTCAGCCTTCCAAGTAGCTGGAATTACAGGTATGCGCTACCACGTCCGGCTGATTTTTTGATTTATTTTAGAGATGAGGTCTCGCTGCCCAGGCGGGTCTCGAACTCACGGGCTCAGGCAATCCACTCACCTCAGCCTCCCAAAGGCGCGGGATTGCAGGCTGAGCCACCGAGCCTTCTACAAGACATTTTTAAAAATTAGCCAGGCATGATGACACACACCCAAAGTGTCAGCTATTTGAGAGACAGAGACAGGAGGATTACTTGAACCCGGAGTCATACACACACACACACACACACACACACACACACACACACACACACACACACGATTCATTCACATTGCACTCATGACCAACAGCACTGTAACTCATGCCTGAGGTACACATTGGATACATGAAGCTTATTTGACACTCATAGTTTTCTTGGTAAGGTACATTGCAGGTTTCTTCTGCTTGAGAACACTAAACAGTACTTCAGTACCTCTGTGCTACGCTGTGGCCATTTAAAGAGAGAAATCACCAGAAACACAAAAATAAAAAAATTTTTTTAAAGGGGTACTAGGTAGGAAACAAAAATTACAGCATGAGAACTAAAGCAAGTTTCTTGTTTCTTCTCAGCTGGGAACATTGCATGCCCGGGTACAAGAAACTGCATTTTTTTCCAATGACTGAGAAAGTACCATGAGCACTGATACACTTTAGTGAGTGGGAGATTTTATAAATATGGAATCCACAAATAATGAAGACCAATAATATGCACGTGTGTACGTGTATGTATATATGTGTGTGTGTGTGTGTGTGTGTGTGTGTGTGTGTGTGTGTGTGTGTATGTAGTGAATAGTATGCTCTTTGAAGACACAAATATCACTGATATTGATATTTCTTGGTTACATTTCTCACCTTTGGAGAGAAAATTAGCTATCTATGGATACTCAATGTATACTCAACTATCAGTAATTTTTGATTCAACAATAGTAGATCAAAAGGACTTAACCCAGGCTGATGCTAATAACTTATAAATAATCATTTAACCACAAGCATTCTCTAGACTAAATAAAGTCCTTTGCACAAGTGATGCTTACCTTTGTGAAACAACACTTCTGTCCAAAAGACTAACACCCCAGAATTCAGAAGCAATCAGATTGTATACCCTGTTTGCCAGACTTAGACATCTTGCTGAGGGTTGGGTTTTTATGGCCCTTCCTTAAGAAACTTCCCAATCTAGGTCTAAAAGAGTCTGTGTTATATCATACTTATCACCCTGATTCACACTTTCACCTTTGAATCCCTCCTCCTTTCCTTCTGGAAAAAGCCAATATGATGCATTTCATAATTTAAATAAACTTATGTAAATTTTATCTAATGTGAGCCTCTTTCTATAGTTTTAATATAGACTATATAGTTCTATAGTCTATATTAATATAGACTATATAGTTTTATATAGTTTTAATATAGACTATATAGTTCTATAGATGTAAGCCTCTTTCTATAGTTTTAATATAGACTATATAGTACTATAGTCTTATTGGCTCAAGGAATGATTGCCCATTCGTTTACTTATTTTTTAAAAATCATGTAAGAAATGATGATTGAATGACTATTATGTCCTAGACCCCGATCACCCCTGTGTACGAACTTGTCATCAACTTAAATGCTGTCCAGCCAGCTCTTCGCTGGGTCTAAGAATCTTGATTCACATTCCTCAAGCTTTCAGTTGTCTTCGTGTTTCTCTTTTATTATCTTTCTTCTTCTTCTGGAGATCTGCTTTTGGTTCAAATGCCCAGAACTGAATCCAAAAAACATCTGACCTAGTGAAGATAAAACCAGCAAACAACAACAATAAAATATTTGGTCAGAAGACAAAGAGAGTATAAATTTTTCTAATTATAAGACTAATAAATGTTATTGCCCTAAAATACTTGAAACAGTAAACTTACAATAAAGAAAATAATACAAAATAATAGAAATCACCTCTAATCCCAGCACACAGAGATAATCCTCTTTATAATCTGTTGCATTTCCCTCCTAAGCATATTGTTCTAAGTAGTTCCAATGGACAGCTTATATAGTTTCTTGTCTTTTCCACTGTCAATAATTTAAATTATTTATAAATATAATAATACTCTTTTAGAATGACATCATAATTTAATTAATCATCCCAATGGTGTTAGGCAAATATGTGTCTTGCTATTAAATAACATTGCAAAGGATTTGCATACTACCCAAGTGAAAACTTAGTCATTTTTTGTGATAGTTGAATAGGGCCTGTTATTGGTATATACAGTGTTAAATTTATTCTTGGAGAATATGATACTCGGAGTTTTGTTTGTTTGTTGTTGTTGTCGTTTTAATTTCCCTTTATGTTTATCAGGGTCACTTCAAATTTATTTCTACCAAAGGTGTGGATTTAGTAAAGGAACTTTAAATGACCATATTATAAATAAGTGACTCTTGAACAGAAGACACATAGAAGGACATCTCTGCCATAAACAAAACAAACAAAAAAATATTATTTAAAAAATAAAGAATGTTAGCATAATACCAAAAATGAGCAGGAAATTTATATATGCTAGAGTTCAAATTAGCTAATATAAGTAACAACAGATAGCCTAGTTAGGGCAGTTCTTTTCACAGTCAATTATACACTTTACATCATGCATAATAACTAAAAAATGTAGAGTTATTACTCAGATCATCTTTTTTAAATGTAAGCATTTACTTTATAATTCTAATCATGGCAACTATTCTCACCACTGAATATGCTTAGAGTCCTCAATCACTCTGGGAACATGGTGAACTAGTTTGCTTTGTATTTGTTTTTTAAAAAAAGCAATTAACAAGTCAAGAAAATTTTAACTTTAAAGAAAATTGTTACCCTTTTGCTAGTTGGTAAAAGAATGTGCCTGGGAAGAAAGTTATGGACAAGTGATTATGATACAGGAATTTAAAAATAGACCTCAAGGAAGGGAAACCAGACTGGAATGGTGAAAACTATGTCACTGTGGGTAATGTCACATGGAAGGAAATCTCAGTTATCAATCCTCAGATCAGGCACCCGGTGAGATTACGCTTTTTTGCCTCCTTGAGGGGAGACGTAGTCATGTGACTTGCACCGGCCATTGAAACCTAAGGATGTGGGTCACTTCCAGATGACAACTTGAAGAACCATTGCACGATTTGTCACGCCTCCTTTTTCTCTCTCTTGTGATTGTGGATGCACATTCTGAGACAGAGCCCTGGTCTACTTAAGTTCCTGAGTGACTAAGATGAATAGAATCCTACTGCTAATTTGCTTTGGAAGGGCCGTGTGCATAACCAATTAACTTTTATTGTGTGAAGCCACTGAGGTGTTGGGATTGTTTCTGTAGCATCACTCTAACTTATCCTAACTGATACCACTCCCATGAAAAAAAATTCCAGTGGAAACACAAAATGTTTCCTGTTCTTTGAGTAACTCCAGCTGCAAAGAATTGTGGGAGGAGTGGAGTCTTGTGACTTGATTATTCCTTCAAAGCCTATGGAACTATTGATGTTTGAGATTTGTGTAATGGACACAAAAGAATTGCTGAGCTTTCCTTATTCCATAAGGTAAAATCTCCTTCTTCGTCAATTCGATTCTTTCCTCTGTTCATACTTGTGCCCACCACAAACATCCATTAGTTACCTAATGTGAGCAGGTGACCTGAAACATTCAAAGATGGCTTGAGCCTTCTGCTTAAAGACTCTCTCACTGAGGATGGGGATAAAATATTTCCATACGTTAGTGAAGAAAATAGGACATGAAGGCCCCCCATAACCCCACACTTTGGAAATAATTATTTAATCTGCTGTACAGTTTTCAGGACTTGAATGCACATATAAAACAGCTCTTACTTTTATATAAACAGAAACATGCTCGGTGTGGTTTTCTGGAATCTGATATTCTCTCCCATTTCTAGGGTATCCTTCCATATGACAACCATAGACCAACCTCATTATTTTTTAACAGCTGTCTTGTATTACATTTAGAAATTTCTGAGTTTATATACCCAAGCCTTCTATTCCACATGCCTTTTTAAAAGTGTGATTACAGGTCGGGCGCGGTGACTCAAACCTGTAATCCTAGCACTTTGGAAGGCCGAGGTGAAGGAATTGCCTTAGCCTGTGGGTTCTAGAACAGCCCGGGCAACTTGGCAAGACCTCATCTCTACAATAAATCAAAAATTAGATGGGTGTGGTAGCACACACGCCTGTAGTTTTAGCTACTTGGAAGGCTGAGGCGGAAGGATTGCTGGAGTCCAGCGAGTCGACGCTAGGGTGGGTATGAGCGTGCCACTGCATGCCAACCTGGGGAACGGAATGAGACACCAACTAAAAAAATAAGTGTGATTATAGGCCAGGCACAGTTGCTCACACCTGAAATCTCAGCACTTTGGGAGCCCGAAGGGGGAGGATTGCTTGAGTCCAGGAGTTTTGAGACCAGCCTAGGCAACACAGCAAGACTCCAACTCTACAAAAAAACAAAAAATTAACTGGGCATGGTGGTGTGCACCCATAGTCCCAGTTCCTTGGGAGGCTGAGGCTGGAAGGATCACTCAAACCAAGAGGTGAAGGCTGCAGTGAGCTGTGATCCTGTCACTGCACTCCTGTCTGGGCAACAAAGTGAGACCCCATCCCAAAATGTAACGCAAAATGTTATTATGCAGTGAAGAGCTTTATCATTTATAAAATATGTCTTATTACAAGAATGCAGATGTTTATTCTAACTTTATGTAAGAATATTAAAGAAAAAGAAGGGAACCCATCTCAGGTAGGTCCTAATTCAAAGTTGCCCAAGGGGGAAAACAATAGCTTGTGTATTCATGTATTAGTTGGTTTGTTTTAGTTAACTGAAATGTCCATGGATATAGCTCTAGACAGATAAGCTCAGCCTCTTCCTCACTATTTTTTTTTTTGAGTCAGAGTCTCACTTTGTCACCCAGGCTGGAGTGCAGTGGCACACTTACGGTCACCCCAGCATCAACCTGCTGGGATCAGACGTTCCTTCCACCTCAGCCTTCCAAGTAGCCAGAACCACAAACACACGCCACCACGCCTGGATATAGATATAGATATAGATATATAGATATATAGATATATCGATTTTTTTTTACTTATTGTAGAGATGAGGTCTCGCCGAGTTACCCAGACTGGTCTCAAACCCATGGACTCAGGCAATTCTCTCTCCTCGGTCTTCCAAAGTGCTGGGATCACAGGCTCGAGCCACCGTGCCTAGGCTGATTTGTTTGGGCTGATTTGTTTTTTCTTTCATAACATCCAAATGTCGCTGCAGCTCTGGCTACAACCCACAGACCCACAGTCAGGAGAAAAGAGTCCCCGGGCCTCATGCATGAGTCCCAAGATTCACTGGAATTTGGCCAACTTTCCACCCATAACCTCCTTGACCAGTCCCTGTGGCGAGTGAAATTAGAGAGGCTCTTGGTGCAGGTTGGGGTCACGCTCCACTTCTGGGGTCAAGGTCAGAAAGCACTTCCTCCAAGGCATGCTACCTGCGTGAGAGAGGAGGGCTTTTATAAAGAGGAGGAGGAATCCATGTGCATGGCCAAAAGATAATTAATGTCCTCTGCAACCCCATCTGCCTCCCAGACTCCTGCTAGCGCCCCCACACAGGCCGTCACTCTTCATCTCTCCTGGGTTCCTTCTCGAATTTTCCATGCATTTACAGGACGCACACAAATGGGATCACACTAGCATTTCTTTTTGTTGTCTGATTTTTCATGAATACTCACTCCACCCTTGACTATCCATATCAGCCCACAAAAATCTATCTCAAGCTTTTCAATGGTTATATAATATTTCATTATTAGTATTTACTATCATTTATTCAGGTAATTATGTATGGGGGCTTGGGGGCTTGGAGGGTATTATAATGACAAATAATTGTTTCATTGGACATACTTGTACATAAATCTGGATGCATTTGCTCAAGTTTATCTCTTGATTGAAATCCTAGACATAAAATGACTGGGTCAAAGGGGATGTGTGTTTTAAAGTGTTAATATGGAGGGTACCAAAAAAATATATCCACATCTTAAGCAAGGGTGCGGTGGCTCATACCTGTAATCCCAGCACTTTGGGAGGCAGAGGCGAAAGGATTGCCTGAACTCAGGGGTTCGAGACCAGACTGAACATGGTGAGAACTCGCCTCTATAATAAATCAAAAAATTAGCTGAGCATGGTGGCACATGCCTGTGGTTCGAGCTACTTGGAAGGATGAGGCAGAAAGATCACCTGAGCCCAGAAGGTTGAGGATGCAGTGGCCATGAGAGTGCCACTGCACTCCAGCCTGAGTGACAGAGTGAGATTCTGACTCAAAAAAAAAAAAAAGAAAAGAAAAGAAAGGAAAAAGCTGTATTAAAGTTGTAATACTCAATAGATACCAACGACAAAAGATGAATACAAGTCACATTCGACGTCTGCAATGACAAGAGGTGCTCAAAGTGGTTACCATCATTGTGACAGACACTTCTCATTATGGTGAACTACAATAGAACTCGTTGCTGTGTGAGAACTCTCAGATCTTCCCTTGTGCACATCACACACAGAACCACGCATCTCACACTTACCACGAATGCATGCAGACATTAGGCGTGTGGAAGGTTCTGTTACTCACGTCTCCATTGTCATTGTCCTTCCATAACATTCTCGAATTTCAAACACCATTTCAGAATGGTCTTGTGCTCCTCAAACAACAACCTGTGCTTCCGCCGTTTTCTTTGACTGTCCTGCCTGTCCCACGATGATGCTAGCATTCATTTGGTTAACACCATCTTTTAAGCAAACATCACATTACGCATTGCCACCGTCATTCAATTCAACTCAAAAAGTAATACATAGATAACATCTCTTAAAATGTGTATAATTTTTTTTTTGCACCACCAATAAATATGCTGAAGAATACAAAATAAAATTAGAGACTGAACCTCCTAGCACCCCGTCCACAGCATCTGAGAATGTCTGGCTCTGGTTACACCTTGCAGTTTTGCTCAAGTGGTGACTGTAAGCAGTAATTTATTTTTATTTTATTTTGCATGCCATATATGTTTATTGGCCAAATGAATGCCATTATCTGTGAATTGCCTGCTTGCAGGCTTATTTTACTTCTGGGTGCAAAATTTCTTTATTGAGTTCTTAGACTATTAATAAAATTAGTATCTTCTTCCAGGTACATGGTAGATGATAGGTGCACACCGCGTGGTGAATAGGGGTCAGGTGAGTAGTTCTGGGCAAACACGTGTGAGTGGAAGTGGCCCAGGTCCCTCCAGGTTGGCCGACTTACCTGCTGATGTCTCTGCCGTGTCAGACCATGCTTGGGTCGTGGACACCACGGGGTCTCCTGACAGCCAGGAGTAAAAGATCACCTTCTGTGATACGAAGCCGGAGTCCTCGAGTTATAACATTCCACACGAGCGGATTCTGACAACCAGGAGTGAAAGATCACCTTTTGAGGCACGGAGCACAAATCCTTGGTTGATTTTCACTGGAGCATGACCCACTCTACCTAGTCTTTTCTTTGGGGCAGTTTTGTGGAGATGGTATCATGCCTATCATGTCACCTCCCTGTTGGCACTCACTAGCACTTGGCCCGACTTCCAACCCAAGCCACGAGCCGTTCCTCCTTGACGGTGTCCTCTTACTGCTGAAACTCCCCCTGCCACCTGTGCAACAGGTTGGAAGTTTCCGGAATTAATGTCTCTAAGAGCAACTCTCAAGCTATGCCTGAAGAATGCTGATGTATAAACACTGTAGCTCCCTTGCCCTTAGGTGGGATCACTCTGAGGTAAAATACAGTAAAACCCCTACATATGAACGGGTTCGAATGAGTTCCATTCTGAGAGTGCGTTTCTAAGTCTAATTTGTTCCTAAACCCAGCAAAGTTAGCCTAGGTACCAACTAACACGCTTGGCTATACAGTACTGTATTATAATAGGTTTATAATACGTCTTGGGCTTGAAAGAAAGATACTCTACTGTACTCTCTACAGTACTGTAAAGTACCTGAAAGCACCACCACTGTAAAGGACGCACACGCACGTGACAAGGAATACCAGACACGTGAACTAGCTTACGTGACTGGACATGTGAATGCACATTCACATCTTTGAAAGTTCACAACTAGGAGCCTTGCTATAGCCTACATGGGCTCCCAGAGCCCCCCAGGAGGTTTATGCCTCAGTTGCTGAAACTGGAAGCTGGTTTGTCACAGGCTCTTTGAGAATAACCTACCCTCTGTGTTTCAGCTGACGATTCTCTTGCTTTTGCCTTCTAATAAACAACTGGCCCTTAACAGTCTGTCGAGGTGTCTGCTACCTGAGTAATCCAAACGAAGTCAAATTAAACAGCAAAAGTTTTGAAACGGGGAGTGCCAGGGAGAAAACACAGCATGAGGATCGACCTAGAGGTCGAAAAACAAAGCACTTGAGGAATAGGAAGTCATTTGGTTTGCTGGAATTAAACTGTTGTCAAGGGAAATGACATGAGGTGTAGCTGGGAAAATAGATCTGCGACTTCGTGAAGGGTTTTGAATGACACACGGAAATGTCTGGGCATTTAGTTATGTGGATTCTTGGCCACCTAGCCATTGTCTCATATTTTCTCTCATATTCTTTCCATCTCTCCACCAAGGAGCGAAAAGGAAAGGTCACGTCCCCATCAGATACAGAAACACAAAGAGAGGCAGTAGACAGTTTTCTCGATCAGCTAATCACTTGATAATATCAAACTGCACAGGAATTGGACTATAGCACCTCTGTATTTCTAACCTTGAACCTGTGCCATTTCCCCTTTCAGCTGAAAATAGGTAAAGGCATTGTTTCTGAAGAGTCATCAATAAAATCTCATTCTCAAAACCAATATGATTTAAGAACTTGAGAGACACAAGGTTACTATCTACCCGTTAGGATAAACAAGCACAAACTCAAGCAGAAAAAAAAACTAAGTATTCTTTAGTTTAGTGTATCAGAAAGCTGAAATCATCTCTCTCTGGAGATCATAGGCCTTGAAAAGGCAGCATATGGGCCCAATGTAGTGGTTCACTCCTGTGATCCCAAACTTTTGGGACCAAGGAGCCCAGGAGTTCAAGACCAACCTAGACAACATAGAGAGACCTCATCTTTACCAAAAAAAAAATCAAAGGATTAGGAGGGCGAGCTGGCGCGCACTCTAGTCTCAGCTACTCAGGAGGCTGAAGAAGAAGGATCGCCTGAGTCTAGGAGGTTGAGGCTGCAATGAGCTGTGATCCTGCCACTGCACTCCAGCATGAGCGACAGAGTGAGACCTCAACTCAAAAAAAAAAAGTCAGTTTATGTTCATCATGAGAGCGTTGGATATAACTCACAGGTCCCAGGATTTGAGGACACAGCTAGATGTTCCTAGACCAGTCCTTTCTCTTTGGGACTCAGTTTTTACATCTCTCAAATAACGGTGTTAAACTAGACCGATACTTAGAAAATGTTCTCCCTCAAAACTTCCAGTCTTCTACATAATTGTATTCTGTATCTCCTTTACTGATAAATACTGCAAACACCTCAAAGCATCCCTATTCCTTCAGCTGGTCCTGCAATTCCAAACTCTCGTAGCAGCTGTGTATTTACTATCTCTCCTCTCCTAAATCACCTCCTCTTCTCTGTTTGCCTTCTTCTCCTTCACACTCCTGGAAAGACAGCATACAAAGATTTTCCATCACCACGGTGTTTGAAGATTATGTTGTCCCTGACCTGGAGAAAATAGAAGCTTTTTTTTTTTTTTTTTAATTTGGTCGCTAATGATTGGGTCTTACCATTTAACGAGCCCTGAAGTCTACTGGGAAGGAATAAGAGGATAATAGCTTTGAGGAGAAAGAGAAGACCTCTAAGAACTCCCTAAATTGGTGGAGGGTGCTACATACATCAGGGGGTTACCAGATGAAGTTCCAGGAGTTGAAAAATTGCAAGAATGCTGAAGGCCCCTTGCCCTAAGAAGAGCTGTGTAACAAGATATAGAAAATCTACATTATTTGTGTGTCCAGAAGTCCCACGTGAAGGGGAGAGGGTTTCTTGGGCAACCAATGCCAGGATCTAGGGGTCACATTGGTTCTTCCTATTGAAGCAGAAACAAAAGGAATCCAGTCAACCTCTAGCACCTAGGGTGCTCACCATCTAATAGAAAAGGCACTTGGCCACACTTGGCCATAACATGTTGCTCACCGTTTATCTGATTGCAACTTTGGTAGACGCATTCTCACGGCAGCCAGGATGTCCACGCTCCAGAGGAGATCTGGGGGAAGGAAGATGGCATACCAGTAGAGTTTTAGGTGAACTAAGTCTTGGAAGAATTCAAGTCTCAAGAGGTAGAACAGGTTTCCAAACATGTAAGAAGCCAGTCAATTATCCCATGTTTATTTTCATTTGTTCTTTCATTTAACTTTGTTGTTGTTGTTGTTGTTAAATCTATTTGAAATTCTCTTCTAACAATGATCTCTCAATTTTAAACTGAATTGTTAGATCTTAAAAAAAGCGTATGCTAGCCGGGCTCGGTGGCTCAGCCTGTAATCCCGCGCCTTTGGGAGGCTGAGGTGAGTGGACTGCCTGAGCCCGCGGGTTCGAGACCCACCTGGGCAGCGAGACCTCATCTCTACAATAAATCAAAAAATCAGCCGGGCATGGTAGCGCATGCCTGTAATTCCGGCTCCTCGGAAGGCTGAGGCGGAAGGATCGCTGAAGACCAGCAGGTCGAGGCTGCGGTGGCCAGAAGTGGCCACTGCACTCCAGTCTGGGCGACAGAGTGAGACTCCAACTCAAAAAAAAATTTTTAAAAAAAGCGTATGCTTATGTAAGTTAAAAAGAGCGAATATGTGCATAGCCGGGAAAGCATTGATTTAATTCAGAGACAACAGAGTTTTTCTTGACGTGATATTAATTGAATTTGACATTTTTATACTTTTATTGGTGAGAAAAATCCAGTGAAAAAGTTTTTGAATGAATGAGAATATGGTAGTCTTCAAAGGATTGAAAATTTGCTTATCTACAACTAACTCAAAGTCTATTTAATATCTCCCATGAGAAGAGCATTTCAAGAATGTAGAAGTCAGGGTTATGAAACTGATACCTTTCTACCATGAGTTAATCAGCATCCTCAACATCGAACAGGTGTCAGATGAGAAAGTTCAGACTTTACTGACCTAAGGCAGCAGGAAACCAACAAACTAAAATTCCTGTGATATATTCCCAGAATGCAAATCAGAAATCAAAATACTGTTTTGAATGATAGTTGTTAGTGTTTTATCATTAGCCAATATTATTCTGTATTAGAGGAAAGGAGAATTGAGAAGCTCAGAGAATAAAATCTGCTTTTGCAGTTTACATGCGATTACAGCTGTGGAAGGAATTTTTCCACTACTAGCAAAGCCAGGAAAAAAAATCTTTGTTGTGTCTTTTTGTTTTTTGCAGAATTTGCAAAAACAATAACTTTAAATCAGCCTTGCGATCTACCACAGGCTCTGGGTAATTATCCCCAATAGGTCCCTTTAGTGAGTCAGTTTCTATTTTTTTCTTCAAAAGTAGTTTCTTTTTGACATTTTTATGTAGTCTTTCTGTTTGCTAAAATAATAGAAGTCTCCTATTACAAAAACATCAACAACTGTCAGGGATTGTGTTTCTCCAGGGCTCAGCTCTCAAGCCTCTGCCATAGTGGCTAACATGGGCAATCTGAACTGTGAATTTCATGCAGCTCCTTCTTTCTTACCAAATTAGTGACACTGAAATTGAGACCAGCCCACTGCTGTTCTTAATTCGCAGACACCTCTACTGCACCTGAATCTCCTTGTAATTGCCTGAAAGATTCTTTCATTTCTTATTTTGATCTTCAAGAATCTAGTGTAAGCCAAAAAGAAAAATCAAATAAGGAGAACTTCTGTTTCCTGACAACAGGGAGAAACAAGAACACATTTCCTGTTCCACCTGAAACAAGAAATTAGATGAAATGTATGAAGCAATGGTTTTTAAGTCACTGGACTACAAGGTAATGAAGGATACTGATCCCTGGGATATGAGAAACAAATGGAGTGGACCCTATCATTCCTCTATTTTTCTACCTTCAGGGAGCTCCAGGCCATGTCTCAGGGTGGAGGAGCCCAGGTGGAGTGCAGAAGACCCCATGAGCTGAGGAAACAGAGTCTGAGAAGAACAAAGCAGTGGGAGTTCACAGAACACAGAACCGGAGAGCAAAGCACTGCACACAGAGAGAACTCCAGACCTCTGCAGCATGTCCCTTTTGAGGGTTCAGCTGAATCCAAGTCAATGCATTCATCTGAGGAAACTACCTAAAGCCAGAGAAAGAACCACCCAAAACAGTGCCCAGTGAATATTCAGGGTTGGGAGAAAGTGCCTGGACCCACCAGGCAGACTGGAAACACTCAGATTTTACAGGGCATTGAGCATACTGTTTGGAAGGGTCTTGATTCAGTAGTAGGGCATAATA
Organism: Carlito syrichta; assembly: GCF_000164805.1. Taxonomy (NCBI): domain Eukaryota; kingdom Metazoa; phylum Chordata; class Mammalia; order Primates; family Tarsiidae; genus Carlito; species Carlito syrichta. The sequence goes on along the minus strand of NW_007253372.1, from coordinate 126,496 downwards.
GGCATATGACTAACACAACTCTGGTCTGCCCAGTAATTCTGAAAAGCAAGACCAGAAAGTGTCAAACTGTTTCCAAGTAACTTAACTGTGTCCCAGAACAAAGATCAAGAATATTTACAGGAACACAAAAATATTCAGCATCCCACAAGGTATAATTTACAATGTCTGGCATCCAATCAAAAATTTCCAGACCACAAAGAAACAGGAAAATATGATACATAATGAGGAGATAAATCAATCAATTGAATCTGATTAAGAACGAACCACAGATGTTAGCGTTAGCAGAGAAAGATATTAAAATGGTTATTATAACTGTATTCCATATGTTCACAAAGTTAAGCAAAAACATGAAAAATATAAAAAAAATTCAAATCAAACTTGTGACAAAACTAAAACGTGTAAGATGAAAAATATATTTTCTAAGATTAACAGTAGATTAGACATTGAGAAAGAAAAAATTAGTGAACTTGAAGGCATAGCAATAGAAACAATCCAAAATAAAATGTAAAGAGAAGACATAACTTTTTAAAAACTGGACAGAGTATTAATGAGGCATGGGACAGCACAGACAGCATAATTTATGGGTAATTGGAGTCATAATGGAGAGGGGAATGTTTTAAGAAATTGTGGATGAAAAATTTCCGAACATACTAAAAACTACAAACTTACAGATACAAGAAGCTCAAAAAACCCTAAGTAAAAGAAAAATAAAGAGAACCAAACTGAGACACAGATTAATCAAATTTTTCAAAACCAGGATAAATAGAAAATCTTTAAGGCAGTAGGAGGAAGAGATATATAGAGAAAAAAAGATAAGGATAACGATAAAGATAAAGATAAAGATAAGTTCTGTTGCAAACAACGCAAAAAATAAATATATACTAGGGCAACATCTTTAAAATGTTGAAAAAAATGGCATTCTAGAATTCTATATCCAGTAAAAATGTCTCTCAAAAATGAAAGCAAAATAAATATTTTTGCAGACATACAAAAGCTAAAAGAATGTATCACTCTTTTTGAGAAAATTGATAAATCTCTAGCTAGACTAATCGGGGAAAAAAGAGAGAAGACACCAATTGTCAGTAGTAGAAATAACAGAAGTGCTATAGCTGCAGATTTTACAAATCTCAAAATGATACTAAGAGAATGTTACATACAACCTTATACCAATAAAATCTGCCACGTAGGGACCGTGAACAAATTCCTTGAAAGATATAAGCTACCACAGCTTACTCAGGAAAACTAGATAACTTGAATAGCCCTCCATTTATTAAAGCAATTGAATTAGTAATTATTAAACTTCCCAGAAAGAAATGCTGAGGCCCAGATGGCCTCCCTGGATAATTCTGCCCAAGATTTAAGGAAGAAATAATAACAATGCCACACAGACATAATTCTACCAATTCTGCACAAAAAATACCCAATACTCGACAAACAATTACAGATCATTGAAAAGGAGGGAATCGTCTCCAACTCATTCTACGAGGCCAAAATTAACCCAATATCAAAAACAGATGAAGATATTACAAGGAAACTGCATGCATATTGCTCATCATTATTAAGTTGTTACTAAAAGTTGAGCAAATCAAATCCAACACTAGGTCAGAAAATAATGCTTTATGATCAAGTGTGCAAGGTTGGTTTAACAATAGCAAATCAGTCAATGTACCTCATCATAATAACAAAGAAGCAAGACTGACCACAATGGCTCATTTCTATAATCTCAGCAATTTGGGAGGCCTTTGAGAAGGCTCTCTTGAGCCCAGAAGTTCAAGGCCAGCCTAGGCAACATAGTGAGACCTCATCTATACAAAAAGTAAAAAAAATTAGCCAAGTGTGGTGGCGCATGCCTGTACTCCCAGCTACTCAGGAAGCTCAGGAATGAGAAGCCAACTCAAAAAAAAAAAAAAAAAAGCAAAAAGACAAGAAATGAAAAGAGACAGACCAAAGAAATTTTGAAAAAAACTTATAACCATCTCGATAGGTGCAGAAGAAAGTATTTGACAAATTCAACAAGCATTCCAGATTAAGGGAAAAAATAAACTCTCTCAGACAACTAGAAAGAAACCTTTTCATCTTGATAAAGCGTTTGTATAAAAATACAGCTTAAAAAGTTTAAATACAGCTTTAATCAAGATCATGAACAAAGCAGGATGTTAACTCTCACCACTTCTCTTTCACATTACATTGGAATTTCTAGTCAATGCCATTAAGTAAGAAAAAGAAATAAAAGATATCCAGATAGAAAATGAAGAAATAGAACTGTCTTCTTAATCCACAAATGACATAATTGTTCATGTAGAAAATTCACTGAACTCTGTTTTTTAAAAAACTACGAGGCCTATTAAGTGAGTTGTGGCAATGTTACAGAATAAAAGATCAACATACAAAATTCAATTATATTTCTATATGTTAGCAATGAATCCTTTGGAAATTAAAATTGTAGAAAATAATGCTATTGAAAATGACCTCAAAATATGAAATAATTAGGGAGAAATTTGACAAAAGATATGAACAACTTGTGACTGAAAACTACAAAAACTTTCTGAGCGTAATTAAAGAAGACCCAAATAAATAAACGGTGAGCATAACTTATCTCAAATACTTTGGACCAGAAGTATTCCGGATTTTTATTTTGGGGGGATTTTGGAATATTTACATATGCATCATGAAATATCTTGAGCACAGAACCCAAGTCTAAACACAAAATTCTTTTATGTTTTGTATACACCTTATGCACGTAGCCTGAAGATAATTTTACACACTATTTCCAATAATTTTGTGTGGGAAACAAAGTTTGTGGACCTTGAACCATCAGAAAAAAAGGTGTCATGGTTTTGGATTTTGGAGCATATTGGACTTGGGATTTTCTGATTAGGTGTGTTCAACCTGGACTGTGCTCATTGGCCAAAAGACTCAATAACGCTAAGAAATCCATTCGCCTCAAACCAATCCATAGATTTATACCAATCCCAATTAAAATTCTAGCAGGCTTTTTTTGTAGAAATTAACTGATTCTAAAATTGATATAAGAATTCAAAGGACCTAGAATAGTCAAAACAACCTTGAAAAAAAGATGAACAAATTTAGAGAACTAACACTGATTATGAAGCTACAATAATCAAGACAGTTTGGTAGTGGTGTAAAGATAGACAAATAGACAAATGGAACAGAAGAAGGGTCTAGAAATAGACCCACACACATACAGACAAACGATTTTGACAAAGTTTCAAAGGCAATTCAGTAGAGAAAGATTAGTCTTTTCAACAAATGGTGCTGGAATAATTGGATATATATATATATATATATATATATGCAAGAAAAAAATAAACTTTTATCCATATCTTCTACCATAAAATTATCTCAACATGAATCATAGACCTAAATGTAAAACTGAAACCTATAAAACTTCTAGGAGAAAACTTTTGCAGCTTTCATTAGTTAAAGATTTCTTAGATATGATGTCAAAAATCACAATCTATAACAGAAACTATTGATATTATTGGACATCATCAAAATTTAAAAACATCTGCTTTATGAAATATATTGTTAGCAGAATGAAAAGACAGGCTACAGACTGGGAGAAAATATTTGCAAATCACATATGTGGTTAAAGAATTATATCATATATATACATATTTTTTTAAAGAATTCTTAAAATTCAATAATCAGAAAACAATGGGCATAATATTTGAGCAGATACTACCAAAGAAGAAATGTAGATGAAAAATGAGCATAAGAAAAGATTTTCAACAACATTAAATTAAAATCGCAATGAAATACCACTACAGGCTTATTAGAATGGCTATAATTTTCTAAAATGATTGATCGTACCTGGCTTTTGCAAGGATTTGGAGCAACTGGAACTCTCACATGCTGCTGAGAATGTAAATGTCAAGAATGTCAAATGATCTGACGATTCTGGAAAACCATTTGACGCTTTCTTAAAAAGCAAACTATATATGTACACATAATCCAAGCATTCCACTTCCAGACATTTCTCTAAGAAAACTAAAATATATGCCAATAGAAAGGCTTGTACACAACTAGTCATAGTAAATTTATCCGTAGTCACCCAAAACACTGAGGCACAAATGATCTGCATAGAAAAACTATCTGTCATACAACCGCATGGTGGAATACTACGCAGCAGTAAAAAGGGTGAACAATTGATATACAAGCAACAGCATGGATAAGTCTCAGAATAATTATTCTGTGTGAATGAAGCCAGAGCCCTCCAAAAAAATACATAGTGATAGATCTCATTCATATAAGATTTTAGAAAACACAAACCAGCCTATTGTGACACAAGAAGACTTTTGGAAGTGACAGATGAATGTATCACCTTGGTTGTGCTGATGGTGTCACGGCTGAGTGACTGGGCATGGGCTGGGCCATGGGGAGACGCAGAAGAAAGTGATACAACAGGGCCTGAGAAAACTTCTGGGGAATCGAAATTTTCATTACATTATTTTGACATTTCATGGGCATAATATTCATATGTCAAAACGTACTAAGCTATACACTTTAAATACACATTGTTTTATGACAATTATTCCTCAGCAATGCTGAAAAGAAAATTTAAATGTGAAATAAGGAGACTTGATTCTTCCTTTTATATTATATAAGAATTGAGACTTGAAGTGAGGTCTATGGTGACCCCACAAATAGCAACCAGGCAGTAACACTGGGAAGTCACAAGATTCACCTAGAAGATGAACTAATTCTTCTTTACTCTCGGTGGCTCAGCCTGTAATCCCGTGCCTTGGGAGGCTGAGGTGAGTGAATTGACTAAGCCCGCGGGTTCGAGACCCGCCTGGGCAAGTTGGCGAGACCTCATCTCTACAATAAATAAATAAAAAAAAACCTAGCCAGGCGTGGTAGTGCGTGCCTGTAGTTCCAGCTACTTGGAAGGCTGAAGTGGAAGGATCGCCGGAGCCCAGCAGGTCGAGGCTGCGGTGGCCGGGAGCGGCCCCTGCACTCCAGTCTGGGCAACAAAGTGAGACGCCAACTCAAAAAAAAGAAGAAAAAAGAAAGTTTGGACAGGCAAGTTCAGATCCAGGTGTTTGGGGGCCTGAGTGTCAATTTCCTCTTTAAGAAAAAAAATCCCCACAAAATTATAAATATGATGTTAAGTACAAAAGCAAATGTTGATATAGAATTAGAAACCAGGAAATCTTTCAAATGTTAAAAGACTGACAAAAACCACAGGTAGCACAAAATCCATAAAGATAAAATAATGTTTTATTAACTAACCACTTAACACACTTCTTTTTTTTAACAGTTTCATTGAAGTCTAACGATATAAAATAACTGTGTATATTTAATGTATGCAATTTTGTGACTTTGGGAATATACATATATCAATAATATCATCACCGCAATCAAGATAATAAACATTTCCATCACCTCCAAAAGTTTGCTTTTTTGTATGATAAGAACACAACACAAGAGCTATGTTCTTAACAAATGTTTAAGTACACAATACCATTTTATTAACTACAGGCACTATGTGATACAGCATGCCTCTAAAACATATTCATCTTGTATAACTATAACATAATACTCACTGAACAACAGAAAAGCAAAAAACAGAATAGTGGTTTCCAGGAGTTGGAGGAGGGGTAAACGAAAGTGGTTAACCCATTTCTTAATATCTTTTTGTGCAAATTCTTTTACGACCTCTTGAGAAGGTAATTCATATATATATATGAAAGACTGAATTACCTTCTCAAGATATATATATATATATATGTATGTATATATATATATATATATATATATATATATATATATATATACACACAATTAAGTTTGCGAACTCATACTAGAAGAGTGCTCCATGCCTCATTTGAATATCACAATGGTCACCTTCGAAAGATTCTCCTTGGGAAGCTATGCACCGTCGCCAATACCTGGTCCACCTGTGACAGCAATGTTGGAACTCTTTTTCTGGAATGGCCACCAGTGCTGTCATTGTATTATTACCCTTGATGTCCTGGATGTCATCAAATGTCTTCCTTTCAAGATTCCCTTATTTTGGGGTAAAGAAACAAGTCACTGGGGGGCAAATCAGGTGAGTATAGAGGGTGTTCCAATTCAGTTATTTGTACAGAGCGGCCATCGTGGCACATGGTGGCAAGTTCGCAAACTCAATTGTCAGACCTCAACAAATAATGGCGACAGCGCTGATGGCCAAACCGGAAAAAGAGTTCCAAAATTGCTTTGACGGGTGGACTAGGCACTGGCATTGGTGCATAGCTTCCCAAGGGGAGTACTTCAAAGGTGACCGTGGTGAAATTCAGCAATGAGCTATGTAGCACTTCTTCTGGGATGGTTCGCGAACCTAATTGTCGGACCTCATATCGTACATATAGCATGGTAATTGTATACGCAGCATTATTTTCTGTTTCTCTTCATATTGATAAGAACTAAATCAACTGCTGGCAACAGTTGAACATTTCTGGTCATTGGGAGAGTTTCCAAGCATCAGCTTCTGTCTCTACGTTTCAACTGAGTATTTCTAGTGCTAGACACCTAAATATCCATTCATATCATGATAAAATCTCTGACCAAACAGGTTCTTGTCACAATGCCAGGTGAGCTGGCATGGTTGACAGAATATGAGTTCCTAGAAGGCAGTCCCATCCTGAGATGCCTAGCGGTACGTTCACGAAATACGGACGCGTCGATGACCTGCCTATATACACCCATTCTAATTGCATTCCCAATAGAACTTTCCCTTAGCCAGATTCCAAAAATGTCTGTGGTCACCCCAATACTATCCAACCCAAGTAGAAATATAATGGGGCAGGCAAGTTTAGAGTGAGGGAAAGAAACAATAGTCTTGACCAATTGCAGCTAAAATACCCAGCTTTTGAACATTTTGGAAAATCATACAGCTTCCTGGACACATTGCGAGGGCCTCTCTCAAAGCCTTGAAGGACCTTGACAGGTGGGAGATCTGGAAGCTTCACCTTCCTTAGTTTCACTGTGAAATAGCCTTGGAGGCGAGACATTATCCCTTCTTCTTCACCTCCCTGTTTTCTCTGCACCGTTTGCTTTCTCCTGTTGCAGTCGGTCCCCAGATTTTCTCAGTTTCTTCATTTTATCTAGATATGATGATGGGGGTTTGGATTTATATATGGCACCTTGAGAACTGAAGCTCTGTATTCTTATCACATTTAGGAACAGGGTCTCAAGAGAATGAGGAATTCTCACAGTAAAGGGAAACACATTTTGCTTAAGGTATATTAATATAGTTTACTAAATTGTCTCTGATGAAACGCTAATGTGGACATTCATATTTTTAAATTAAGCACATGTAAATAACTGGAAAACTTTGCTTTTCAAATTCAGACCTTGGTTTTTATTTTTCCTACTGGAATTAAGACATCAATGAACTATAATTATCCAAGACAGGCATCATTTAATTTTTTTTTCTGCCTAACTGAAAAATCGCCAACCATAACTTTCTTTTTTATTTTGTATTGTTCAGAATCTGTACATTTCAAGTGGAACTTTACTCACTTAGCAAGGAGATTAGCCTGAATGTAATCTAATGTGATTAAATAGGTTGCTGAATTGTTTCAGGAGTGCAATTCTGGAAGTCAATTATCACCATACCAGAGGTTTGGAAGATGTAAATGTTCTTAATGAGGGTACATTCTCTGGGGAGTGCTTCTGTCACTTACAACTCTTTATGTTGAAAGCGACACAAGCCCCATGAAGTAGCCCAGGTTACAAATGGCAGCTTGACCGAATATGTTTACAATCAAGTCCAGTGGCAGCTGTTTCTTCAGGTAAGGCTTGATCCAGGAGTTCAAAGATTGTTGTTATGAAGTTGAATTCCCTCTGTCCTCTGCCCCAGTGTCTTCAAACAAAGGCTCGACACAGCAGTTATCACAGCAGAACCATGTCTCTCCTACAGGAAAGAAAATGCCACCACCACCTCAGAACTCACATTCTAATATTACAGCATTAAAGAAGGGAGTTCCTCCTTCTGAGGTGACCAGCCAACGTCACCATCTATCTTGCCGGCTCTGACTAAGCTACCTACTCACTCTTGAGCCAGGCAGTATGGCAGGGGAAACGGGGAGAGGAATGTAATACAGTGGTTGCCCTACGTCTGTCTGGGCTCACTCCTAACGTACGTAGTGGTGTCAATTCCATACAAAGTTAATGGCTGTGGTGTGGTGTAGTATGCCGGACAGATAGAAAAGATTAAATTTTTCAACAGAAAATAATAGTAAGGGAGAATGGATATCAAGCACATGAACAACAAATGCCACCACCATGGCCCTGAGATGATTTGGCTGCAAGCTCAGATAATCCAGGACTCACAACCTGTGCTGCTATAACAAAATACTAGGGACGGAATAATTTACAAAGAAAAAACATTCTTTCTCACTGTTCTAGAGGCTAAGTCCAAGATCAAGGGGCCGGCATCTGGTGAGGGCCTTCATGGTGAGAGGCAGATGGGCAAGAGAGGGCCAGAGAGAAACAGGGCCCACCTTGCCCTGCTATGGCAAACCCACTCGAGGTCAAGCCCTCGTGGTCTAATCTACCCCTTAACGATTCTGCCCTTCATAGGGTCACAGTGGCAATTAAATTTCAATATAAACTTGGGAGAAGTCATTCAAGCCACAACACAAGCTGACCCCACCATTTATTATTTATGGAACTTCAGGCAAGTTGACTTATTTAAAACAGTCTCCTCTTCTGCAGAATGGTGATAACACACAGCCCAAAGTTGTTAAGAGGGCTGCAGAAGATCGTACACACATGATGAGTGACATAGTGTGACTTCTTAAGGTACTTAGTAGATACTCGATAATAATAATGGCAAATCTTGTACAAATTCTTCAGTCCTGTGAATGGCTGCCATTACAATGGAAGGAAGGGGCATTCTCTCTCATGGAGAACTAATCCCCACTCTGGCTAAAGGAGAAAGCAACTTCAGGGGCAGTTGACTCCTGCCCACTGGCTTTACCCAGTGTAGAAAATCTCCTTACAAGCCTCCACTGACAGATATATTAGGATAGAAACATTCCTGGAATTCCAGGTTCAAACTGGGGTGTATTTTGCCCGGAGAAATAGTGATTTGGTGAACCAGTTCCTACAGTTACTCAGAGGTATCAATCTAGTCCACATAAAGCTGAAAAATAGTACCTTCACAGGTCCATCTGGCATGATTGCAATGATTTCTGCCTAGAACCATAATTCCATCCATGTCAGAGTTTCTATGGGGAAACCATATTCGTAAGTGACTTCTAAATGAATTCTTAGTGCACATTCCATTATAAAATAATGGTAGAGCCGGACTCGGTGGCTCAGCCTGTAATCCCGCGCCTTTGGGAGGCTGAGGTGAGTGGATTGCCTGAGCCTGTGGGTTCGAGACCCGCCTGGGCCACTTGGCGAGACCTCATCTCTACAATAAATCAAAATGAGCCGGGCATGGTAGCACGCGCCTGTAGTTCCAGCTACTTGGAAGGCTGAGGCGGAAGGATCGCCAGAGTCCCGCGGATCGAGGCTGGGTGACAGAGTAAGACTCCAACTAAAATAAAATAAATAAAATAAAATAAAATAAAATAGGTATAGTTTAGAGTCTGGCTGCAGAACAGACCCCCAGATATATCACTGAGTGTGTGTGTGTGTGTGTGTGTGTGTGTGTGTGTGTGTGTGTGTGTGTGTGTTGATATAGACATACAGACAGACAGAAAGATAGACAGATAGATAGACAGCATTTATACACAAACACTATATTTATATATTTTTTTAATCTAAAAAATCTAAGCTGAGTCATCTTACACAGAAAATAAAGGGCCCTGGGTAGACAGAGGACACCAAAACAACCGATCATACAAAGATAATTTCAAAGATATGCACCACTTCTTAAGGTAAGCTGTCAAAGTCCACTCCCTTTGCTATGTAGTCACTGGCCGTGAGCCACATTGTAGCATCAACAAATGTCATCTCTCTGTATTTCTCAATAAAATGCTCTTTTACATACTCACAATGACACTTGAGAGCTTTGTCTCTGGGGAGAAGAGACAAAAGTAACTGAGAGCATTCTCATTAAGAAGCCAACTCCCGGACTAGACCAGTACATATTTCTTCCCTGGTACAAACAATGAATGTGACAGTTTCTGGAAGGCCATCAGATCTACAAGCATCTGCAGGTACAATGAAGTTTGCTGATTGTTGTTTTTAATCCACGGCTGTCCCTGAGTGGCAGGTTGCAGGTGTGAAGCAGCTGTGTTCAAGGTAACATCCAAGACACTAGCACAGTGTGGCAGGTTAGTCTCGCGTCTTTTCTTCTCTCTTTTCTTTCTTTGCTTTGCTTTTCTTTCTAATAAGGGTTTAGAGGATTTCATTCTAGTGCTCATCAGCCCTGTTGGCCAGGGAACACTTCCTGTGATCCACCCTAAAAATCTTTGTGCTATAAAATCAGGGGGGTCTTCTTTATTATTTCACGATGTAGAGATTCAAGCATAGCTAATCAACCTCTTCTGTGTTAAGCCCTTTCGTGAACTTGAAGGTCATTATATTAAATTTCCTCTCTGTCTTCTCCTGGCCATAGAATAATCCTCTCTCATTTGCTATAACATGCCTTGGTTCCAAGCGATTGTATCATTGCTGTTTTTTCTGTTTACCCCAAGCTCTCCTATCTCCTCCTGAACGGAACCAACCCCTCACTCTGGTTAGAAAGCTGACCAGTAAGGAATGGAAAGAGGAGAAGGAGGAGGAGAAGGAGAAGAAGAAGAAGAAGGTAACATACCTATAGACACAGTCTTCAGACAGACGGGGATCCGAGTCTTGGCTCGCTCACTCACATTTTGTGAGTACTTTTATAAAACACTGAACACTTAAGTTCATTAGTGTGTAAAGTAGAGATATCGTGAGAACTCAATAGCATCCTACACACACACACAGCCTTCCAAACGTGAGCAAAATCTCAGTAGCATTTATAGTGGTAAGGCAGTCACTGCGGCTACCCAGCATCCTTGGACTGTGTCCTGCGCTCCCTCCTAGAACCAGGACTCTTAATTCCAGTGGCCTGTCTGTATCTCTTCTTTAGAGGATTACCCAGGAGCTCTTAGAGCTGAAATACCTGGGAGTTGACACAACCCTGGGGTGGTCCTGGGATGGCCCTGGGGTGGTCCTGGGGTCCCCTGGGGTGTGCCTGAAGTGGCCCTAGAGTAGTCCTTAGCAGCCATTTATGATGCAGGAATATGAAAACCCTGGGTCCTCCCAGTTGCCTTGTGACTAGCACGTTTGTTTACACTCTAGGCCGCTCTTAGTGGATCAGACGGAGGCTCCCTGCTCAGCACTTGGCCTGAAACAGCACCCTTCACCTTCCTGTCTTGATGCCCTGACTCACTTACTGATTTCTTCTGGGGAAACTCCCTTAATCCATCACGTATTCACCAATTCTCATCTCAAGATCTGCTTCTGGGTAAATGTGAAGGCAATTACCAGTATAATTAGTATTCTCACCTCTTCATAGTCCACGTTACTCAAATGCCTTCGTTTAAGAGAAACAACATTGATTTTTACTGAGGTGGACAAATAGCCTGAAAAAATTGCCACAAGTCAGCTTCTTTATGCATCACACCATAGCAGAACTGCTGAGTACAATGAATGACTGAGTGAATTCCCAGAAGTCAAGGAGCTTGTAAGCAGGTGGCACAGGCATTCACAAGACAATTCACGAGAATTCACACCCTTTAGAAATTGCTTTGCCACTCCCCACCTTGTTTCTGTACTTCTGAACCTGCAAGGAATAAAACACTTCCTCGTCTGGGGCATTAGGGAAATGTCATTTCAATGTGTCAAATCTCCTCTCCTCCCTTGTCAGAGAGCTGGGACAGGAGACAGTCTTGAGAAGCTGCAACAAATCCTCCTACCTGAGTCATCCTGGAAAAAGAGACAGGAGAATCAAACACCTGAGGGCAAGCACAAACACACAGTGAGGCTGGAGCGGGAAGAAAAGAGTTTGAGGTCTTACAGAGGCCGGTTAGGGGCAAGAATGATGAGAAACATTCAAGAAGCATCCAGGGCACTGCCAGCCAGGCCCTTGGGTTGCGTATGTGGTATGGGAGTATAACAGGATGGATGAAAACTCCAGACACAGAGATTGTTGAGGGATGGGGGGAAGTGTCCATTGCATCTCAATGTCAAGCCCACCACTCGTAGGGGGGGCCATTAAAGTTCTTAAATAAATTAAGTAAATCGTTCCTCTCACAGGCTTGTTTTTGTCTCCATCACATCCCACTCCTGGACTGGGTGGAAATTAGTGGCCGGGCTCGGTGGCTCAGCCTGTAATCTCACGCTTTGGGAGGCCGAGGTGAGTGGATT
>NW_007253372.1:68702-114105 GCF_000164805.1 Carlito syrichta | reverse complement strand
GGAGCCCAGCAGGTCGAGGCTGCGGTGGTCGGGAGTGGCCACTGCACTCCAGTTTGGGCGACAGAGTGAGACTCCAACTCAAAAAAAAAAAAGGAAATTAGTGAGTCAATCTATGGCCACTAACACTGAAGGGTAACCCCAAACAGTGGCACACTACCATTATTCCTTTTCATATGTATTGGCCTTTCTTGAGTTTCATGTGAGGCAACTCTACATTTTCCCAACTTTGAAATTCATCTGAACACTCCCTTCCATCTCTTCTTCCCTTTTACCGATTCTAGTTCAAATCATATGGCGCCTGGGACCTTCGAAAAAAATCAAAGAAATATACTTATGTTTTAGCCAAGATTACCCTCCATCCTAGCATGGTTAGAACTCCCACCAAATCCACCCAAGCAACTGCAACCCTGCCCAATTTTTTTAAATTGGGTTTTTACATTTCAACAAATAACTATAGAGAGGATTCTTAACCACTTCCATTAGGCCTGTTTTGGCTTTTTCCAAAAGATGAGGAATCAGCAGTTTATCGTCCTCCAGTTCTTGTTCTTGCCAAGGTCATGGTGTATTATAAACATGTTGAGAGAGCAGAGCACACGTAGGCATGCAATTTTTTTTTTTTTTTTTACAGGGACTCTTTTCCCTGTTGTCATGGTTTCCATTGAAGATTATTATCTATGGCAATCCCATTTAGATGATGTTCTATTTGGTTGTTTGTTTTCAGTTTCACAATATTTCAGAACTCTAGTGAATAGGATGGAGGATGGCATGGAATGTAGAACTCTCAATAGCCTGTTCCCTCACTCCAACTCACCTCCAGATAAGTGACTTATGTCTGAACGCGTTTTCTTACTTAATCCATAAAGGTTGATGAGGTGTCTTGGATTACTTCTTGTGCTCACCAGAAAGAAGTTCTTCTGCAGGTCACTGATGAACTCTATAGTGTTCAATCCATCCAGTGATTCTCATCTATTTGACCTTTTAGCAACCTATGACATAATGCACCCCTCTAGCTGCCATGAAGCATGTTTCTCACCTGTCTTTTAGGACCTCATACTCGTTTTGGCCATTCCTTCTCGGGTAAGTTGGCTAGTTTCCTCTCATCTCCCAGAGCTCCACGGTTCAGTCCACTGACACCCCTCTCTAAGAGGTGATCTAAGCGATCTCATCTGGTGTCCTGGCTCTAAATACCAATTAGATGCCGATGATACATTTCTATCTCCAACCTTGCCTCTCTCCTCAACTGCAGACCCATAGATCCAAGCGCTTGCCTTGCTATCTCCACTTGAATATCTCATATGCATCTCACTTTTTTACATGTCCAAAATCAGGATCTTGATACACGCATGCCACAGAAAACCTCCTTCTCCAGTCTTTCCCCTTTTAACAAATTGAGTCTTCACTCTGCCGGTTACTCACGTCAATATCTTGGTGGCATCTCAGTACTCTCAGCCTCTGATTTTTCCCACAAAAAGTCAGGCCCTCCGCTTACTTTGTTTACATATCTGTTTGCTATCTCTCTCACTCACTAGAATGAGCAGTCCAGGAAGGCAGAGGATTTTTTTTTTCTGGTTTGTTCGTTACTGACTCCCCAACTCCTGGTGCCTAAAGCATTGTAAGTACCCAGTAAATATTAGTTGAATGAATAATGCTCAATAAATACAGAGATACTGAATGATTTCATCTACTTCAAACAAAAAGAGTGTAGGCCGGGTAAGAGCTGCTCTGGAAATGGATACAAGAGTGGCCACAGGAAGATCATGCCTGATCATCAGTGAAGCAATGTGAGATGCTCGACTGGACGTGACCTTCCAACCTCAGCATTGCAGCCACATGCATCAACCATTGGATGGACTTGACTGGGATGAAATGGATGTTACCAAAATCATCAGGCATGTTAGGCTTCTAAGTACTTCACGTTAAATTATCTGCTGAGGCTTTAACCAAGCCCTCAACTTTCTTCCATGAAGTAGGCTTAGCAAACTTACTAACCATAGTGATGATTTTATTAGAATCTATGTTATTGTTCCCTTCTTTGAGATGTGTGCAAACATGAAGTTTCTTGGCCTTGATATATTGAAGATGATTATGTCAATTTGGTTTAAAAATGGGTTTTTCCTACACTGATGACAAGATTGGTCCTATCGCCTGAGGATTTAAATCCATCTGCTCAATCTCCCTACCCTTTGTGGTGCTGATTTTTACAATTCTCCTCTTGCCAACTTTTTTTTTTTTTTTTGCCTTCCCTTTTGTTATTATTATTTTTGTTTAATTTGGAGGCACATAGCAGGGATCCTGCCTAGTTCACCTGAGAGCTACAGAAAATTAGTCAAGGAGCAAAGAAGTACCTGCAATTTTATTACTCGACAGAGACCGATTTAGACAACTTTCAGAATTGTGGCAAGTCTTCCAGTGTTGTTTGGTAGTTTGTCTGTTTTGTTCTACTCCTCTGATTTCATCATACCTAAGACGGGGGGAACCTCCCTTCCCATACTGATCACCTACAGGCATGAAGATACCTACAGGCACTTGTGTGTGTTTTCTGTTCATTTGGGGTTTGGGGATATTACTATTAGGGTGTGGAAGATTTGTTTCATACAGGGAGTTATGCAGCTTCTTCGGGGGATCTGAGACCTAGAAAACAGCAGTCCTATCCAAGGAAGACCATGTTACCAGGGAGTCCAGTGATCAATCAATGTACCACAAAAATTAAACTGTCTCTTATAACAGCAGTGGAAGCACTGTGGGCAATGAATTCTTAGGGGGTGGCAAAACAGATGAAATCCAGTCATCACATTTTACAACAGATCTGCTGCTTGATAAAGTACAACTGGAGAGCAGACTGTTAGCAATAAGGCCATTTCTAAGAATAAAATGAGTTTGTAAAAGATCTGTTTGAATTATTAACTCCAGAAAGTGGCTGGAGAAGTAAACGGTTGCTGGGATCGCTGGCTTTTCTGCTCACATGTATGATTAGAACAAAGGGAGGCACAGGAGAGCGGGGGGACAAAGGGGAAGCAAATTTCACTCCGACATAAGGAGGCACATTTTCACGCAGTGCCTCATCCATACATGGAGAGGCCACCTACCAGGTAAAGAAAAACACTGCGGCCATTGTGAGCGTAAGCAGATGCCAGAGCAGGGGAAAACGACACTCATTTTTACCAAATATTGTCTCTTTTTTTGCTTGCAGAAGCATTCCTTTAATACCAAGTGGACACATCATGCCTTTACTCCGCACCCTGTGGTTCTCCACTCCCCACTCCCAGACACCCCACTCCTGACGCCATTTGAAATGCAAGCCATCTTGGAGGTCACAAGGAAATAGCCAAGGTGACCGTGAATATCTTCTTCTTGCTCTGAAGTTACAGACGGAGGATGAATCAATACGGAAAGACAATGGCAACGATAGTGTTTTTCAATTCAATATTTTTCACCGCATTCATGATGAGATTTGAAATCTTTCGCCTGAAGCAAAACGAAGAAACATCTTAAGCAGGTCACAGTAGCCAATGCTCTCCTTTGATTTTGGAAGCATGCTTCCTCTGTGTTGTAAGGAGACAAACAGATGCATTCTGACTCCCGAAAATAAGACGCTTAGTTATGGCACCTCATCCAGCAAAGAAAAACAGAGCCTCGCTGTCCCTGCTACTGAAAATTCTTGGACATTGTTTAGCTTTTACCCCTTGGGAAGTTGCTCTCAGGTCCCTTCCAAGGCTTCCTCGTCACAGTCTTTCAGCAGAAAATCCTGAAGTCTTCTTTAAAGAATATCCAAGAACACCTTTCAGAACATGTGGGTCCCATCGTATATAAATACTATTAATAAATTGTGTCAACATTTCCTGTTTATGCTACTGTTAAAAATGTTTTCCTTTCTTAAATAAAGCAATTGGATGTAAGATAAGTCGAGTCATATTTTGAATCACTAATGATTAAATTACACTTCTATTTTTGAAAAGGGGTGGGAGTAGAATTTTACATCTCAAATATTGCAGATCTGATCAGAACACTTCAAGGAAGACATAGTGCAAAGACCCAAAATAAGAAAAAAACACTACAGACACGACTAGTCTAACATCCAGAGAATGAGAGGCTGCAAATCAAAGGCTGCAAATCACAAGGAGTAAACAGACTCATTCACTAAGTCCTGCACTAGCAGACCTAGAGTACTTGACAGGAGTGCTTTTAGGTGGAATGCTATTGTGTGTGGTTGTTGTTGTTTATGGAAATTGCTCATGCAGCAGGGTAGAGAAAGATTTAGAGAGCCGTTGTTTTAGAAAGACTTAGAAAACCATCATGCAGTTGTATATATGATCCCAAGAAGATGTGGGTTCATTCTATTTGTATCTATTCACTATGTACTAGGCTGTCTTCCAAACACCTTTTAAAAATTAACTCATTAACCCACCAGAAAAAGTTCAGTAGGGTCAGTACTCTTATCATCTTCATTTTTCAGATAGAAACTGAGGCTCAGAGAGGTTAAGTAACCTGCTTGACACCACACAGCTGGTACGTGGGAGAGTTTAGTTCTAGGATCTGTGTTCTTCACCATACACACTTGCATCCAATCATACATTCAGTCAGTGTTTAGTGAGCACCTCCTGGGTGCAAGGGAGCTGTGCTAAGGGAAAGTAAATACCTCCTATCTTTAAAATGTCTATAGATGACACAAGGGGTGCGACACAAACCCTAACCCCTACCGCCTAAGGAAGCACGTGGCAAGCGAGCTAACAGGCACACCTAGAAGGTAGGAAGCAGCTTCATGCCCCTAGAGGGAGTCCAAAGGAATCTGGAAGTGAAGAAACAGGAGAGAGGGACCCAGGAGGAGGGACCCACGGTCATGGTGAGGAGGGCCAGTGCAGTTATGATGTGAGCCTGTGGTGATGACATTCAAATCTTGGGAAATGAATTCTTACAAAATGCTATAGTTTTGCCCATTTCAATGTGCTGTGGACTCAGGAAGGCCAGGTTTGTTGGAGCAAAAAACTTGGGTCCTGCCTTTTCCCCCTGTGGACAGCAAAGAAACTGACCAAGCATTTCTACATTTTAAAAATACAGCCAGGCTCGGTGGCTCAGCCTGTCATCCCAGCACTTTGGGAGGCCGAGGAGAGTGGATTGCCTGAGCCTGGGGGTTCGAGATCCGCCTGGGCAACTTGGCAAGACCTCGTCTCCACAATAAATCAAAAATGAGCCGGGCTTGGTAGTGCATGCCTGTAGTTCCAGCTACTTGGAAGGCTGAGCGGAAGGTTCGCTGGAGCCCAACAGGTTGAGGCTGCAGTGGCCGGGAGTGGCCACTGCACTCCAGTCTGGGCAACAGAGTGAGACTCCAACTCAAAAAAAAAAAAAAAAAAAAAAAAACTCAGTTAATATATCTTAAGTGTGTGTGTATATATATATATAAAAAGATACAATTCAGGTACACGAAAAGCTAAATTTTTTAAACAAATTAAATTTCCACTTAGTTTTACTTTTTATTTTGGTCCAGTTGAGAAGGGAATCAATTGAACTTGACTCTTACAAGTAGCTTGAAGTGTTCTAGGACGAGCCTAGACTACAGCTGTGCTGAATGCACCACTGCACTTAGGGTTTGGTAATCATAGGATGTTTTTCTATTACTTTCACAATTGAAATGACATGTCAAGACCTCCTTCTGATTGAAATTTAAATTTATATAATGAATGCCTTTGTGGAAAAATTCCCTTGCTTCCCAAAAAAAAAAATTGGCAACCTCCTTGGGTTCCCTTCTGCTCTGGGAGTTTTTCTGTCCTCTCAATAAATCCTGCTTTCTTAAAAAAAAAAAAATTGACAATGCCAAATGTTACCAGGAATGTGAAGAAAATGGAACGCTTGTAAACTGCAGAATGGAGTGTAAGACAGTAAACCTCTCTGGGAAAAGCTTGAGATTTTTTTTTTTTTAACTAGGTCTACCCATACCCTCTGACCCGGCAGTTCCACTCCTGGGTATTTTCTCAAGAGAACTGAAAACACATGCCCACAAAAAGACACGTACAGGAGTGTTTGCAGTATTAACATGTGGAATAACTTAGGTATCCATCAACAGGAAAATGGATAAACAATCTGTTATACGATGGAATACAACTCAGCAATAAAAAGAAACAAACTACTTAAAAAACACCACAACGTGGAGGGATAGCCAAGATGCTATGCCGAGGGACAGTACCAGGGCACAAAAGATTACACGCTTGGCTGGGCTCAGTGGTTCAGCCTGCTATCCCAGTACTTTGAGAGCTCATGGGTTCGAGACCAGCCCCGGCAACTTGGCGAGATCTCATGTCTACAATAAATCAAAAATTAGCTGGGAGTGGTGGCACGTGCCTGTAGGATCGCCTGAGCCCGGCAGGTCGACGCTGGGGTGGCCGTGAGCATGCCACTGCACTCCAGCCTGAACGATGGACTGAGACTCCAACTCAAAAAAAAAAAAAAAAGGTTACATGCTATATGACTCTATACGAAGTTCCCGACTTGGAAAAACAATTATATTATAGAATCAGGACAATGGTTGGCTCTGGATGGGGGGGCAGTGCAGAGACTTTCTGGGAAGGAACATGAGGGAACTCCTTACATGATGGAGATGTCCTATATTTTGATAGGAGTTTGGGTGACATAGATACATGCAGTTGCATTTAACATTCCATTTCACATAAATTTTACTCTGAAAACTAGAAAAGTGAAAAATATTGAATTCTAGTGAAAGATATCTGTGGGACAGTTTTAGAAGCAAAGTGTACTCACGTCTGCCACTTACTCTGAAACGAATAAAAAAATAAGATGGACTAATGGATGGATAAATAGACATACGATAAAACAAATATGTTAAAGTGTAAATTATAGAATATAGCTGGTAGACCTATTAGCAATCTCTGTACTATTTTTTAGCTTTATTGTATGCTTGGAATTTTTTATAATGAAATGTATACACACACACACACGCACGCACACACACACACACACACACAGGCGTACCAAAAACAGTATACACATTTTAAGTATGACATTCGCTCAAAAGATGGTGTTAATCATCAAATGAATGCTAGCATCACCATGCAACAGGCAGGACAAAGAAAATGGCAGAAGCATGGTTGAGTGAACGTCATACTATACATTGCTACCATATTTCAATTCAACGATGCATATACATCTTTTGGTACTCCCATATATATAATATATATATTTTTTTCTTTTTTTTAAGGGGATTTGAAGCTTTGAATTACCATCAAATGAATGAAAAGTAGTTTGCAGTGAGGAAAGTTTAGGCTTTTGTTTTAAAACTACTCTCCTCTACTAAAGCACAGAAGTGCAAAGTATGCTCCCACCCCTGCAAAGCATGGCAGAAGGAGGCCGTTTTTACGGCACAAGACGTAAGTCTGATCTGTATTTTGAAGTAATTTGACAATAAACTTAAAGTGGGGGGCTTTTAATTTTTAAGAAACCGGACTGGGTAAGTCAAGGCTATTGGAATATAAATGTAATCTCTGGAGTGACTGGGAGTTTGTTGGAGACGTTTTTGCCTTGACATGTAGAAAATTTGGACAAGCTCATAAGTGCACAGTGAAGAAGAAGGAAACCACCCATCATCCCACCATCAAAAGAAAACCACTGCTAATCGTTTGCAAAACTTATCGCCAATCATTCTTCTTCCCATATTTTTTACAGAGTTAAAATGGTAAATATAATATTTCAGTATAGTATAAAGATGTTTTATGTGAATGAAAAATTTTTTCACAAGTGATTTTAAGGGCTCCATAATGTTATTTTAAATGGGTATGTCACATTTTACTGTGGAAATGTGGGCATATTGGTTGTATTCATTTTATTTTGCTATAAAAAATGTCAAAAGCAAGCCTCTTTGGGCAAAAAAAAAGTCTTACATTCCCATTATTTTTAAGACAAAGAATTTCTAGTCATGTACACTCAACGGTGTCTTTGCTGGCCTGTAAGTTAAGAAGAGCCGCCGTGTACATTTGACAAAATGCCCTTACTACTCCAGACGTCTCCAGGATATTAACCACAAGCTTAGCCCACCCCGTGATTTGTCAGTATTCCCGCAGCTCACGCCAACACCTGCGGGTCATGCAGACGCAGACGTATGCACTGGACAGGGTTGGGGGTTGGGGAGGCGGGGGGGCGGGGAGGTGAGGGGGTGGGGAGAGTGAAATGGGGAGGTAGGAGATGATGACCTCGGTCTGAAAGGGTCCCTGTCTTTCCCAACAAGGGAGGAATGAAATATCTCTTTTTTCTTTATTTCAATAGTTTCAGGGGGTACAAATCCTTCTTGGTTAAACAGATGTCTTGTACAGCAGAGAAGAAGTCTGGGCTTTAAGTGTCCCCACCACCCTCACCTGTGCACGTTGTACGCTAGAGGTGATTTTTGTGTGTCCCCCCCACCTTTTCCCCCGCTCCCCCCTTCTGAGTCTCCAGTGTCCATTATACCATCCTGGGTGCCTTTGCGGATCCTCAGTTAGGTTATAAGTAAGAAGGTGCGGTGTTTGGTTTTCTGTTCCTGAGTGAGTTCACTTAGGAGGATGACTTCCAGTTCCATCCAAGGTGCTACAGAAGACATTATTTCCTCCTTTTTGATGGCTGATCATTAGGAGTGAAAATTTTCTGTAAGCGAGGCAGGAGCTTAGAACTGAAAGAAGCACTGAGAAATCAAAGGAGGAGAGTTGCTTCTCTCAGGCGTGACGGTCTGAGGCTGTTCGTGAGTCCCTCGCAGGTGGAGGTGCCAGGAGGCCTCTGGGTATCCCTGGAAAGAACAAGCAGCAGTATTATAAAAACGAGGCCCTCTTCCAAAGAGGTGAGCCTAAGAGGATAAGGTATTTTTTATCCACGGCAGGTAAAGGTGTGAGCTCTGAAGATACACTCAGAAATGGTGATTCATGGCAAAGAACTGAATTAAACTCAAAGCATCCTGCTGGCAAGAAAAGACCTGGTGTAAGGTAAGAAAAGATTTGTGTCCATCTCATCCCCTCTTGGCAGATGACTCTGATCTAGGAGTTTGTGAGAGTGGCAGTCAGCAGCTAAGAAGGGCAGGTAGGTGAATATTCAGGAATTCTGCAAACCAGTTTGGTAAGTAACTTGAAATTGGCCATGATGGCAGTATTTACAGCAGGAAAATAAGCAAATGCTACAAGTCACAGCTCCCCGCCCCGCCCCAGTCCCCAAGATCTGGTTTATCCACTCCCCACACCGCAAAATCTAAAGCTCCTTCTCTGATTTCTCTCCCAAATTCAAGGCCCATCGTTGCCAGCTAAACTCAAGCCATCACTATGTGCCTCAAATTCATCGGGTTCAAAAGAGAAAGTGTGATATTCTCTCCCGGGTATGATCTTACTGATATGTTCTGTATTTCTGTTAACAATTTATCATCTTCCCAAACACCAGCACTTAAAACCACATGATTATCTTTGACACTTTACTCAGTAATAAACAAGAAGTAGAAAAAAAGGAAGAAGAAGAGAACTACTCAAGTGGCATTAATTTCTTAACAGCTGATGTCAGCCCTTATGACCAACCCTTTACATTCACTCCCATGACATCTCTCAAAAGAAGATAGGATTCTAGTTCTGCAAAGGCAAAACTGAAGTCCAGAAAGGTTACATCACTCACCGGCCTTTCACTGTTAATAGGTTTTAGAGCTGTTATTTGAATCTAGAGCCTTCAGAGTACAGAATCCACACTTAAACCACTGTGCCATGTCTCTAACCAATCAGTGGCCCAATTCTGCACTCCATAACTTTCTGCAGTGTTTTACGGAGGGGTATTATTTACACACAACAAAGTGCCCAAATCTCAAATGCATATTCCCCAGGGCTGACTAGTATAAACAATGGTGCCCTTCACACTTGTGTCGAAAGAGAAAACATTCCCGCCCCTTCAGAATGCTGTCCTCCTTGCTAGTTCCAGTCAGTCCCCCTTGTTACAATCAATGTAGCACTGCTATCACAAAATACTATAAACTGGGTAGTTTATAAATGACAGAAATTTATTTCTCACAGTTCTGAAGGCTGGGGAGCCGAAGACGAAGGCATTAGCGGATTGAGTGTTTGATGAGGACCTATTTTCTCATTTGTAGAGAGGGCTGCCTCTCTCTGTGACTGCACATGTGGAAGGCTAAGAAGTTTTCCAGGCCTTTTCATAGGGGATAAGGGCATTCATCCCAATTATCGGTCTCTGTCCCCATGATCTAATCACCTCCCCCAAACCCCACCTCCTAATACTTCACCCTGGCCATTAGATTTCCTTCTTTCTTTCCTTTTTTTTTTTTTTTAGATTAGAAAATACAGTTTATTTAAAGTAAATTAGAGAGAGAAAAGAGAAGATTCACCTCCCCAAGGCGGGAGAGGAAGCCAAAGCCAGGAAACATGGCAACAAGCATAGCTCAAAGAGCACATGGCCACACCAGAGTCTAGCAAGGCTATGGCCCCAGTAGATTTCAACATATGAACCTGGGGGAGACCCAAACATTCAGACCATAACAGCATTGCTTTGACTTACTTCATTATAGATGAGCTTTACCAACCCTAGAACTTTATGAAGAGGAAATCATATGGCATATAGCCTTTTGGGGAAAACTTCTTCAACTCAGCATTTTAAGAAGAATTCATATTATTTGTGTCTATCAGTCATCAGTGTCTTTTAATTGCTAAGTAATATTCTATTGCATGGATAAACCAGTGTTTGTTTATCTACTCTTTTACTGATGAACAATTGAATGGTTGGTGGTGATAATTAAGGATGCTAGGAACAATCGTATACAAGCCCTTTTGTCAACATACATCTTTATTTCTTGTGAATACAACCCACAAGAAAAAATGCCGAGACATAGGTTAGGTGCACGCTTAACTGTGTGACAGACTCGTTCCCCAAGTGGGTTTGTCATTTTATGCTCTCGTTAGCAGTGTGTGGCGATTCCACTTGCCCCACATCCCTAACCACACTTAGTATTGTCAAGCTTTCTAGTTTTAGCCTTCCTAGTGAGTGTGTAGTAACAGTTCACTGGTTTCCACTCACATTCCCCTAATAATTTGTCATATAGACCTAAACATCAAATAAAACATTAGCATTTATCTTTGTGACTTTACAATAGGCAAAAACTCTTTGGACAGGACACAGAAATCACTAACCGTAAAAGGAAAAGCAGAAAGATATCAGGGATTTTATCAAAATTAAAACCTTATGAAAATGAATAAACAAGCCACATGCTGAAATAAATGTATACATATAAAGAACTTGTACATAGAATATATAAACAACTCCTATGCCTCAAAAAATAATCATCATCATCCAGGGGGAAAATATGGGCAAAAGACTTAAACAGCCACTTCAAAAAGGAATATATACAATAGCCAAAAAGCACATGAGAGAATACCTCAGAGCATTTCATCTTTGCTTTTTGGAGGAACCATCATTTTTTATTTTATACTACAGTCTGTGTAAGGATAACTCTCAACCCAAACTAGATACAATTTGGAAGTAGAATGAGCATTTCAAGCATCTTTGTACCCTAAAGTGTATAAACATGCGGATGACACATATTTGGTTATATGTGTTAAACAAAACCAAAAAAGAGAGACTCTCAGGAGGAAAGAAACAATATCCACTGTGTATCTTAAGACATTTCAGCAGACCATTAATATTATAAGCAAATGAAGCAGTAATAATAGGGTAGTGCCTGGAGAGGAAAAAAAGAAAACAGATAACAAAAGAAATTAGCCTAAGAAGGGGTATTTCTCACAGATAGATGAAATGACATTTACAATGTTAGTGTAAAATATAAGAGGAAGCTGGGTACAGTGGTTCACCCTGTTATCCTAGCACTTTGGGAGGCTGAGGCGAGAGAATTGCCTGAGCCCAGGAGTTGACCAGCCTGGGCAACTTGGCAAGACTTTGGCTCTACAATAAATTTAAAAATTAGGCAGGCATGGTGGCACATGCCTGTAGTTTCAGCTGCTTGGAAGGCTGAGGCAGAAAGATCGCCTGAGTCCAGCAGATTGAGACTGCGGTAGCCGTGAGTGTGCCACTGCAAGCCAGCCTGGGCAACAGAGTGAGAACCTGACTAAAAAAAAAAAAAAATACATGTATATAAATCCATATACCTATATAAATACATATATACATATATAAGAGAGGAAATAGGGTTAGTAGAATAAAATGACAAAGTTAATGTGAAGCAAAAGTTTTCCAAAAATAAGACAAGTATTCTCTTATGCATGGGCAACCCATCTCTGCGTGGGTAGTTTTGCATCAGCGAAAGCCCAAGGGAAGCTATCAGACCAAAACAGGAAGCCGTGTATGAGCACTCAGGAGGAAGTCACCAAGACATG
Organism: Carlito syrichta; assembly: GCF_000164805.1. Classification (NCBI taxonomy): domain Eukaryota; kingdom Metazoa; phylum Chordata; class Mammalia; order Primates; family Tarsiidae; genus Carlito; species Carlito syrichta. Next base: position 101,764 of record NW_007253372.1, on the reverse strand, counting down.
CCCCTTGTGTACTCTGATGTGCATCCTGCTTGCCAGAAAGCTCAGATTGTTTGTCAGAAATTAGACCCAGAAAATACAGATGGTCTCATTGCTCCATCACAGTGGTGTTTTCAGATTCTGGTGACATCATCTAGGAATTCCCAATACATCACAATGTTAACTGCCTCCTGTCCTTCCTGACATAAAGTGTGTTCACTGTGGATGACTTGGGTAAAACGCTTATCCCCATGGGTCATGAAACTACTACTCAATATTGATAGTAACTCTGTAAGGAATTTTCTAGAACTGTATTCTTACTCCAATCGTCTTAATGATCTCAAAATAAAAATGCATACTTTGTTTCAGATGATGACCTCAAGACCCAGTTTCTTTTTTAGGCAAAATCCCTGAATAAATTCCAATGATCTTATTTTGTCTCAAATTTCAACTAAGTTGTATAAATCATTTAATTTCCACGTGGAAGATTGATTTTTTTAAAATTTCCCAATCAGATATTAAGACATCAGATCTTTGAAATATGTGGAAATTCTGACCAATAGAAACAATTTTAATGGCTTGAAGAGATTCTCAGCCGGGTGCAGTGGCTCAAGCCTATAATCCCAGCATTTGGGAGGCTGAGGCGAGTGGAATGCCTGAGCCTGAGGGTTCAAGACCAGCCCAGGCAACTTGGAGAGACCTCGTCTCTACAATAAATCAAAAATTAGCTGGGCATGGTAGCACGTGCCTGTAGGCCCGGCTACTTTGAAGGCTGAGGTAGAAGGATCGCCGGAGCTCAGCAGGTCAACGCTGGGGTGGCCGTGAGCGTACCACTGTACTCCAACTCAAAAAAAAAAAAAAAAAGAGAGAGATTCTCAGGAGGAAAGAAACAAGCTTACTGGATAAATTGCATTTCATGGCTAGAGCAGCAAACAAGACAAAGGTGCAGTCCCGGTGAGGTTCATATAGGTTCTGGGAATAAGAGGAAAAAGTTAAGCTTAAACAAAGAAAGAAGAATTAAAAAATTTAGAGGACCTTAAAAAAATTGACATTCCAGAAGGATAGCTTATATTTAACTGTAAAATGTGTGTGTGTATGTTTGTTTATGTGGGTGTGTACCGGAGTCAGAAAAAGCAAACCATAAGTGAAAGTTATCATTTTTGTCAAGAAAACCTTGAAGGCAGGATTTTCTGTCATAAAACCAACACGAAAAGCTACTTTATAAAGCAAAGGAGATGGAGCCAGTTGGCTTATAAATAGATCTAATTCACATACTTGTTCATTCATAATTTAAGCACTCAAATAAGAAATATGGAATATTCTAAACTTAATCTCCTCTCCTGCTTCAGCATATTCTGAAACTCAAAAGACATAGTTTTAGGACAAATGAAAGGCGTTATCTTTATGTCAAAGATAAAATTTGTTATTCTAAGATATAGTAGGTAGGTTTGACCAATGTGCATCTTGTGTTAGAATCTGAACCAAAAGTCCCGGAAATGAATCCAAACCACCCTCAGAATGCCCGTAATGACGTGCTCACTGGATTGCAGTCTGACCACCTGGTACTTGGCCCAAACTGTCATGTTCTTCTAGCTCCCTGGTTCCACACCTCAGCTCCTGGCATTGCACTAAGTTGAGTCTGACACTCTTGTTTCAGCTGGTTCCTCCCAACATGCTCCCAAGACTTCCACATTCTCTCTCTCACACCAGATCCTCAAGTGACCCACAAAGCAATTTGACCCAGGTTGGTGAAACCCATTCACATTTTCTTACTCCCGTCAACATTCCCCATAGGGAAAGGGTGACGGACAACATTCAGTAATTTTGGGACGAGTGTTCCTCATTTTCTAGGAAAAAACGCCTGAAAATTTTAAATTGAAGATAGAAGATGGCTTGGCAGTTAGCAGGAGAAGTCACTGAACTAACTGCTTCAACACTGGAAACTGTTGAGGAAGCTGAAACTGAGGACTGACTCTCTCTGCTTTTTATAAGGACCAAACTGAACAAATTTCCTAGCTATTGCTAAGAACTGGACAGAATAATTCATTCCATCATGCCGTGATAAAGTTGGGAGATACAAAAAAGTTGACACCAACATAAAGAACTGGACATGCATGGGAAGGTTTGCAATGACATTTTAGATTTCGGAGTCAATGTGCAGACACACAACTGAGCCGAGTTTAACATCAGGGTGTTAATAGATTAAAGATTCATAAAACAATAGCAAACTGCACAAAATATCGCTTTCCCTGTACACCCTGCTCAAAGACAACTTCCCATTTTACTTTTAACATTTGGATCCAGCTGTTTTTATAGCCATCTTTTTGGTGTTAAAATGGAGGATAAACATATTTATCTCTAAACAAAACACACACAGATAATAAGCAGAACTTCTGAAAAATATGGCCACATCCAAGATGCCACTTTGGAAGCATTCTCCAGTTGAAAACAACCATAACACGAGTGTGCACACATGCATGAACACACGCACACGCACACTTTAATGCCAAGCCAGAAGTAGAACCAGACATAAGGAAAGAAGATGGACATAGCAAAAGACAGAGTGTTCTTTGACATGTGGGTAGGGCAAGCTTACTACCTTCCACAGCCCTTGACGTCCTACTTCTTTTTCAAGTTTTCTCAATGAATTAGCTAAAAAGAGAGGGAAAAAAAGTGCTTGTGGCCAGGATTGAGAGAAAACAGAACTCGATGGTTAAAAGTTCCAGAATGACATCGAGATAAAGGCAACGTGATCCCAGGTATCATCACATCCTTTGTCCTTTGTAGTTTCTAGTCAATGTCCTCAGAGGACACTTGCTCAGGGCTCCCTGATCTCCTTGACTGTCCTCTCTTGGGACAATCGTGGCTTAGATTTGTTAACAAAGTTGACGCATTCCTAAAAAAGATACACTTGTATCATTTTTTAGATATGCTGTATCATATTTTTTAAGTGCTCAAAGAGGGTCTTTCTATGTCTTGAAGGACTCCCCCTAATTTATATACATCTAAGCTCTAATTGGAGCATCTGAGACTATAAAGGCAGTGTATCAGAAGGGCATTTTATTTGAGTCAGTGAGTGGGTTTGCTCTAGCAGGTCAGGCTGCAGCGTGCTATTTTTGTGGGGTTTTTTGAACATCACAATTCAGATCCCTTTTGTGACTACCTATCCCTTTCTAATTTGAATTATGCTGGGTGGTTTAAAGCTTGTAAGTCCTTTCTCACCCATTCTTTAAGATGCTTAGTTAGCATCCTACACCTCCCCCCAGGGTTTTATTCCTGCATAATTCTTTCGCACCCCAGGCAGCAGGCTCTGAAACAGTTGCTGGGCTTTCTGTGGTCCCCAAACCATCCCAAGGAATATGGGCAACTTGGGAGCGTCCTGAAGGATTTGGTGCCTGGGGTAATGTGTGTTGTTTGCTCAGTGAATTAGCACCTCAGAAAAAAGATCGTAAAGAAGGTGTTCCTGATGGCATGGGGTGCAAAAAGAGGAAGCTGGTTCAATCTGTTTCAGCACTACTTGGTGCTCCGTCAGCACTATCCAAATTTTAGGTGCTGGTTTAAAATGGATAACCTAGAAAATGCATTCAGCCATGCTTACAGTCTTCGAAGACGCTATTCAGAAGATACTAGCTGCATCCGTGATCTTGTAGGAGCTTTTGGTGAGGATGTAGTTTATTTGGTCACGGAAGATTCAACTTCCCATCTTGGCTTTTGTGCTTGCCTGCAGGAAAGTGAAGCAAATTTTTCAGAGATCTCAGTTCTGATGTAGATTTTTAAAAATTCTGTATGAAAGCAATGAATCTATCATGGCTGTCTTAAGATCTAAATATATGAAACAGGTGAAAAGGACGCCTGCATGATTATGGTAGTAACAACCACAGCCACCAGTTATGCTGTGCTAACTTGTACAGCCCCAAGACTAAGCTATTGACACACATCCGTTCTTTATAACGATGCTACAATGTAGACACTATTGTCTGTATTTTATGGCTAAAGAAACAGAGACTTCACAGCCTGAACATGTGTATTGCCCCGACTCCAAAGTCTAAATTTTTGACCTTTATACTACACTGCCTGTCTCTGTAATACATTTAAGTATACATTGAATGGGTATGACACTCTCTATCAATGTCAGGTGGTACTACTCGTGGCTGCTGGAAGGGTCTTAATCTTGTACTAATCTGATTGCTACCATCGAAAGGAAGCAATTCCCTAAAGTGGTATGAATGGGACAGCTATCCTTGTAAGCCATTTAAGTGAGTGTCTCACTTAGATATCTTGGAAATCGGGTGCAGTCATACTTCAAAGCCAGTGTTTTACAACTTCAAGAACTCAAGATACTGACCAATGTCACCAGAAGCTGTTGCTATTTATTTCTGAGTGTGAGAAGGAAGAATCTTGACAAAAAAAAAAATAGCAAACAAAACAGCTTCTTCAGGCCTGCTGAAGGCCTACCGTGGATGCCTGCACTTTTCAGCTGCGGTGGCACAGAAAATGTTTGCATTCGGAGAGCACTTCAGAATGAGTTCATTTATCTGTTCCTCAGAAGATACCTAGGAGTCAAGTCCTCTAAGGAAAAGATCTTGTTTCCGTGACACCACAAGTTAAAGACATCTGCTTCCGTTATCCATAGCTATTATTCTGAAGTGAGATACCGATTGAAGGTCAAAGATCAAGACTCCTGCCGCAGAAAACTCTGACCATGTGTTCAGGGCTTCAGAAACTCTTCAGTTTTTGTGGCTATGACATCTCCTCTCTCCTTGTTTAAGGGTTTAGATTGTTTCTATGCAAACAAATTATTCGTCCATCTTCCCTGAGGTAGAAATCCACATCGCTGTTGAGACATGAGACTGCTTTGGCTAACAAGTTGATGATTTGGGAAGCAGTAAGCAGTTGCTGGTTATCAATAATGGCTTTGTTAAGCAAACAGATTTCAGCAGTTTCTCTCTGGTAAAATATTGCTTTCATGGCATCAACCCTTTAGTGAAAAGAGGAATTAATCTGTTGTTGAGGCAACCGAAGTGATCTTAATTACAGATTTGATCTCCTCCACAGATTCGAACTATTTTGTTGATCTCAATGTATTTTTGAATTTTTGAGAATGTCCTCTCCCTCTCTCTCTCTCTCTCTCTCTCTCTCTCTCTCCCCATCTCAGCCTTTGCCTCTCTCTCTCACTCTCTCTTTCTCTCAACATTAGCCAAGAATCTTCAAGCCCTAGCTGATGTAGTCAACATCTACTTAGGAATTCAAATGATGTACCCACTCCACCATTATTAGTAAACACAGTCTGTGTCGGGAGAGGGGAAGCCGAGATATTCTGCTGGAGAAGGTAAGATACCTGTGATCACACACCTTCAGGAGGGAGCAGATGGGCCGTGTTTGGGTGAGAAAGGTGAATAAGCAAACTTGGTGACCATCCAAGCCGAGAGGAACCCAGGAACAGGTATTGGAATATGCAAAATGCCCACGGGGCATACCTGGCTTCTACCCATCTCTATTTCTTCTTTATTCTTATTTTTAAAACACTGGGGAAGAAACCTGTCCTTGGTATCTTCTTCCAGCATTATTTTTCTTCCCTTGGAAAATCTCACCTATTGTCGCACACAGTCCTAACTTGTTTTGTGTTATCACCAGTTTGTCCCATTTTGTTTTAAATTGAACTCTATTTTGTTCTGGAGGAGAAACTTGAAACTGTCAGCCTTTCCTAAGGACAGTGTGGTAGAGAATCTATAAATTCTATCAGTTAATATGTAAAGATATGGCTGGAAAAATCACAGGATTCTATGGAAATTGTTATTTCTATTTCATGAGACAATGGCTTTGACCGATTAATACATACTTCTCAGCCTTTAAAATAATGGGTAAAACTCCTTTAAATATTTCTGACAAAAAAAGCTAAAGTGTGTGTGTGTGTGTGTGTGTGTGTGTGTGTGTGTGTGTGTGTGTGTGTATGCACATAGATACATCCCTTAGTTCAGGTTAGAAGCCAGAATGAGAGGTGGAAATTAAAACTAATAGGCAAAAGTCTAAGTATTGTTTTCAGTTTGATTCTTAAAGAAGGGTTTGAGTGGTTCATACTCTGTCTAAAATGGTTTGCTCATAAATAATGAATTATAGAAAGGCAGCTTCCATACCTAAAGTCGCTTTCCATCCAAAAGGAAATTTATGATCCCTTCAAAATTTTAAATCGTTTCAGTCTATGTAAAAAGAATACCTTTAGGGATTCTTCCTGACCAAAGTTCTACTCGGGCAACTTGCTACACATATCTTCCCTCTAAGTCAGGGCTGTTCAGTCTCAGCTTGGGACCAGATAATGGTTTGCTAGGGGAGCTGTCCTGTGACTTGCAAGATGTTTAACACTGTTCCTGGTCGCCACCTAGGAGACGCAGGGAGCAATCTCCCAATGCTAGTTACAATGAACATGCCTCCAGCCATTGTCAACTGTCCCTGGAGGGAGATGGGGACACAGTCACACTCATTTGAGAACCCTTGATTTAAGGAATAACTGTGCAGTGTGTACGTATTTTGTGGAGTAGAGGGTGAGGCGTTTCTTCCTAAAGAAACCTGACGGAAACTGAATTTCACCTTTTAGATGCTGTATGATGTTGAAAGGCATCACCATAGCATTCGGCATCTCCGCTCTTAAAAGGTGAGGTGCGTTTTTTCTGCCTCGAATTTGACCTTGACTTGGGAAGAATGTTGACAAAAAAGAACGTGCAGAAGTAACACGGCGTGACGCATGACACTGGGCCTTAAGAGGTCTTGAGGCTTCCGATTTGTTGTATCGGGCTGCTGCCCTGAGACCACCATGTAAGGAAGCCAGTCTAGCCTCCTAGAATACGAGAGGGCACGTGGAAACAAAGCAAGGCGCCCCAACCACGGTAAGTGCCAATAGCCAGACAGCAAACGAGACCACCATGGGACTTGGAGGTCAACCGTTCCTCCAGCTCACTCAGCCTCACGAGCAAACCTGAGTGAAGCCAGCAGAGGAAGTACCCTGGAATACCAAGGCCTAGCAACCAACCTACAGAATCAGGAGAGATGCAAAATTGTTGATTTTTAAGTCACTAAGTTTTAGAGTGATTTGTCTTGCAGCAACGACTACCAAACAAATGATTCCTTGGCTTGGGCCCAGAGTACGCTGCTATCAAGAGACTCTACGTGCTATATAAAATGTGGTGTATCAGGCCTGGCATGGTGGCTCAAGCCTGTGATCCCAGCGCTTTGGGAGGTGGCAGCAAGAGGATTGCCTATGCCTGAGGTTTTAAGACTTGACTGGGCAACTTAGTGAGATTCATCTCTACAATTAAAAAAATTTTTTTTTAAGTTAGCCAGGCATGGTGGCACACGCCTGTGGTTACAGCTACTTGGAAGGCTGGAGCCCAGAAGGTCAAGGCTGCTATAGCTTGTACTCCAGTCTGGGTGACAGAGGGAGACTCCTACAAAAAAAAAAAAAAAAAAGTGGTGAGTCAGATCTAGAGGGGTGAATGACTTTTTCCAAGTCACGAAGAGATGACTCCTAGTGTCTTCAAAGATTCCACACAGCTTCTGAAGAGCATATGTATAAAAAAGGAAAAAATACAACTATCAACTATGAACCATGGAGAAAATCGGGGAGGAGGAAGGGGATATACATATCTACCTATTTTAAAGTAGGATAAAACAAAAATCTTGGCTATTGTAAAAGTGGATCAAACGTGATGCCCCCCAAATAGAAATACATATATTAAACTGATAAAGACAGTAAAGGCTTTATATTGATAACTTATCAACATGGCTAGGCTGGAAGAATTTTCTCAGAATTTCCCTTCACCAGTGGAAGGAGAGCTTCCCGTGAGGTTTTGGAAGGAGGAGATGCAGCAGCAGCCGTGATGCTCAGAAGGTTTTTGTCTCGATGCTGTGAGCGATGATGGATGGATGCAGACATGCGGGGAGGGTTCCAGCGTGTCCGGCCCCTCCCCAGGCGGCTTCCTGACAGCTCTCCCAGGCCTACCACCAGGCACAGGGGCAGCAGCTGTCCGTGGCAGTCCACGGACACTCTTGTTCACAGCACAGCGCCCGTGTTTCCATACTCTAGCTTCCCCTCCTGTAAGCAACTGACCCCTCGCATGGGTGTGTTAGAAGGACCAGTGAGTGGTTTCCTCTGATCCTTCACCTCTTCATGTGGACTTCTCTCAAACTGCCCCCACCTGTGTGTGAGGTCTTCCTGCTGTGGCTTCTGTAGGTCATAACGCTCGTGGTGATGTGACTTCCTGGTTGAACTCTGACAAATCCAGGGACACGAGCAAGAAGAGACACTGAGGATGAGACTTGGCTCTGGCATTCTACATGGTCATACTGTGTTGGGAGGGCCCATATCGGTTTGATTTCTTAGCATCAATGACAGATGTCCTTACACGATCATAAGAGAGAGGACCCAAACAAAACTGGAATTATCTTTTTGGGGGCGGGGGAAGGGGGAGGTTGTAGCACAGGCTGCCTTGTTAGGTGAGTGTTCTAGGAACCCATCAGCATCTGTGTACTAGCTAGCATTGTTGTGAGAGGCTGCGTTCGGCTTTTGTGAATTTTCTTTTTTTTTTTTGAGTTGGAGTCTCACTCTGTCGCCCAGACTGGAGTGCAGTGGCCGCTCCCGGCCCCCGCAGCCTCGACCTGCTGGGCTCCGGCGATCCTTCCGCCTCAGCCTTCCGAGTAGCCAGAATTACAGGCACGTGCTACCACGCCCGGCTGATTTTTTTATTTATCGTAGAGGTGAGGTCTCGCTGCCCAGGCGGGTCTCGAACCTGCGGGCTCAGGCAATCCACTCACTCTGTAAAGATTCTTCCAAGGAGTTTGCACATTTCATGACGAATGATTTACAAGTGCATCTGCCCACACTAAGCTGAGTGTTCAGTAGTTTTTGCCCAAAAATGGCATGATCTCCCTATCCCACCCTCCCTATTCATCTGATCTTGCCCCCCTGAGTGACTTTTTTTTGGGGGGGGGTCTTGGCATGAAAAAAGTCCTCAAAGGGGAATATTTTTCCAGTGTGGAAGAGGTCAAACAAACAAACAAACAAAAAACCAACAGAAGCATTGAAAGACATCAACGGTGATGAATTAAAAAACTGTTCTGAGCAGTGGAAAAAGCATCTCGACCGGTGTATTGCATCAGATAGAGCACACTGAATGTGACTGATGTTTACACATGGAAGAATAAATACACAACTTTTTAATAAATAAATTCCAGATTTTTGGGGATCCCTTCCTTGTATACACACAACCTGCTCATTCTTCACCTGGCATGATGAAACAGAGGGTCAGAAAAACACTGAAACCATTCCTGCCACTTAGTTACTCCAGTTATGAATCCAGGAGGAACTTGGGGTACTTTGACGAAATAGCAAGAGGGCTTAAGGCACTATCTAAAGAGACAAAGAACTCAAGAGCAAAAACTGTATAGAGGAACAATAACAGGGGACACATTTGTAAAACCAAAAATAGAGAAAAAGCAACACTAGACATTTAGAGGAAACAAGAAAATGTTTATGGCATTTGAATGAAAATGTATCTCAGAAATAATTTAAATAGGTTTCAGTGCCCGTCATAAATACCAAACTACCAAAAGAAAAATCTGAAGGCAAATGTAACCTCGAGATGTATAAATCAGTAAAGAATAAAAAATTTTCTGTAAGACAAATGGAAATGTGTCAGGAAGAAATAAAAGCTAGGCACTCCACGCCTGATCAAATGCAGCTTTGGACTTCGGGAAGTATTATATGTGCAAAAAAAGTCGTGATGTTCGCTGTGTGTTTCATAGGGGTGAGAAGGGGTTTTGAAGTTATAAGAATGAGGCTGTGAGACTACAAATCAAAACTGTAGATTATTTTTTTTTTTTTTAGTTGGAGTCTCACTCTGTCACCCAGACCAGAGTGCAGTGGCCGCTCCCAGCCACCGCAGCCTCAACCTGCTGGGCTCCGGCGATGCTTCCACCTCAAGTAGCTGGAACTACAGGCACGCGCTACCAAACCCGGCTAATTTTTTGATTTATTGTAGAGATGAGGTGTCACCAAGTTGCCCAGGCGGGTCTCAAACCCGCAGGCTCAGGCAATCCACTCACCTCAGCCTCCCAAGGAGTGGGATTACAGGCTGAGCCACCGAGCCCGGCTTGTAGATAATGTTTTAAGCTTAATGAATCAAGTCAAGCAAACGTATGCTACTGGTTTTCACTTACTTCGGGCCCTGAATACTTAACCCTGGGCCAAAGCAGTCCCAAGGTCTATACCAGCGATTCACAAAGTCTCAAGTGTACCAGAAACCTCCTGAGACTTGCTAAAAATATACCACCTAGGCTCACACCCAGAGATCCTGACTCAATAAATCCCGAACATTTGTACAGATGCTCAAAAATGTACAAAAAAGTACATTTGTACTTTTCTGAGATGTTCTAGGTGATGCTGGTGTTGACAGTTGAAGATCACACCTTGGGAAACAGCTGTCAGGGCCCAATGGAATGATTTCTACTTTGTTCTCAGCATAACAGATGAAAATATGTGAATGTTAGTTAAAGGTATGTAAACATTACATAGTGTCCACTGTGTCTCTCTGCTGAAAACTCAACCATACCCTTTGTTTCTGTTCCCAAGGAAAATGCATGTAAGTTCGTGATTTGCATGTTTGTGTGTGTGTCAATGTCCTGTACTGATGTTCTTGGACAGCTCTGCCTGAAACATGAAGGCGTGAGGGTCTGCCAGAAGGCGCAAAAACATGGCACCAGACAAAAGCTAAATGTTTTCTTACCGTGTATCGCTCATTTCAAAAACACACATAAAATCAATCACGTGAACATATTGATGCAAGCAAATTCTACATTTTCCTTCCACCCTTAGGGAAAATTAAGGGAAATGTTGGTTCATGATGAAGTATCTATTTTCAGCCAAAGGGGTAATATTCAGACACCCAGCTTTCCGAATCAGCAGAGAAGTGCACATTTCGTGTTTTAAGGATTTCTCAATAATTCAGATGTGAAATGAGGTATTAATGTTCCAAACTTGGCATCTTGATTTTGCTTATTTTTCTGGGAGTGAGACGTCACTGCATTCAACAATGATGATGACAAGGGCTTCCGGTGTTCTCTCTGGCACCCCTTGCTCTGCAGACTCTGTTTCCCTGTCAGAAATACTGTCTGGCACCTTCTTCACCCAACTAAATCCTGCTTTCCTCAGACAGCTCAGACCCACCCCCTCCAAGGGCCTTTCTCTAAAATGCCCCCTCCCCACTGCTTCACCCCTGGAATTACGTACACTTTTGTTCCTACACTGCTTCATGCTGTCTAGCACTTTCCTCAATCAGTGCACTGTGACACTGAATTCTGCAGCCTGTCCACCTTCACCAATAACCTGGAAGATCAATGAAATCAAAAGCCTCGCCCTACTTGTTGTTGCATATTTCTGGAGCTAAGTAAATAGCAGAGGATAACAAATATTTGCATGGCTGTATTTTTAAGCTTCCCTGGGGAATCTGTTCAAAATTCTTTGTCTTTTTTTTTTGAGTCAGGGTCTCACTCTCACTCTGTCACCCAGGCTGGAGTGCAGTGCCACTCATCACCACTGCAGCCTCGACCTGCTGGGCTCAGGGGATCCTTCCTTCTCAGTCTTCAAAGCAGTTGGAACCACAGGCATATACCACCACACCCGGCTAAGTTTTTGATTTATTGTAGAGATAAGGTCTCACCCAGTTGTCCAGGCTGGTCTCAAACCCCTGAGATCAGGCAATCCTCTCACCTTGGCCTCCTAATGTGCTGGGATTAAGGCTTTTGAGAGAGTGTGTGTGTGTGTGTGTGTGTGTTTTGCAGTATATGGGGAAAACACAAAATCACACCAAGTTTGCAGCTGTTAAACATAACATCTCAGACTATTCCCTCAGTTGTGTGTTGATGTACATGCTTGTTGCTGTGATTGTGTGATATGCACACACACAGCACTGCGCCCGGCTTAAATTATTTTTATTTATTTATTTATTTTTTGAGTTGGAGTTTCAATCTGTCGCCCAGACTGGAGTGCAGTGGCCACTACCGGCCACCGCAGCCTCGACCTGCTGGGCTCCGGCGATCCTTCTGCTCAGCCTTCCAAGTAGCCGGAATTACAGGCATGCGCTACCATGCCCGGCTGATTTTTTGATTTATTGTAGAGATGAGGTCTTGCTGCCCAGGCAGGTCTCGAACCCGCAGGCTCAGGCAATCCACTCACCTCAGCCTCCCAAAGGCGCGAGATTACAGGCTGAGCCACCAAGCCCGGCTCAAAAGTGTATTTTAAAAATTAAAAATTATTTACCATACAGTAAATCCTAATAAGGCATATCATCAGTGCCTGAGCATTGGTTTCATGTATTAAAAAAACATAGGTTATTAGTTATAAGATGTGTAACTACAAGAAAGGGAAACATTATAACATATCACACAACGACAGCAGCAAGCATGTACATCCACACACAACTGAGGGAGTTGTCTGAGATGCTATGTTTAACAGCTGCAAACTTAGTGTGATTGTGTGTTCTCCCCTATGATACTACAAAACACACACACACACTCAAAAGCCATAGTGTTCTGAGCCTTTTTGTTTGCCCCATACAGCACTGAACACAGAGCTGAGCAAACAATCTTGTGATTTCCCTCGGTCCTTAATAGAAACAATCCACAACTTCTTCGAGTTAAGTATGCAAATTCTCCTAAACAGAAATAAAAACACAAAATAAGTGCTTGATGTTCATGACTTATGTAAAACACAACTCTATCACTTAATTAACATCACTTACTTGGGTACATTTTTATATTTGTTTTTACTGTTCAAAACTTTTACTTATTTGTTTTGTATCCTCCTCTCTCACTGCAAGTTGAGCTGTGCAATGCCAAGCAAACTGTGATTAAGAAAATGCGTTTTGCTTTTTTTTTTGAGTTGGAGTCTCACTCTGTCGCCCAGACTGGAGTGCAGTGGCCGCTCCCGGCCACCGCAGCCTCCACCTGCTGGGCTCTGGCGATCCTTCCACCTCAGCCTTCCAAGTAGCTGGAACTACAGGTGCACGCTACCATGCCTGGCTAATTTTTTGATTTATTGTAAATATGAAGTCTCACCAAGTTGCCCAGGTGGGTCTCGAACCCGCGGGCTCAGGCAATCCACTCACCTCAGCTTCCCAAAGCGTGGCCGAGTTTTGCTTTTAATCAATTAAATGAAAAAGTTGGCACATGAAGCCAGTAGCTCCTTAAAATAATGACTAAATAAAGAAGAAGTGGTTTGATATTTAGCACAGTGAGACAATGATCAGAAGGTAATAAAAACAGACATCTTTAAATAGATAAAAATGACAAACATATAATGCATAGGGTTTATTTCAATAACCTCCAAAGTGAATACCTTATGAAAGGGTGTGTACAAGTCACTGCACCTTACTCAGTGCAATCTATGAACCGCCGTCTGGCTATAAAGCTCTCAGCGTAGAAGTGCATCTATCCTCAGTAAATAAACACCGTTTAGGAAGAAAGATGAACACATGTGGAAGAGAAAAATGTGCATATTTCAAATGGAAAACTGTTTTTGGAACTCAAAAAGAATTAAGACTCCCAATATTCTGTGCACTACATCACTTTGTATCATTCTTAGATATCAAGAGGCCGTCTGATTTCAAATATTCCTGGTTTGAAATGGGTGTGAAGATGTACTCAGTCTTTTCAGAGGCATAATGCCTGGTTTGCTGATATTCATGAAAACTTTTTTTTTTTTTTTAAAAAGGATACCTACATCTTGGATTTAAGATAGGCATGAACTAATATATTGATATGAATTCAAAAGAAGTAAACATTGATGTGGAAAGAACTCCAGTATATTTTAGGGAACATGCCGGGGTGATAGGAATGTGAAGTTCTAACTAATCAAGATTATTTGCCAATTTAAGTAGGAAATAAATCCAAATTTCCCTCTGAAAACAAATTTCCTTTTGTAGGATACTTAGAGCAACATATCATGGTCCTGACCGGGTACAGTGGTTCATGCTTGTAATCCCAGAAGCACTTTGGGAGGCTGACGCAGGAGGATAGCTTGAGGCTAGCAGTTCGAGAACAGCGTGGGCAACTTAGCAAGACCCATCTCTAGATATTAATTGAAAAAAATAAAAATAAACAAATTTAATGAATTAATTAGAAATATTTCATGATCCCCTTCCTTGTGTCACCACCTTCATGTTGCCTCTCATATGTTCCTTGCTTAATGAGGCCCACTTTGAAGACCTGCCTAAAATTTAAAGTTAAACATCTCACCCACACTTCTCATCTCCTTTTCCTTGGTTTCCTCTGTTTTACTTTTTTCATAGCATTTCTTTCTACTTAACTTATTTACTATGTTTATTGTAGATACTCCGTTTCTTTCTATACAAGAAAATGACTTCAACGGAGGGCTGTTAAATCTGGTTTGCTCAGTGGTACACGCCAAGTATCTAGAACAGTGGCTGGTGCCACAATAAATATAAGATAACTTTTAATACATTGCTTTTACTGTTGGATAAAATAAAAAATATATTATAATAAAACCCACTTATCAACATATGAACATTGCAACTTAAGTATTATTTGACATCCATTCACGGTATACATTTTTAAATTTTGCTGTAATCAAAATATTTTCAAATATACTTCTGTCACAATAAATATACTTGCAACTTCCGTACATGACGCTGTAAACTATTTTGTTTGCCAGCTTGTAGACTTAGAGATAAGCATCTATGAAGAAACTCACTTTTACAAGATTTTCTTTTTTTTTTTTTTTGAGTTGGAGTCTCACTCCATCACCCATGCTGGAGTGCAGTGGCGCACTCACAGCCTCTCCAGCGTTGACCTGCTGGGCCCCAGCAATCCTTCCAGCTCAGCCTTCCAAGTAGCTGGAACTATAGGCGCGCGCTACCTCGCCCGGCTAATTTTTTATTTATTGTGGAGATGAGATCTCGCCAAGTTGCCCGGGGTGGTCTCGAACCCATGGGCTCAGGCGATCCGCTTGCCTTGGCCTCTCAAAGTGCTGGGATTATGGGCTGAGTCACTGAGCCATGGCTACAAGAATTTCTTAACAAATCACCTAAGTCTGACCAAACTGAAGACATGGGTTTAGTTTACAATCCAAATTTTGAATCTGAAAACTCTGCCTTAAGTCTGGCATTAGAAAGCTTTGGGGGGAAAAAAGTTGAAAGGCATTTTCACAATACACTGTTTTATACTCATTTCCTTAGTGATGCAATTCAACTCTGTTACTAATCTACAGCTCTATATGACTTATTCGCCCACTAAATTTCAACACCTGCTCCAGCAAGTGCTGTTATTAAATTGTCCCAACGCCTAGTTGTCTAGTCAAGAGACGCCTGACCTTGTTTATAAATTCTGTCATAGTAATGGGGTTACCCTTGACCTAAGAATGCTCCTGCTGTTCCAGAGAACATTGTCATCTTCAACCATGCCCTGTGTATTTGGGAAGGAAGTTTCGAATCTGCCTTGGAGGTTAGGGATGAATTGCTTGGTTCTCCCAACATCACATCTGGCTCCCTGTGCTCATGGTTTAGAATTAATCATGACTGGTCACTTCCAATACACAAGTATCCAGACAACCCTAACACAACTTCATCTTATAGCAGCTCATGGTCCACCCATTATTCATGAAAAGTGTGACCAAAAATCCATACAACATGAAACAGGACAAAAGTTATAGAACTTTATTGATACTAATTTTCCTGTGTGGATCAGAAAAAAGTAACCAAAGAAAGGTGACCACGGGGGCTGCTGGTTAACGACACAGCTCTTTACATGGGATCAAATGCCATTTTTTAACATAGGGCACGCAGGGAAGATATTGGATCAAATGTGTCAGGCACTTCTTCCAATCAGTCTCTCACGTCATTGCAAAAGCTTAGATGATAATGATCTTTCTGGATGACAGCAATGACCTTCTAGAGGGTTTCCTCTTTCAAGTACTGTCTTCTTTCTTTTCATTCTTAATGGTATTGACAAAATTATCTTCTTAAAAACTTTTAATCCTTTTCTAACCGCTTACTATGTATACAATAAAATCCAAATTCCTTTGGAAAGTATACAAGAGGGAATTCAAAAAACTGGAATTTATTTATTCAAAGTTGTGTGCTTATGAGGAGGACTCAAAAATCAAGACTTGTGTGTTTATTCTTACATGTTCAAATTTCAGTCTCCTTCAAAGTGCTCTCCATTTGATGCAATACACCTATCGAGTCGCTTTTTCCACTGCTCAAAGCAGTTTTTGAACTCATCGATTTTGATGTGTTTTTCATGATTCTGATGTTTTTTGTTTCACCTTTTCCACATCTACAAAACGTTTCCTTTTCAGGACTTCTTCATCCTGGGACAAAACAAGAAAAATTGCTCGGGGCGAGATCAGTTGAATAGAAAGGGTAGGGCATGGGAGGTCATGCCATCTTTGGTCAAAAATGGCTGAAAACTCAGTGTGGTGCGGGCAGATGTGCTTATAAATCATCCATCATGAAATGGGAAATGACTTGAAAGAATCTCCAAAAAAAAAAAAAAAATTTCACTAAAGCCAAACGTAGCTACTTCTTACAACGCTAGCTGGTACACTGATGCCAGTGGGTTCCTAGAACACTTACCTAGCTGTGGAAGGCTGTACTACAAGGGGCCTGCCCTTCAAAAAATAATTCCGTTTTTTGTGGGATCCCCTGCATAAAGAATGATGGGGCCGCCCTTTGCTGTTGAGACAAACTGTTCTGTTCATCCAGTGACTAATATGGAATTTGACACATACTAGGTACCAGCTAGCAGATTCCAGATTCCAGATGGTTAGTTAGAACTTTTAACTACACCCCGTCATTCCAAATCACAGAAAAAATGAAGGTAACAATAAATCTACAGCAGCACTGGAAATACAGGAGTGAAAACAGCAAATGAGCTCAATCAAAACTTTGAGAAAAATGATAAACTTTTGGCAGATAAAAATCCAACAAAGCAGAGAATCTGTGACCCAATATATGTTAAAGAGAAAAATCTTATAAATGTTTCTGATTTCCAGTTCTTTAGAAAAATCTGTTTTTTAGAATGGACACAATAAAGAACAGATTGTGACCTTGAGATCAAGCAAAGCCCTCTTTCAGAAAGCACTGTAAAGGATAAAGCTGTAGAATGGGAGGAAATAGTTAAGAAAAATAAAGTATCGATCAAGAAGTTCCAATTTCTATTTAATAGAGATTCCACAAAGACAGAATGAAAAAGATGCAAAATTAGAATAATTAAAGAATAACTGAAGAAAATTCCCTGAGCTGGAAAAAAAAAAACATGCAAATCTTTAGTTTGAAAGGACCATCCATGGCCAAGCAGTCATGTCCACATCCTGGTGAAAATTCAGAACTTCAAAAATAAAGAGAAAATTATCAAAACGTCACAGAAATAGGAACAGAGTTTTCCTCAGCTTCAGAAAGAATGAAATTAGGATGAGTATGCAGAGACGTCATATACAACTCTGGATGTTGAAAGATAATGGGAAAATGTCTACTTGGGTTCTGAGATTAAATTATTTTGAACGTAGAATTGTACATCCAGCAAAATTATCAGTCATGTATAAGGCATGATTGATAATTTGTGGGCATAAAAAGACTTTGACAGCTCCAAATCCACAGATCCTTTCCATAAAAATTACTTAGTGTACTACTCAAACCAAGCAAATAGATATAGATACATACACACACAAAATAAAGGAAAAAAGCATAGTAAAGGAAAAGGCCATAAAAAGAAAGCCATTAAACTCTTGATTGAGCTTAAACGATCATTATTTATCAAGCAACGGAGACACTTAGGGCAACTGTATAGTTCTTATGATCTAGAAATAATTCATTTAAAAAAAAGTTTTCAAGCAGTTTATTTAGAAAGTAAATAAGAGAGAGAGAAGGAGAGAGAGAGGAGATTCACCTCCCCAAGGTAGGGGAGGGGAACCAAAGCTCAAAATAATTCATTTTTTAAAAACAGCAAATAGATACACAAAGAATAAGAGATTATATTATATATTCCTTTATACGAAATATTGGTAAATATAGAAATATAGATTTCTGAACCCTAGACGCTAGGCTCCATAGGGTCACGAATCCCATAATCTCAGATGGTAAAATAAATTGCATCTTTATTTCCCCCTCACCTCTAGCTGATATTCAGTGTGGCCTTTGATTATGAATCTAGGCAACAAAGTGGTGGTATTAGGAATACCTGCGACTTTCATCAGTTAAAAATGTTTACAGATGCTCCTTGAATTATGGTAGTGTTACCTCCTTTCATAAGCTGACAGTATTTCAAGCTGAAAACACTTTTAATATACCTAACAGGCCGGGATCTGTGACTCAACCTGTCATTCCAGCACTTTGGGAGGCTAAGGCGAGTGAATCGCCTGAGCCCGTGGGTTCGAGACCAGCCCAGACAACTTGGCAAGACCTTGTCTCTACAATAAATCAAAAATTAGCCAGGTGAGGTAGCACGCGCCTGTAGTTCTGGCTACTTGGAAGGCTGAGGCAAAAGGATCGCTGGAGCCCAGCAGGTTGACACCAGGTTGGCCGTGAGTGTGCCACTGCACTCCAGCTTGGGCGACAGAGTGAGACTCCAACTCAAAATACACACACACACACACACACACACACACACACACACACACACACACACACACCCCTAGCCTACTGAACATCATGGCTTGGCCTGCTTACTTTAAATGTGCTCAGAACACTTACACTAGCCTGTAGCAAAACCCTCTAACACAAAGCCTATTTGAGACTCCAACTCAAAATACACACACACACACACACACACACACAGACACACACACACCCCTAGCCTACTGAACATCATGGCTTGGCCTGCTTACTTTAAATGTGCTCAGAATACTTACACTAGCCTGTAGCAAAACCCTCTAACACAAAGCCTATTTTATAACAAAGTATAGAGCATCCCATGTAGTTTATTGAATACTGCACTGAAAGCAAAAAACAGAATGGTTTCGTAGCTGCTTGAAGTAGTTTCTACTGACTGCATGTTGTTTCACACCATCGTAAAGTCAAAAAATGGTAGTCGAACCGTCGTAAATCAAGAAGCATCTGCATGTCATTTTTCAGTTGGTGCAGATATGTGAAACTATCATTTGTGATCGTCATTAGATCAGCCTGGAGATTGCACATAATCTCCAAGTTCCTGTCCACAGATGCCCCTGCAACCGAGCTGACCGCTCCTGAAGCAATCTCACCCTGGTGGCCAGGCTACCCACTCTGCTCTCTAAAATTCATCTATTCACCAATACATGAAAGGAGGTGAGTTTTTTCCATTACTCGTTAGCGTGCAAAACAGGACAGTGGAAATGAGAATTTTCAACTCTCCATAAGGCAGCATGGTATTTTATAACAGAGATCACTGAGGAGCTCAACGTATAAGCCTTGCAAGTTCAGACAAATCACATGATTGAGATAACCGTTGGAGCGGTATTTAAAGCAACTTATTAGTATTCACAGATTGTGTGGTGATTCAGGCCATGCGTGTTGCAAGTTCTATGGGGAGTAGAGTTTCTTTTCTTTATTTGGCTCACTCTTCAATTCCTTTTTGTGCACTGTGCTGTGAGGTAAAGGCAAGCACACAGAGTGTGTGTACAAGCAGGTTGCGTGCATTTTCATTCCATGAAATGATCAAGCATATTGAGAATGGCACTGTGAGAAAACCATAAATGTAATCAGAAAACACACGCATGCACACATTATTTGTAGGAAGGCACCGAAAGTCATGCGACTCCTTTTACAAAGAGGATGTTTTAAAAATGATACTAAGAAGTAGTCCATAGACTTCATCAAGTGCAAAGGGTTTCACAGCAGGAAAAAAAAAAAGTATCTCTGATCTAGGTGAAGTAAATATTGTATGAGGATAAAAGTTACCAAACTAACGTAGGAAGTAGAAGGAAACTGGGATAGACCAATCATTGCAGGGGAAACTGAAGAGAAGAACAATTAAAGACTTACATACACCCCATGGCCTTTGCCACTACCCAAATCCTGTATCAAAATGCTGTTACCACACTCTCAAGGAATAGATTTCTTTGAGCACCGAGAAAAAGGTAAAAAACAAAGACACAAAAGAAAGTTTCCCAATTCATGCTCCAAGGCAAGCAGAATAACCCTGATATCAAGACTAAGAAAAGCATGTATGCATATGAAAACCATTACAGTAATAGTATGTATAAATATGAATGAAATTCCTAAATAAAATAACTGCAAAGCAAATACATTTCCTGCGGTGCAGCAAGAACGTGGAAAGCGAGATCACCGAAAAGGTGCATACATTGGTGTTTGGAAGTGGAGGCTTCAATTTTCTCTGCATGAGGAGACATCATCAACCTTTGAGAGGGAAAGTTGGTGGAAATCTGACTTTGGAGGGAAACGGAGGCAGTCTGAAATAACGGTGGCCGACAGCGGGAGGGTGATTTCTTCAGAAAAATGAGCAGGGATGCCAGGTAGTATTGAGTGCGGATTCAAGGTGAGACGCAGCTGTCCTGCTACAAGATTTTCGTCAGCAGCTCTTGTCTGCTGGGTTACAGGCCATGGAGAGCTGTGGTTTTCCAGATGGGACAAAGCAGAGAGAGCCTCATGAAATCAAAACTGTTTGAGCTGGATTAGGAGAGCAGAGAGGAAATTCAGAAGTAG
Organism: Carlito syrichta; assembly: GCF_000164805.1. Taxonomy (NCBI): domain Eukaryota; kingdom Metazoa; phylum Chordata; class Mammalia; order Primates; family Tarsiidae; genus Carlito; species Carlito syrichta. The sequence continues at coordinate 81,083 of NW_007253372.1, read as the reverse complement.
GTCAGTCATGGGCAAATTCTGCTGTTGGAACAGGATGAGTGGAGAGGTAGCAGTCGATAGGAAAGGGTAGTACACCATTCCAGCCTAGAATACTATGCGGCTGTTTAAAGGATGAAGTGCCTTCGGGAGGCTGAGGTGAGTGGCTTGCCTGAGCCTGCAGGTTCGAGACCCGCCTGGGCAGCGAGACCTCATCTCTACACTAAATCAAAAAATCAGCCGGACGTGGTAGCGCGCGCCTGTAATTCCGGCTACTCGGAAGGCTGAGGCGGAAGGATGGCCGGAGCCCAGCAGGTCGAGGCTGCGGTGGCCGGGAGCGGTCACTGCCCTCCAGTCTGGGCGACCAAGTGAGACTCCAACTCAAAAAGATAAAAAAAAAAAGGATGGAGTAGACCCATATGCACTAAGATGCAAAACTCCCCAAGATATACTGTTGAAGAAAGAAGCAAGACACAGGAGTGAGCCTGTGTGTGTGCACGCATGTGTGTATGTGTGTGCATGTGTGTGTTCATTGGACCAATGACACAATTGGGGGAAGAGGGACTTGGCATCCTTTATTTAACTTTCCTATGGTTTGAAACGTTCTACAACTACTATGTACTTTAATTGTAGGAATATTTTTAAAAAGCTATCTTCACGTTGGAAAAAATGATGTGCATAATTCTGATATGTAGAGGTGCTGCTGTTAACATTTCTATTTGTTTTCATTCAATATTTTTTTAAGTGAATACCTTTTTTTCTTACAAAGGGGAATCACATTATTAAAGCTGTCTTTAATCAGTTTTTTTAACCTCTTCCATAGCATTAAATATTTCTCTAGTATCACTTTTAATGGCTGAATAGAGCCTGGTTGTTAAATATTTATGTTTTATCCAGTTTTTGTTTTTACCAAAAACACATAAAAATCTTGTAGCAATAATTTTGCAAACATCCATGACTATTTTCTTAGCATGAATCCCCCAAAGTAAAAATGCTGGTTTAAAGGTTTTATGCAAAATTCTGAGGCATTCAACAGATATGGCCAAACTGCCTTCCAGAAAGATTTTAAAAATTTACACTCTCACCAACAGCATATGACAGTGGCTCTTTTCATACCATTTTGCCAACGCTGAGAGCATGATTTCTTTAAAATCTTAAAAACCTAGTTTTTAAACCAGGTCGCTAAAACTAGATTTATCATGATGGTAAGGATTTTTTCTTTCTAACTCCATATGCAATTATATTTGCGAACTCTGATACTACGTGATAGTGACCTAACAGCTTTAATTCTGTGGGATGTTGAAATCAGGAAAATATTTGTGTACAGATTGCAGACTTTTTTCCTAAGCTTCTGTTCTTTGCCAGTCAGTTACACTAAAACACTGAGGATTCAGTGTTGAGAGTCTGGTTGTAACTGCCTCCGGTGAGTAAAATTATTAAAATTTAAAGATAAGTTTGAAAACTGTGCATTGGACCTTTGTGCTATTGAAGAAGGTCAAGTTCAAGCCCCTTATTTAAAAAGACCTCTCCCTAAGAGACCACAAAAGAAAGCCTATTAACATTATATCTTTCTCCGTTCTTTTCCTCTTTTTTCATCTTAAAACACAGCTAATACTGACTGAAAGCTAAAATGCAGAAAACAGTCGTGGCAGATACGATGTCAAGGTGGCTTCAAAACTGGGTATGCTCCCACAGAATTTACTGGACGTGATTATTGGTGGGAATCCCCGATGAATTGTCCATCTATATAAAGCCTTGCTGTTTCACTTTCTAAACAATACTGGAAGAGACCTGTTTAAATATTGCCATCTTGGGCATTTGGTGTTTTGACTTTCAAACGAGAAATCCAGAGTTTAGTGTGGTTGCAGTTTGGTTACTAAGCATTCTGTTATTCCCATAAAAGACTGATAAGCTTTCAAACAGGAATGCAGTTTAAAATGCTTCCACACTAAGCTTCAAGACAGTGGAATGGTCTAATTTTTAAAAAATTATTATTTGGGGGTAAGACAAGAAAATATTTGCTAGCTATTGCTACAGTTCTGCTGTGTGCACGCAAAGAAAACAATAGTCTCCTGAGAAAAAGATGAAGATGGTTGCAAATGGTTTCACTGTATCAACACAGCCATACTCTTCAAATTAATTATGACAGTGTTAACTTTTATTGTTCATTCTCATGTAAAAATTTCAAAAATGCTATAATGCTGAAGAAAGAGTAGCTGAGTGAGATCAAAGAGGATCAAAAACAATTGAAACCTCTGGTGTCTGAGCAGTTATCAAAGAAAATCACACAGCTCTCAAGACATTCAATACTTATTTATTTCACTAAAAACACACGGCTGAAGCCAAAAAAGAAAAAAAGAGATACCACAGTAAAATGTTATTTTTGCTCTGTAGCTTCATCCAGGATCTTTCAAATGTGTGAAGACCTGTTTATATTATTTAAAAAATTATTACAACACCCTAAAACTAAACTTTCACTTTTTCTGCTACTTACCCAGCCACCAACCTGTTTCGTTCTCTCATTGTTAAGCTCCAATTACAAAAAGGCCCACACTCACTATTTCAGCTTTTCCCAGCACAGTTTCTTGTAATATATCACCTCTATCTATCAAAATATTAAGCCGGTAGTTTCAGTTGACTCACCACATGAGAGTGATGCTGTGTGATAAAGAAGGTGCCAGACCATATGGAAATTTACAAAGGGGATGTGCTGAAACCAGGTTGCAAGGTGCCTGGAACCCCTCACCCACCCCGAAATGAGAAAAGCATCCGATTTGGGAGGTGAAAGAGGAATTGGTGAGGAACACCACTTTGAAAAGAACTGCTCTCAGGGCGGGCATGGTGGCGCACGCCTGTAACCCCAGCACTTTGGCAGGCCGAGGCAGAAGGACTACCTGAGCCCAGGAGTTCGAGATCAGCCTGGGCACTGTGGTGAGATCTCATCTTTACCATAAATAAAAAAATGAGCCGGGCGGGGTGGCCTGCGCCTATAGTTCCAGCTACTTGGGAGTCTGGGGTGGAAGGAGCGTCTGGGCCCGGAAGGTCGAGGTTACGGTGACCTGTGATGATCACGCCACTGTACTCCAGCCTGGGCAACACAGTGAGACTCTGACTCACACAAAACAAAAAAAACCCACTCTTGCTTGAGTTCAGCACCCAAGGCTGCTACCCCTTTCCCCAAACCTTGTGAGAGGACCTCAGTGCGGCCTCTAAGATGACGTTTCACCCATATTTCTTGCAGCTGGGGGACCCCAGGGGTCTTTCCTGACTCCCATGTGGGCAGCCTGGGGTGAGAGGTATTGCTGCCCTGGAGGGTAGTCGCACTTCCCACGGACAACAGGTAAAAGGTGCACGCATTCCAGAGGAGGAGCCAGACTGGAGTGAGTTAAAATTCTTCCCAAGAGCACCTCACAGGGAGTCTGTGTGGAGCAGACCGCCAGAGAACCAGGCTGTGTGAGCGGATGCCATGGGGGGCACGACCACATCAAGGGAGTTTCAGTCGGGCCCAGCAGAGGAAATATGAGGCAACCTGCCACAGTGGCTTCAAGAGAAAGTGTCGGTTTAAATGTCTGCCAGGCAGAGAGAGGGCATCACCATCCTAAAATGGTGCCAGTTAGGTGGCTTCCCAGCTTTCCTCTACAGATCTGCCCCAAGCCCTGGTGGACCATGAAGGCCGTGGCGAATTGGAGGACTCAGAGTGGGGAAAGAGTTAATTCAAAATCGAGTTTGATTAATATCAGAATATTAATATCATGGTTATTCTCATTTCTGGGATGAGATGGTGGCTAAAAGTGACCAGCAGGCTCTCAGTTATACAAGGACCTGAGGAGTCCATGAGCCTGTTTGTTTGAGTTAGAGTCTCACTCTGCTGCCCAGGCTAGAGTGCAGTGGTACAATCAAGGCTCACCACAGCCCCGATCTCCTACGGTCAGGCGATCCTCCTGCCTCAGCCTCGAGAGTAGCCGGGACCATACTACCATGCCCAAATAATTTAAAAAAAAATGTTTTTGTAGAGATGGGGGTCTCACTGGATTGCTTAGGCTGGTCTCAAACTCCTAGGGTCAAGCAATCCTCCTACCTCGGCCTCCCAAAGTGCTGGGATTACAGACATGAGCCACCATGCCCGGCCCTTCTCAAGTTTTTAAGTAGGGCAAAGAAGGCTACCACCAGAGCCAGTTTGCAGGGAATGTGGAGAATAAACATAAAGTTATTTATTATACTTCCTTCCAGGAGTCCTAAATGCTCCATAACTCTGTTGAAATCACTTTCTCAAAAATTGCCAGTAATTTTTAAAAGGCAATATAACACAGTGAGAAAAATGAACGATCCTACGAGATCTGAAATCGAATTCACACCTAATTAGCTGAGTGGCTTTGACTAAGTCATTGAAGCTCTCTGAACCTCAGGCTTTTCATCGATACATTTAAGAAGTTAGACTAGTCGACTTCTACAATTTATTCCTGCTCTTAATGGTAATTTCTCTTGGTTGGGTTCTCGAGAAACAAAATCTGAAAGAATTCTAATGCAAATGTGGGGATCGACCCCAGGAAACCTAGCAGAGAAGCAGGAATATGAGACAGAAAAGGACGCCAATAAGCACATTTTTACCAAGCCAATTACGACTGTGGACAACAGGAACCTCGTGGGTAATCCAGGGAGATGGTGTAGACAAGAGTTGGTCAACAAAAATGCGATGCGAGCCAAATGGACAGCTGTATATTTTCTAGCAGTCACATTAAAAAAACAAAGAGAGGCCAGGTTCGGTGGCTCAGCCTGTCATCCAGCACTTTGGGAGACTGAGGCGAGTGGATCGCCTGAGCCCACAGGTTCGAGACCCACCCAGGCAACTTGGCAAGATCTCATCTGTACAATAAATCAAAAATTAGCCGGGTGTGGTAGCACATGCCTGTAGTTCCAGTTACTTGGAAGGCAGAGGCAGAAGGATCGCCAGAGCCCAGCAAGTCGATGCTGGGGTGGCCATGAGCATGCCACTGTACTCCAGCCTGGCCGACAGACTGAGACTCCAACTCAAAAACAAAAAACAACAACTACAAAAAAACAACAACAAAGAGAAACCAGTGGAATTGACTTTAATACTATATTTTATTTAACCCAACATGTGACAATTTCTTTAAATCCAACATATGACATTTCACCATGTAATCAATATAAAAGTCATTCATGAGATCTTTAACAATTCTTTTGGTTAAGTCTTCAAAATCAAGCACTTTCTATTTCCAGGTCAACTTGATAAGTGATTTGCATTTAGAGCTCATAAAATTTGCAGTTGAAAAAGTAGGTTCACACAGCCAAGTATTTTTTCCACCACGCCCAGCCTTCTGATTCCTCTTTGTTCCTCAGTACTCCCTGGTCTCTGCTGCCCACTGCTTTCTGAGTTGTGAGGCCCAGTGCCCTGGACACCATGTTCTGTCTGCCAGACTGAGCCTCCCGACTTCTTCTCCCTCCTGGCCCATGCCACCTTGCTCCATTGCCCTGTCCCATACTGCTGCACTGACTGGGCCACACGACAAATATCACAGCCCCGAAAGAGGACAGCATCTACCTTTGTGTCTAAATGAATGCATGGAAGCGACTCCCGTTCCTCCTTCCAGTTTATTCTGCACTAAGCAGTGAGATTCATTTCTTTTTTTTTGAGTCAGAGTCTCACACCGACTGGAGTGCAGTGGCCGCTTCCAGCCACCGCAGCCTCGACCTGCTGGGCTCCGGCGATCCTTCCGCCTCAGCCTTCCGAGTAGCCGGAACTACAGGCGCGCGCTACCACGCCCGGCTGATTTTTTGATTTATTGTAGAGATGAGGTCTCGCCAGGTTGCCCGGGCGGTTCTCGAACCCGCGGGCTCAGGCAATCCACTCACCTCGGCCTCCCAAGGCGCGGGATTACAGGCTGAGCCACAGAGCCTGGCGAGATTCATTTCTTAAAATCCTGTACTTGACATGTCAAAATTTGCTAAAGAAATACTCCATAACTGTTCTAGTAAGAATCAGGTACCAGGGAGACAAAAGAAGTATATGCCAATGTTCCTGGCCCCAGTAAGTTTTCAAGCACATTTGAGAGGCAAGATCATAGGATGATAGAGTTTGCAGACAGGGTGGAGAAAGGCTGGCAAACTTCATCTGTCAGGGGCCAGAGTCGACACTAGTCGTCGTGGGCCGCGCGTTTTCCATGGCGACTACTCAAATCTGTCACAGCATGGAAGCAGTAGAGACAAGACACAGATACATGGGCATGGCTGTGTTTCAATAAGCCTTTTTGGACACTGAGGCACTGCCAGATCTTGAATTTCCTATAATTTTTACCTGCCATGAAATATTTCTGATTTTTTTCAGTCACTTAAAAATGTAAACATCGTTCTTAGCTTACAGACTATACGAAGCCAGGCAGTGGGCAGAGTTGGTTTGGCTTTCCTAGTTTCCCCAGCATTGGGGGTCGGACATAATTTAGCATTTAGTTGAGTGGTGCAGATCCAATGATACAGAAGGGTAAGGAAGAGAGAGACATCGTCACAATCCCTTCATAGAAAAGTCAAAACTTACACTGAATTTGGAAGATAGTAAGAGTCACTTAGATGATGAAAGGGAGAAAGGACATTTCCAGTCAGCAATTAGCATAATCCAAGAGAGATGAGTGTGCACATTAATGTGATGAGATCACACTGGAGAGAACAGACGGTCCTTATTATCTACAAACTGTAGGGTATCTGTAGGATATACAGGGGGACCCCAAAGAACCCGGAATTTATTTATAAAACACTGGGCATTTATTCTTTTTGTTTGTTTGTTTCACATGTTTAAACTTCAGTCACCTTCAAAGTACTCTCCGATGCAAGACACCTATTGGGATGCTTTTTCCACTACTCAGTTTTTTAACTCATCCATTTTGATGCCTCTTAGTGCTTCTGCCATTTTTTTTTTTCTCACCTTCCACGTCGGCAAAATGTTTCCCTTTGAGGACTTTTTTCATCTGGGGAAATAAAAAATGTCACTTGAGGCAACATCGGGTGAGTAGGGAGGGTGAGGTATGGGGGGGTCATGAGGTTTCTGGTCAAAAACTGTTGAACACTCAGCATGGTGTGGGCAGGTGTGCTTGTAAATCACCCATCATGAATTCGAAGAATTTTGAAATTCTTAAGTATAGGTTCATCATCATGAAATGGGCAAACGTGTTGAAGGAATCTTCAAAAAAAATTCACTGAAACTGTGGAGGGGGGTGGGGAGATGGGATTGACAGTAGTCAATATCTGCCTGGGGTAGGGGGGCATACCTGATCAATAAGGGTTCCCGCACAATGAATATTTGTATACCTCACCCTGAATTGTACCCCACAAGTTTAAAATAAAAATTAAAAGAGGAAGTCGGGCTCGGTGGCTCAGCCTGTAATCCCGCGCCTTTGGGAGGCTGAGGTGAGTGGACTGCCTGAACCCGCGGGTTCGAGACCCGCCTGGGCAGCGAGACCTCATCTCTACAATAAAATAAAAAAATCAGCTGGGCGTGGTAGCGCATGCTTGTAATTCCGGCTACTTGGAAGGCTGAGGAGGAAGGATCGCCGGAGCCCATCAGGTCGAGACTGCGGTGGCCGGGAGCGGCCACTGCACTCCAGTCTGGATGACAGAGTGAGACTTCAACTAAAAAAATAAATAAATAAAATAAGAGGAAAAGAAAGAAGCTACATACATACACACACACACACACACACACACACACACACAAAAATATTGAACCTTCTACTAGTCTCCATGCCTCTTAAACTCTTTCAAAATTTTCTTCCCTGTATTTTGCTTTTTTTTTTTGAGTTGGAGTCTCACTCTTGTCACCCAGACTGGAGTGCAGTGGCCGCTCCCGGCGACCGCAGCCTCGACCTGCTGGGCTCCGGCAATCCTTCTGCCTCAGCCTTCCAAGTAGCTGGAACTACGGGCACGCGCTACCATGCCTGGCTAATTTTTGATTTATTGTAGAGATGAGGTCTCGCCAAGTTGCCTGGGCGGGTCTCGAACCCTCGGGCTCAGGCAATCCACTCGCTCAGCCTCCCAAAGCATGGGATTATAGGCTGAGCCACAGAGCCCGGCTTGTATTTTGTTCTTATATTCTGGGTGATTTCCTCTAATCTCTTGTCTAATCTCCAACTCCTGTTCTAAGTTGTGTCTAATCTACCATGTAACACTTCCATTGAAGTTTTAATATCAATCACTCTGTTATTTCTAAAATCCTATTTCCACTGCAATCTTCCTTTTCTAGTTTCACACTCACCAATTCTTGAATTATGGTTCTATACTATCATTTTTTCTTAAACAAATTAAACATACTGGCTTCCTAGTATATTTTAGATTGTTCTGTTACCTCTAGTTTTTAGGGCACTAATTTTCTGGGTTCCTGAGTATAATGATTTGTTTATTTGGTTTATAATTTTTGATAGCGAAGTAACACCCAATGGGCTTTTACCCAAGAGACCCATATGCTCAGAATTATGGAAGTCATCCCTAAAGAGTGGTTTTGCATTTGGCCCTGCCAAGCCCGAGGGAGTTTTACCCTTTCCGTGACACTTGTTCCAGGGCTCTTAGTGTCTTTACTATATAGGTCGTATATACGTTTGGAACCCACAGCCACAAGCTGGAGTTTAACATTTTAGCAATGGTTATTTTCCCATTCATGGTCCCCAGTATAAGGCACACTTCCTCGACGTCTCCCCAGGCTAGCAACAGGGAACTCTAGTTCCTTACCTCTCCCGGGCCGGAAGTTCTCTTTTCTTTCCCAGCAAGGGCATCACAACTTCAGCCCCAGGGTTTTATGTCTCTGGATTGCGGCTTTTCTCTGTGCATTTCACACTTTTAAAAATTGTATTTATTATGAGTCGGGGTCTCACTCTATCTCCCAGGCTAGAGTACAGTGGCACAATTCCAGCTCACCAAAGCCTCAACCTCCCTGGCTCAGGGGATCCTTCCGCTTCAGCCTCCTGAGTATTTGGGACTAGGTGTGCACCACCATGTGGGGTTCATTTTTTAATTTTTGTAGCATCAAGGTCTCACTCTGTTGCCCATGCTGGTCTCCAACTCCTGGGCTCTAGCAATCCTCCTGCCTTGTCCTCCCCAAGTGCTGGGATTACAGGCATGAGCCACCACATCCGGCCACATTTCACTTATTTTAAGAACCATATTTTAGCCAGTATTTTTGTACTTGGAGGGCAAAGGAACCCTTAAAACAAACACTTCCATCTGACAAATCAGCCCAAAGACCCAGTGGCTCTTATTTTTAAGATAAAAAAGCATGTGAAGCCAGGTGCGGTGGCTCATGCATGTAGTCCCAGTACTTTGGAAGGCAGAGGCGAGAAAATTGCCTGAGCCCACAGGTTTGGACCTGGGCAATATGGCAAGACCTCATCTCTACAATAAATCCAAAAATTATCTGGGTGTGGTGGCATGTGCCTGTAGTTCCAACTTCTTGGAAGGCTGAGGTGGAAGGATCACCTGAGACCAGCAGGTTGAGGCTGCGGTGGCCATAAGCATGCCACTGCGCTCCAGCCTGGGTGACAGAGTGAGACTCCTACTCAAAAAACAAATAAAAATAAATAAATGTATTAAAAGCATGTGAGGACTAAGGAGAGGAAGACTTCAGATGTGGACATGAAGAAAGTGAAGATTCTTAAAAGGCAGAAGGGTAAAATCCTTCCAGTGACACTGAGGGTGGAGAGCTCTCTGTAGATAGATGTTTTTTGTGTGTGTTGAACTTTTTCTTTGCAATAACATTACATTACATAAGATTTGCAGAGAGCATACAGTATTCCCATAAACCATTCACCAAGCTTCTTCGGAGGGCTGGTTACATGACCAAGGAAAAATGACCAAAACTAAGAAACGAAACATCGATGCAATATCATTACTTACATTACAGGCTTTATTCGGATTTTGCCAGTTTTCCAATAACGTCCTTTTTCGGTTCCTGGGTCCAATCCAGGATTCCATATTCCCTTGAGTTGCTGTATCTCCTGGGTCTCCTCTGGTCAGGGACGGTTCCTCAGTTTATCCCTGTCTTTTATGACACTCTGGATAAGTATCTATGAGGTATTTTGTAAACTGCTCCTGGATGTGCATTTGGTTAGTGTTTTCTCATATTGATTGAGATTACATCTTCATGGGACAGAAACCAGAGGTGAGGCGCCCTTCTCATTGAATCATACCAGGGGTAACTGCTGTCAGGATGTCCTACTCCTGGTGGTGTGGACCGTGGTCATTTGGTTAAGGTGGTGTCTACCATCGTTTGAATTACTGTAAAATTATTTTTTCCCTTTGAAAAGAATATTTGAGACTCTGAGGCTGTCAACTACCCATTTTCTACTGAAACTGTTATCGGGTTTTCTAATTCTTTCTTCCCTTTTACATTGATTAACTAGCACTCTTTTGCAAAAAGTTGTTCTTTCTCCACCATTTACTTACTTATTTGATCATTTGGTTACATCAATATGGGCCAAAGGATGTTTATTTTATTGTTTCCTAATTCAAGGTTTTGCTTCTCAAATTGTTCCAGTTTTGGCCATTGGGAGCGCCTCTGGGTCGGCACCTGCGTCCGTTCAGCGTGTCCCATCCGTTTTTCGTATACTTACTTTCTGGTACAAGACCGTCCTGGCTCATCCTGAGTTATCCTGGCCCCAGCTCTAATCACTTTCCCAAGGCGCTATGAAGACGTTTCATGCCAGGCGGAGGGTCTAGGGTCCTCGTACTCACATTCAGGGATCCAGAACAGCATCGGAAAAGAAACGGTTAAAGGACCCAGAAGCCCAACATTCGGAGGTTGCGTAACAAAGGCCTTGGGAGTCTACACAGGAGAAGTTGTCAGCGGGACGGGAGGAGACCCGAGCATGGCGACAGAGCCCAGAGAGGACATCCCTCTTCGCCACTGCAGGCACCCCGTAGGGTCTCCTGCCTGGTCCCCACCATCTTCACCTCACATTCCCTCATTGGAAGAGCAGGACTCTTCCTGCGAGGCAACCTGATGGTCCTGGCCTAACCAAACCCCTGGCCGTGCCAGAACTGCAGTCAACACAGCCACAACGAACCCATTCAGCTGTGTGGACTTCAGCCTTTCTTCCTGGATGCTGCCCTGTTTCTCTCTCCTCCCCAGATTCCACTCATCTTTCCAAAGCCAGGGCAAGTAGCAGCTTTTCCTAAAAACCCTCTGCCTACATATATCCTTTGATTTTTATAACTACCATGGTTCTTATCTCTTTAGTTGATTTAGTACTTGCATTATGTAATTTTTTTTTTGAGATGGGTCTTACTCTCTTGTCCAGACTGGATGCCGTGATGCAATAAAAGCTCACTGTAACCTCAAATTCCGGGGCTCATGCGATCCTCCTGGCTCAGCCTCCTGAGTAGCTGGGACTACTTTTTAAAATTTTTTTGTAGAAAGGCGGTCTCGCGATGTGGCTCGGGCTGGTCCTGAACTTCTGGACCCAAGCAGTCCTCCCGGCTCAGACTCTCAAAGTGCTGAGATTACAGGTGTGAGCCACTGTGTCCAGCTAGATTATATGACTTAAAAATTTTTTTTAAATGTGTTTCATATTATTTATTCCCCAACAATAATGTAGTTCCTTTAGGCCAGAAGCCACACCTCATACTCGCTGGTATGCTCAGTACTTAGTATTATCTACTAAAGTATTATCTACTAATAGACATTTAATAAATATGTCAATTTAGCATTCTTATCCATAAATCAACCACTAGAGATAGTCATCAAAGAAACAGTTGAATGCAGAAGATTCCAAGAGCTACTTTATCTATGCAGGAATGTTGAAAATGACTTCTTAAGATGCAAAGTTGGAATAGCCAAGCTAGGCAAATTGCTCATGGCTCTGGTGGTATTATAAGAAGATATGACCCTGGGCCAGGGCAAATCTTATTTCTCACCTGATGAAAATAATTCATCAGGAAGATCATGGCTTATCGATTAATAAAGTCAGTCATTATATTTTACGTGACCCGTTCTTGCTTTTAGAACCATGACCTATTTATATTTTCAAAATCAACCATGTTATAGAATTACTATTTTAAGCTATCCAAGATTCAGATAAGAAATGGAAGCACATTAATGAAACTCACTTAAAAAATAATTCATAGCCGGGCGTGATGACTCACGCCTAAAATCCCAGGACTTTGGGAGGCTGAGGAAGGTGGACTGTTTGAGCCCAGGAGTTCGAGGCAGGCCTAGGCAACATAATGAGACCTCATCTCTACAGAAAATTAAAAAATTAGCTGGGTGTGGTGGTGTCCCTCTAGTCTCAGCCACTCAAGAGATTGAGGTGGAAGGATCTCTTTTTTGTTTGTTTGTTTTTTGAGTTGGAGTCTCACTCTGTCGCCCAGACTGGAGTACAGTGGCCGCTCCTGGCCACCGCAGCCTCG